>NC_065907.1:7500000-8125000 GCF_905147045.1 Nymphalis io | reverse complement strand
GGTTCAATATTTATAGAGAAAATGGCATTGTTGATACTTGTTACAACTGGATTACGAAAAATAAAAACATAAATAACTTGATTCTAAACAAATGGAATTATTTTATTATTCCATTAAAATATTTTACCAAGTTTAATAGAAAGACGTGTTTCAAAGTATCAATTTAGCTCATCTAAAATAATAATAATACACACACAATTTCTATTTCCTTTTTAGAAAGCATTCCATGATCATCAAATCGGATGACCACAGACAACAGCTCCCATTACCGACATAACTTGTAATGACGATCATAGATAATTTTAAGGCTTTTGTGTTTTGAAAAAGGGAACCGAAAAGACGATTTCCGACAAAGTGCTACGGCGTGTGTTTTTAATAATTTAAACACTCTTCGATGTATGTGTATCTTATACATGTGTGGTATATTAATAACTTTCATGTGTGTGTGTGATATACAAATCAATTTATAACGTGGATATAAATAAATAGAAGACAACTTAATTTTTTTTTATTAGCAATTTACATTTTTCTAATCTATGGATTTTATTAAACAGAGCGATGACGTTACATTAAGACAGTCCTTATTCCTCATTGAGACTTCTTAAGCTTGCCTATTTATGTTATGCTATGGTACAAGTACATTAGCCGTCAGTAATTGCTAGCCGCGTCTTCATCCACATGATGAGGTAAGAGACATACAGATTTAATCTATAATATTACTTTGATAAGATCTACTTAGGAAAGACAGTTTCCCGATCCATCTGTACTGTTATGGTAGTTAGAATGACTTATATAATATTTGAGTCAATTAAAATACAAAATAAGGTCACTAGAATTGATATTAATTCAAACCACACGACGCCCGTACCAAATCAAAACAAACACACGGTAATTCAATAAAACAAAAACGGTCAGTGATTGCTTCAAATCACATGAGTGGAACATTATCTTCGATTGTCCAACGACGATAAATATTACGAAGAACTGAACGACACAGACGAAATACACCATGGAATTATATATCTTGATCTTTTATAATAAGGCTGGTTATTGCGTGGGACGGGAACGCTAGCTTTGCCCAATTATTTTATTGTAAAATCTGACTTATACACTTGTGTTAGAGTTTGATTTTGAATGTTTTTGTATACGATAAAGTGTCGTTAACGTTCCGATTTACGCATGAGACGCAATAAATCTCAATTAATGCCGTCGACAGGCCTGTATTGTCTTACAAAGAGATTTGGCTATAATTTCTTTTAGTCGTGCGAACTTACCTCCATTCATTAAGTGACTTTATTTTATTAATCCGTAAAATGAAACATAATTTATGTTTAATTAGATCGATTTATTATAGTCTTTTATGTATCTTGTTTTCTATTTCAAAGATCACTCACATTATTTTGGTCGCATTTGTTGTTGAGAAATGGTATTAATAATATGCTTTACCAACCATATAATACAAACTTAATAAGATTTACTTTATTGCACTTTATTTACATTAAAGCCTTAAATATTTACAATAAAAAATATAAATACTGTAGAAACCGTGACCGCGTGGAATGGTGACAAGAATGCTAGCATCATTCACCCTTAAAGAAAATATACTTATTAAGAAGATAATAAATATAAATTATATACGAAACAAGGCGAGATATATACCATTCGAGCACCGACACCAAAGACCGACATAAAGTATTTAAAAATTACTACATTTATTATTTGTTGAATAAAACATACTTTGGTTTTCAAATAAATATTTTCGTTTAATAATTAACACACACAAATCTGTATATAAAAATATTTATATATTTCTATGATGAATTTCCTTTATAAATCCGTCAAATAAAATGCATTGTAATTCAAAACGAAGCTCAAATGTTATATCAATCGCTTGCGGTCATTCTCATCCAATTTGCAAGCAAATAACTCATTGATTATCAATTCGCTTTTATCATTTATGACCGAATGCGTCCATTGTCCATCGTTACAACGTTTTTACAATACAATGAACACTTCTCAAGTAACTGTATTTTTCTTGCATTACAGACGAGCAATGAATTTAAAACATTTAAATTTTAACTTATCTCTTCGTAGTCAGCGATAATATACACTTTATAGGATTTTGAAAATACAAATTGCGAATAAAAAATGCGTGGAATGTTGCAAACGATCAATGAATTAAATACAATGCATTTTGCGATAAAAGATTGTGTTTCAAAATCATTTTCGAGTACATTGAACGCGTAAACGACATACAAAATGGGTGTGTAAATTACAAATGGGTAATGTATTGCATACGATGGCTTGTTTACGATAATGTGCATGTAAATATGCTATTGTATGCTGCGAATGATTTATTTACATGTATTATGTAAAATGCACGTGGATGCAATTGATTATAAATATTGTCGGCACGTGTCTGTTTTTTTTTTTAAAGTGAACTTAGAATATCGGATCGAGAATGTTAAGTTTTAAGGTCAAATGCTAGAATTTAATAACATGGGATTTGTTTAGTTTAATATAAAAAAATATGATATCAAAAAGTTGAAAATATGTCTTGAATTAATATCTTACTATGTATTACATACTTTCTTGGTGGTACGACATTGAGCCCGGTACCACCCACTCTTCAATTATCCTATACCTAAATGGCAGTAATTTTTATTGTTTTGTTCCGGTTTGATGTTTCAGTGAGCCAGTGTAATTACAGGCAGAATGGACAAAACTTTCTAGTATATTGACTGATTAATGTTTAGCAACCAAATTCTTTAGGTGGTGAACACTTACTATCAGACTATTTGCCCACTTGCATAGCTTTTACTGGTGGTAGGGCTTTGTGCAAGCTCGTCTGGGTAGGTACCACCCACTCATCAGATATTCTACCGCAAAACAGCAATACTTGATATTGTTGTGTTCCGGTTTGAAGGGTGAGTGAGCCAGTGTAATTACAGGCACAAGGGACATAAAATCTTAATTCCCAAGGTTGGTGGCGCATTGGATATGTAAGCGATGGTTGACATTTCTTACAATGCCAATGTCTAAGAGCGTTGGTGACCACTTACCATCAGGTGGCCCATATGCTCGTCCGCCTTCCTTTTCTATTAAAAAAAAAAAAAAAAAAAAAAAATAGCTTTAAAAAAACAAACTCAATTTGAATTTGAATTAATTTATTGTTAATCAAAGTAAACATTACCACAGGTTCGGAAGTCGCTAGATTTCATCAAATTCAGTTCAATCGTTTAGCCGTGAATGTGTATCAGATACACAGAGTTAATTTCGCATTTATAATATGGAAATAGATTTTTGTTTAATTGGTATAATTTAAAAAAATGCGTTATTTTTGGAATTTCATTTTTTTAATAATATTTTTGTTAGTTCCACCAAGTTTGTTCCAAGAAGTTGCATGAGTGTAAGCTACGAGTATGTACTATGAGTTGCATTACCTGAATACTGTCTTCTATATAATATTCAATGAAGTATATAGAGACAGAAGTTCACATAACTGATACGCGTCAAGTACACTCGGATATGATAATGGCGACCGATATGTAATAGAATATTCAAATTTTAACTATTTACTGTTGAGCACATCCCGATTAATATTTCTCCACGTCCATCAGAAATTGTCCTTGCTTCCTTGTACGTGCGATGCATTTTACTGGTAATGTTCTGTCCTTTTCCCGCGTATGGTTGTCAGGACGTGAGCGAGTGAGACGGAAAGACGTCTAGCAGCAGTCGATCATCTTTATTCGTGATGGCCAGTAGTATATTATCGAAGCTTCCGGTTCGGTTAAGTCATTGACTCAAGAAATACTGAATATTGGCTTTTGTAGGTCCAATGATATAATTTAATATTATAGAAGTATTGTATGTTATATAAAATATTATATAAAGGTTGTTTTATATGAAAACATTTTATGATAACTAAGATTTTTATATAAGGTTTATCGATCATTGTACGCGAAAAAAATATATAAATTTGTGTGATGTCGGAGATTGTAAAATAAAAATAATTAAATTAAAAAAATCATATTCGAGATTCGAGATTTTCCAGAATAAGTTGAGGGCAAAAAGTGCATCTTTAAAAAAGTTTTTATATTAAATAGGTAGAAAAAGTTTGAAATAATTTTGCATTTAAATAGGTCAGTAGTTTTATAGCATTGGTCCTTTAAAGAAGTTTTTTTTAAATATATAAAAAAGGTGTTACAAAAAAATTGTATATACATACAACATATAGGGTTTGTTATATACTATGTTTATACGCGTCACAAATTAATTTTCCAATACAAAAAAGACCCTATTCTATGTATGCTTATAATAAAAACTCTAAAAGAAGAGACGAAAATATAAGTAGTAATGTTTGCGGCGTCTCCATAGAAAAAGCTCATAAAACTCACGGTAGCCATATTGTTATTATCACAAATATGCGCGAAAATATTGCGTTAAATATTGTTCGAATTTCAAATATATTTTTTTTAAAAAGAACACTTATTTAAATAGGAATACAAACAAGTTTCATTACTGGTACATGTTTTATAAATTTTTAAATATTAGCATTGTTGAATCATCCATATAAATAAATAAATAAATCAAAGTTGCTAGTTTAAAATAGATTAAATAAGCTATAATGATTATAGAGTCATTCCTTATTTTAACTCTAGGATGTGACAACACCTCGCGTGAAAGAAATAACAATTTTCTACCATATGCGCATGCGCCGTTATCGTACCCGTTAATACGGAACATTGCTGCATTATTAATTGTATTATTTAATTAAGGCTTTGTTCTATGTAGTTAAATTATGAATCTTTTCTTAAAAGGAATGCATTATTAAACATTCGACTGCCCCTTTGAAGCATTTTTAGATAACGCACCTGTTTCATTAATCTCTAGTCTACTCATGTTTCATATAAATAGTGGGTATTAATTTAATTTTTGTCAGGAAACTAGACAGTATTTCTAGTTACCTTGTCAGTGCTGTGTATATCTGTTATTGGTACAAATATCAGATTGATCTTACATAATTGTTTTAAATCCACAAGTGATAATATATGAACTGTAGATGCGCTTCTTCAAATAAATAAATAAATTATGACGGGCCGGTTGAGCTGAAGGTTGTGGGTTCGATTCCCACCCAGGACAGACATTTTTGTGCATGAACACGTTTGTTTGTCCCGAGTCTGGGTGTAATTATCTATATAAGTATGTATTTACAAAATAAAAGTAATATATGTAGTATATCAGTTGTCTGGTTTCCATAGTACACGCTCTGCTTAGTTTGGGATCAGATGGCCGTTTGTGAATAATGTACCAGGATATTATTTAGGATATAATTATAGTAGTGGTAATAGATTCTACTTATTCATGTATTATTATAATAATAATAATGACTGCCTCGTTGGTCTAGTAGCTTGATGTAAGGCTACAAACCAGGAGGTGTCGGGTTTAATTCCCAGGTCGACTCAATAAAAAGTTATTAGGTTTTTCTGTCTGAAAATTCCCAGTAGCAGCCCGGAGTCTGGAATTTGGAAGTGTGTACACTCCCGTGCGTCGGAATGCACGTAAAGCCGTTGGTCCTGCGCCTGAACTCTTTCCGGTCGTGTCGGATTGCCTTCCCATCGGATTATGAGAGTTAGGGAATAGAGAGTGCACCTGTGATTGCGCACACACTTGTGCACTATAATATCTCCTGCGCAGTTGGCTAATCTCTCTTGAGATTGGCCGCTGTGGCCGAAATGTATCTGGAGGATATGTATTATAATATAACTACTTGTCTCAATAAATATTTTTTAATTCAAAATTGTGCAAACATAGCCTTAAATATACATTATATAATCTGTTGCTACCATAGTAAATCTACATTATTCAAAGCGGATCACGTCAATTTCGAGAACAGGCTATTATCTATGAATACAAATACATTTCGACCGCACAGATGATATTATTGTAGGAACAGTGATAACTTTCACTCGATATATTTGCTTACGCTACTTGTGAATTCGGTGTGCTATTCTGTAAACCGTTCGATTAACACGAAAGAATTTTGTCACGGCGCTGAATAAGAATTTGTAACGATCGAAGAGAATGCTAATGGTTCTGTTCGTGTTCGTACGGTGACGTTTACGTTTCGAAAGCGTTCGATATTCAAATTTTTCTTTTAGATTCTTTTATTGTACTTTTTTTTTAAATATATCTTTGTTTTATAGTTCCGAAGTGATAGCTTAAACCAAATGTTTTTCGATAATATTTTATTATATAAATTAATAATAATTTCTTTCTTTATATAACATTTTAAATTAACACGAAATTATAAATGCTATATATTCATTAATTTTAATAAAAACATGAAAGAATTAATTGTTATTACACGTCATAAACTTCGTCGTGTTTTGCGAACTTTCCCAGTTTCCTGTCAACCATTTTGAAAAAAGAAGGTACTATCGATGTCATCTTATAAATTGCTTACAATGAGGTGTGAACATCGCACCCTCCATTGTGCAAGGAGATAGTATCACATATTTATTATCATGCGCTACGACGCGTCTCCGATATATGCGAGATGAATCCAGAATAAGGAAGCTCTTCTAAGAACCGCTTTGTTTGGTAAAAAATGTGTCGATACGCGTAAAGTATTCTGTATTTGAGAGACGAGGGTCGAATCACTAATATATTAGGTTTTTGTTAGATTTGAAGGACGAATTTTAATGTTCTATTAAAAAGAACATTTAAGTCATGATGTTTTTTGGGCTTCATGTTTCCTTAAAATATATCTTTACTGTGTTGCTACTTTATAAATGCTTTATTTATTATATATGGAACATGTAAAAAAATAAACATAAATAAAGAATCAGTTTCTAATAAATTAAGTTAAGGATATTGCTTATGATAATTGAGTAGTTAAGATGTGACAGCGTACCAAACACAAAAACACACGTTCGCGCTTTTTCGCACTCATATTAATTAGGATTTGTATTGTAGGTACTGTAATGTAAAGGCATTTCATGAACGAAACGATATAAAGTTTAACACTAAGATTATGAACTCTCAAACCAGTTTGTTAACCTAACAACTCAATGTTTCTTTTAAAAATAAACTCATAACAACTTCAAGTGTTCTCTTGTTAACTAATCCAGCATGTAATGGTGGCCCACATCGCCCCTATTGTTTAGACACTCCTATTAACCTAACCTATTTTAAATTACCGGATATTTGATCTTAGGCTGAACTATTTTTCACCTGTGCCTCACTAAATATTATATTTAAAAAAAAATAAACCATGAAGACTTGTTAAGAACGCGTGCATGAAATTTAAAATACATGTGAAAAAACGTTCCATTCGCCAAGAGGTCATTTGTCTGTAAATTAGATAACTTTTTTGTTACGAATTGTGCAAAATATTATTAATAGCCCTAACAGACCGACATCCTATTATTCTGTTGAGGAAGCTATATTTAAAGAGAAAGCAAAAATAAAATAAAAATTAATTTATATTCTGTAAATTTAATCTAAATAGTAAATAATGACTAAATGACAATAAATAAACATGTTTCTAAATAAATAACAAGCTTTTAACATTGAGACACAATCAAATCTTAGTACTTACATAGTTTTTATAATCACACACATTTAGTTTCGTTTTATATTGATAACGGATTTAGTAATGTTTATATAATTTTAATGATAATAATATTATTATTATCGAACTAAATATACAAATTAATTAAACACCAGCTACCTATCTCGACTTCGCCCGGGTAGAATCAAGGTCAACGTATAAAGTATAAGTTTCTTTGTATTTTTGTCTTCCAAGTATATCGATTAATATTTATTTTGTTTATTAAGATTTAAATTTCTAAGAGGTTTATTAAAAAAATAAAAAAAAAAAAATAAAAAAAAAAATAAATAAATAAAAAAGCCGAGATGGCCTAGTGGTAAGAACGCGTGAGTCTTAACCGATGATCGTGGGTTCAAACCCGGGCAAGCACCACTGAATTTTCATGTGCTTAATTTGTGTTTATAATTCATCTCGTGCTTAACGGTGAAGGAAAACATCGTGAGGAAACCTGCATGTGTCTAATTTCATTGAAATTCTGCCACATGTGTATTCTACCAACCCGCATTGGAGCAGCGTGGTGGAATAAGCTCCAAACCTTCTCCTCAAAAGGGAGAGGAGGCCTTAGCCCAGCAGTGGGACATTAACAGGCTGTTACTGTTACTGTACTATTAAAAAAATTACGTTTACATTATTGGATGTGTTATTTTCTGTCAATTGTCAAAAATTGGGTCACTTACTGTAATTCGATAAAAGAATATAGCTATCATGGGACTCCTAACGTGTGTAAAATATCGTAATTGGTGGTTATGAAAGAATAATAATGAAAAAAAAATTGAATTAATATTTTGTTCTTATTTATTATAAGTACGTGGGCGGACCGAGTTTCGCTAGGTTCTAATAAAATTAGTTATATTTTTTTTGTGAAAAATTACGTTTATATAGAAACTTAAAAATTAATACCTTATCTAAATAAAAAATAAAAGCCAAATCGTCCGAGCCGATACACAATATGTGTATACAAGAATAGCTCTTTTAATATTATAAAATGGTTAAAATTATATTATGGATGGTACAGTGGTAAGAACGCGTGAATCTTAACCGATGATCGTGGACTCAAATCCGGGCAAGCACGACTGAATTTTCATGTGCTTAATATGTGATTATAATTCATCTCGTGCTTTACAGTGAAGGAAAACATCGTGAGGAAACCTGCATGTGTCTAATTTCACTGAAATTTGGCCACATGTGTTTTTCACCAACCCGCGATCAGCGTAGTGGAATAAGCTCCAAACCTTATTCTCAAAAAGGGATAGGAGGCCTTTTCCGAGCTGTGGGACATTCACAGGCCGTTACCTATAACAAAATACAGTACCCGACATGTCATTTGCCGTTTGGCATACGAGTCGGTCTTACTTCCATTTCACAAGAAAAATATTGAAATGACAAGAGCTTCTAATCTTTTTTTTTTCGATGGAAAAATACAAGAGTTCTAACCAAAATTATAATTCCTAGTATAAGAAAGTATTTTCGAAAGCTACATTTTTAAAAACTGATGAATGTAATTTATCTTCAAACGTATAAACATAGTATAATTTGCCTAAATCAAAGTACAGTTAGTGGGGTAGTAAAAAAATCCTTCCCGACTCTGAATCCCTCTGATGTCTAGCAATAAAACCAAAGTTCTATGGGGATATCCGTTGGATGTTTATTTTTGTATAACCAATGAATTCGTTTTTTTTTTATTTACGTATCTCTTAAGTGAGCTCTGATAAGTATGAACTTTGTTAGAAGTGGATGCGCCTGCGCATTGCTTGTATATGTTAACTTTAAATATGTCTGTGGTTAACATTAAGGAGTATTTTGATATTAACTTCTTGCTGTTAAATACGCCATTGGAAAAATTTAATTATATATATATATATATTCTAAATTTGCTATAAGCAAATTAAAGCCGTATTTAATACGATGATAATATTTGTTTTAAATGTTATTCCTTTAGAAATTCTTGTAATAATTCTAAAACGTTCGGTAAAACTAAGTAGTTTATACAAACAAACAATTTTCCTCTTCAAAGCTATTTTCTTTCTAAATATAAAGATGACGATATTATTTGGATCCGAACGGTTTCCTCAGAATTGAAGTTTTATAAAAGCCCAGCGGTGAAATGTATGAGTAATAAATACAATTACCAGACACGAATGATAAATAACATTTTTTAATACATACAAATTTTAAATATAAATATCACAAACTTAAATCATTGGGGCGTGATGTCCTCCTGACCGATTTCGGAAGCCAATCCTGAGTGAGATTAGCGAACTGCACAGGAAATATTATATTGCGCAAGTGTATGCGCAAGTGTATGCGCAAATGTATGTAATTACAGGCACAAGGGACATAACATCTTAGTTCCCAAGGTTGGTGGCGCATTGGTGATGTAAGCGATGGTTAACATTGCCAATGTCTATAGGCGTTGGTGGCCACTTACCATCAGGTGGCCCATATGCTCGTCCGCCTTCCTATTCTATAAAAAAAAACAGATGGACTTTCTATTCCTTCTCATAATTCGATGGACGGCAAACCGACACGACAGGAAAGAGTTTAGGCGCAGAAAATATGGCTTTATGTGCTTTCCGAGGCACTCCGAGCTGCTATTGAGAATTTTTCGACTGAAAATCCTTATAACTTTTATCGGCACGGGGTTTGAACAAAGGACCTCAGCGTTTCTAGCCGTATATTTAACCACTAGACTGAAAAGCCGCTGAATAATATTATTAAAAATTAGTTTTTCATCCTCTGTTTTAAAAAATACGATTAAAAATATTTATCCTTTGTATGAAGTTGGTTTTAAGATAAAAACTGATGTTTAATCGAGGTGGATTGTGTGCGTGTAGCTGCAAAGTGTGTACCGTGCTTTATCAGCCAAAAATAATTCCGCGTCATCTAATTGAAGCGAACATTTAGTGCTGCGTTCCGCTCGATTTTTTATAACATTAAAATATTTATTTGAACATTTATCTTCTTAACTAGAGGATTTCAATTGCCGTAGAACGTGCATTTCAGGCGAATTCGCTTGCTGTAACTATAAATTTAAGAGCGTTATTCACGTGGCTTTATTATTCTGTTAGTTTTAACATTCTGATTAGTAAGATTGACGTAATCTTTGAGTGAATTCAATGTTCTCTATTCGCAGCTCTTGACCATGCACAGTTCTGGCCTTAGTCTAGATTTTATTACATGTTGTATTTACGTAGTCTCGTTTTGTAGATTTCGTTCGCGTGGGTTACCCTTCATTTGACTGACAAATAAATTGTACATACTGTGGAAATTTACTTCGAGTAACAACGTAATTTAACTAAAATTAAATTTAATAATTATACTTAAATCAAACATTTTAACATTACTCTCAAATTAGACCTTAAAACTTCCATCATGCTTTAAGAAGTTTTGTTCATAAAATCAAACAGCCAGCTTTATATGAATACATAAAATAAAAATGTTTTCTCTCCATCTCAAAATTGAATATATTTAATGTTTCATGGAATTATTTAAAAGTGATTTCTTGTTTATAATTTAACGATTTCAATTGAATATAACTATAAATATAAATTTCATAATAAAATCAAGTAAAAGATAACTTTCCGTCAGTAAGATATCTAAAAGTCCAAAACCGTAGAACAAATATTTCACTCGTAAACAAATTACGGTTAGTTTATCGTAGCGCTGACAGGGTTACGGCTTAAATAAACAGATTTAATCTGTAATTACTTTGACATAAGGTATAATTTAGATCGCATTAATTCGCCTAATGAACTGACGAATGATTTGTAATCTGTAGCTATGGCATGCGTTTGTGAATCTGCATTTAAAAAATTGTAGACAGTGCCTGTATACATGTATGTACTTGTCTTCTGCATGATATAATTTCTTTATAACCTTGCCTCGTTACTCTAGTGGCCAAAAAAGTACAAGTATTTTCAGTTACAGCTCGGCGTCTGGAAGTTGGCTGTGTACTTCAATGACTTAAAAAGCACGTAAATTCATTGGACCTACATTCCACCGGATTATGAGAGTGACGACACGTTTGTGTTTGCGCACACGCTCGTGTTAGATTAAGGCTGCCAGGGTCGAAAACAACTGAAAATATATATGTATATCATTTCTTTTAATACCATAATAATGTTATCTACAATAAAAGTACAGTTAAACCGAATAAGGCAACCAACTGACCATAATTCACTATATCAAGTCTTAATCTAAGGAACGCAAAATTTTGTCAGAGCGTCACGGTAGCATGCGAAAGCGATCCCGTGGCGCTCCACGTTAAGACGGAAAGGGTACGGCTGGTTTTTTAGTGGGTATTCCGATGTTCGGGGCGCACTCGACGCCTTGGACACCGGCGAGTCCCACATACCCCCACTATTCCCATGGGGGAAACGCGTAACGCGTTTTCCAGCTTCAAAAAGAAAGAGAACGGAAAATTTAAAAAAATCATACAAATACCACTAGTTCAAATATTTAAAGCTAACTCATTAATCTGTTTCTCGTTCGCCAGTAGTTGCGGAGGTCAGGTGGCAGACGCTCCGTGTAAGAACTAGTCGCTTGTCAAATCTGGATTAAAATAATATATGAACACTGGCACCGTGCCTGGATAATGTTATGACGAAAACGTAAACAGTAATGAAAGTTGAATCAAATTTAAAACTCATCTAAACGTTCCATTTTTTTTTGGCAGATTGGCTAATGGGCCGTCTGATAGTAAGTGATCAACGCCCCTAGACACTTGTACTGAAATATTAAATAATCACCATCCCATACACCGCCAATGCGTCAACGATCTTAGGAACTAAGATGTTATGACCCTTGTGCCTGTTACACTGGCTCACTCACTAGGTTTATTTCGATTTGTAACCTATATTAATATGAATTTAGCGAATATATTCATGTTGATAACAAATTATAAAGCAATAACCAATTCGAATTTGAATTTGGAATAATGTAAAATATTTTTGTTACAAGCTAAAAAGGTTTTAATGTATTTTTTTCATAATAATCATCATTCACGAAATGTGTCAATCATTTATTTCCCAAGTATACAAGAAAACTTGCTAGTTACTATTTTTGTAATTTTTCGCCATCGTAGTTTTAAAATTAACGTCATTCGTATCACGTAACACTTTGTAGCGACCGTTATGGGTCGTAGCGTGGCCAATTGAATAACGATCGTCCTGGTCAGTCTAGTGATGGGATAAACATCGATAAATGTGACATTTATTAGGTTTCAAGAAAATATTCAGAAAAAATGTCATCGTCAATGATATAAATATCACATGACGTAGGCTTTATAGAAACGAATATGAATAGAAATGGATACAGAAATTTCATCATACTATGATATTTTGATGATATTATTGGCAGTGTTGCTGTACTACAAAATACGAAAATATATATTGTTTATATTTGGAATCATAATAAAAAAATCCTGATTTATTTGAAGATTACGTATTGTACGTGATAGCACGCAAATATAAATGGGAACATAACATAAACGACAGTAAAACCACCTAACTTAAATTACCGTTATATTATACTGTATAAATTCTAACAATATAAACGTAAAAGTTTGTGAGGTAGAATGAATTTGTTACTCTTTCACGCAAAAATTACTGACCGAAATTGAATGAAACTTTGAATAGATATGCTAACATGTGCCCCCTCACACGCGGGTGCAGCCACGGGCGGAAGCTAGTATTAAATAAATTATTTAGAAACTATATTTCATTCAAGCATTCACAATCAAATACCGAAAAGTAATATCATAAAATATCCATAAATTCTGAAGAATACTTTTCCCGCTACGTAATCGAACATAAAACATCTATAATCGCGTATTTATAAATATAAATAACAATACGAATATACCTCGGGCTAATAGCGTAAATCTGGCGATTTCTCAAATCTATTCTCACAACATATTATATTGGTAGTAATTTAACGAATTTATCGATAATAAATAATCATTATCCACGCAACACTAGCGAATCTCGTATACTTACAGTCGATTTACACATCGCTTGGACACAATAGTCAGTTTTATTGCTCAGGGGAGAACGATACAGTAGCCCACGTGATAAATTATATCAGGCTATTATATTTTTTATTCCATTTCAATTAAGAGCTATAATTGTGTGTTATGTTAACATTATGTAACTATTGTTAAACGTCCTTGAGATTGGGGATTCATTTAACGTAAAACGGAAGTTTTTTTTTTTTTTTAATACGTTAAAATATTTTTGTATAGGACATGAATCGAATGATTTCTAATGATTTTGATTTTGTATGTGGGAACTCTGTTACACATGAGGGTACGATAATCTTATTGTTGATTACATTATTTTGTATTTTAATACGAGTGATTTCAATATAATCGATCATAAGTCTATTTTATTATGAAGACGACAAAGTCGAGATTATTAATATTTTTAGTTTTGATCAACACGGAGTGAAGTTGCGTGGAATAGACTTCAAACTACGCCCCCCCCTCTTCCGTATACTGCTGGACTGAAGGCCTCCTCTCGTGTTTTGAGGAGAAGGTTTGGAGCTTATTCCCCTTAAGTGGAGATTATTCGGACTTGTAAAAACTGTTATCGAAGTGTTTTTCAAAACGCGAATATATACGAAGGATATCAAATTTTATCAACGGAAGGTCAAAGGAAACCACAAAAACGGGGAAGAGAAATGCATCCGATACGCAATTTCTGGTCCGGCTTCAAAGGATGTATTGTTGCTTAAATCATATTTGTTCAGTTGTTTTGTTGTTAGCGGGAATCGATACGTATTTCTCGTAATTTCCTTTAGTTTTCCCGCCCGATGGAGTCATCGGCGTTTTCTCAGCGCGCCATAACTCGCGCGAGCATTATTTGGAATACGATTTTGCAGAAACCACGGATAGATTGAAAACAGCAGCCGTTTCTTGATACGCGTTTAAATTGTGGCAGTTACTCGCTTGCCTACTTGCTTGTGTGAATTCTACTAATAATGTACTGTTTTGTTGTAATTAAGTTAGATTTTTTAAATTAAATAGTTCGTGTATTTTATGGTACCCTTTATTTTAGGACTGACGGCTTACAAATCTAAATTTATTATTCAAAATTATATAAATATCAGTCGTTATATAAATAAAATTATATAAAATAGTAAATATAAATTGTAATGTAGAATTTATAACTGGGTAAAATGTTTTTATGAATAATGATCATTTGATAACAGAGAATCTATTTTAATGATTAATTATTCTGTAGCTGTTCTACTAAAGTGGACAATGCAAACGTTGCTCGTTGTATACAATATACAGAAATAGCATATTGCGTTCAAGATTTGACCGATCGCACGTACATACATAAAATTAGACTACTATATATATGAATTCCACCACGCTGCTCCAATGCGGGTTGGTAGAATTCACATGTGGCAGAACTTCAGTGAAATTAGACACATGCAGGTTTCCTCACGATGATTTCCTTCACCGTCAAGCACGAGATGAATTATAAACACAAATTAAGCACATGAAAATTCAGTGGTGCTTGCCCGGGTTTGAACCCACGATCATCGGTTAAGATTCACGCGTTCTTACCACAGGGCCATCTCGGCTTTACCTTGACCGATCGCACGTACATACATAAAATTAGACTACTATATATATGAATTCTAGTATTATTGTATATAAGTCTCGTGGCGAATTGAATCATTTTAAATCGGTAACAGCATGTGAATGTACCTCTGCTGGGCTAAGGCCTCCTCTACCTTCTTGAGGAGGTTTGGAGCTTATTCCACCACGCTGCTCCGCATTGGAGCAGTTTGGAGGTTAGAGCTCTTGTATTTTTCCATCGAAAAAAAAAAAGATTAGAAGCTCTTGTCATTTCAATATTTTTCTTGTGAAATGGAAGTAAGACCGACTCGTATGCCAAACGGCAAATGACATGTCGTAGTACTGTATTTTGTTATAGGTAACGGCCTGTGAATGTCCCACAGCTCGGATAAGGCCTCCTATCCCTTTTTGAGAATAAGGTTTGGAACTTATTCCACTACGCTGCTCCAATGCGGGTTGGTGAAATACTCATGTGGCCGAATTTCAGTGAAATTAGACACATGCAGGTTTCCTCACGATGTTTTCCTTTACTCTAAAGCACGAGATGAATTATAATCACATATTAAGCACATGAAAATTCAGTGGTGCTTGTCCGGATTTGAACCCACGATCATCGGTTAAGATTCACGCGTTCTTACCACTGGGCCATCTCATGCTTTTTAAATATTAAAGCATTTTAAATATTTATTAATATTTTTTCGAATAATTAAATTCAAGTAAGTGATTTACGTTTAATTATTACAAACTAGCGCTTCGCCCGCGGCTTCATTCGCGACATAATTCAGATGAACTTAATAACAATTATACCTCATTCTTCAAAAGTAGTTTTCATACAAACTTTCATCCCTTTTATTCTTAATTGGGGGTGATCTTTTCAAAAATCCTTTCTTAGTGCTAACCTACCTTGTAAAAGCAACCCGTAGGTAAATTTTCATGGCGTTAGGCCCAGTAGTTTGGGCTGTGCGTTGATATGTCAATCAGTCTGTTATTCTCATATATATTTGAAACACAATATATTTATATCTTCTATGGAATAAAAATCTCTTTAATTATTTCTTTTTTTGCTCGTACTAACGTTAAATAATATAAATATAAATAATAATAGATATATTATATATTATTAACCCATCCAGTATACATTGTCTTTGTTACTAAAGTATGTAAGCATTTTGTTTTTTTCGACTATGGTTCCCACATTTTTTTTTATACTTGTAGCTCAACAGATAAGTAAACGAAAATTAATTTAAACATTATTGTCTCGTTTCTTTATATATATATTAAAGAATATACGCTTTAGAATTCCCTATTAGCGTTAGTCGGTTAATATCATTTTACGAATGAGATCTGATAGAACAGTAACCGCAAAAATAATGTTCGCAGTTTCGGTTGATACACATGTGGCAGAATTTCATCCTATACAAGCTTGTATCGTGAGTAGAATTATAAACACATATTAATTACATGAAAATTCGGAAGTTCTTTCACGTGTTCATACCACTGTCACCAATGAAACCTACAATAAAATTGCTTAATCATTCCTTAAAGGCAACGCAAAGCCCTCCGATGTTACAGGTGTCCATGCGTAGGTACTTCCCATCAGGTGAGCCTCTTGCCTGTTTACCCCCCGCTTAAAAAAAAAGATATATAATGTTTTTCAAATATTCGAGTTTTCTCATAATGTTTGCTATCATTGATTAAGCTATAATAAATTTACTAATGTTTGTATAATAAACTTGTGACGTAATAGCGACCCACATAGCTAACATTCTATTTGGATAAAATATCTTTATCACAATGAAAATGAATGACGATCCGATATGTGTTTCTATTTACCTTTTTATCAATTATATGGAAATCTCAAAGTGATAGTTCTTTGTGTGTGCGTGTGCGTATGTGTGAATTTATATACGGCCCTGTATTTATTAGCTTTGCTTTTGTGTGGGTTAAGTCGGCTCTTCTGTATCCCACAATCACGTAACGCTCCCTCGCTTTATATTCTTTCCATGTGTGACACCAAGGAAGCACGGCCATGACTCGAGGCAGTATCGCCCGCTTTTTCGTTTCAAAAGTATTAAGCAATGGATAAATAAACACACAGATACCTATTACCTGTTACGTTTTACACAGTTATATCTTCCGTTTCATTATTGGGCGTATAGGTCTGTAGCTATTCTGTAGGATAGAAAATAAGTAGAATTCAATTAATAAATCTCAGACAGTGAATTGTGACATAATATAACAATTTAAACGATGCAATAATCAAATCAGCGTTAGTAAATATTGTGAAACAAAGTCCGCGCCGCGTCTATCTGTCTGTGATAAACTCAAAAACTACGGAACGGATTTTAATACAATATTCACCAATCGAAGGAGTAATTCGTGAGAAAGGTTTAAGTGTATAATTCATTATGGTTTTGTGAAACCATACCGACTGGGAGTTTTATTGAAAACCCAGTCGGTACATTTACGATACAAGCGTTTTATGGTGACCCTTATTCACCAGTGCGAAACCGGGCGGGTAGTTTGTAATATATGATGGAACATCAGAAGGGCCTTTAAAATGATCTTGTTATCCTCCATGGTGGGCTTGATAATGGCGTAATATCTGAAATACAGACACGTTTTAATTGTTGAGTACACTGTTATTTAATTTCCCAGTACAATTACACAATATATAGTACGGTTAGGTTGATTAACTTGGATTAAAAGCCAATAGGATAGAAAGTGCTTGCCTCGTGTCACGGTGACAAGTGAATGATCAGCTGTCAGCACGTTTGACGACACACATTCGGGGTTACCCACTCTTAAAATAATTATTCTATTACAAATAACTAACTGTCGTAAACAATTTGTTATAACAAAAAAAATCACAATAATTATCAGACCATTAAAATTGAGCAAACTATGATTACTACTTAATCTCCCACTGAAATTATCAACGCGCCATATATATATATATATATATATATATATATAGTACAGCTTTGCGTTTTAAATCTGTTTCTTTCAAAATAACATTGCATATATAAACAATTCAATCTTTTTTCTTACCAATCGCGACAGTACAAGTTTGGAAAGTAAGTTGTAAAAGTGGCGCGCTTCTTCGTGGACTGTATTAACTAATTCGCAATAATATAATTTTTAAATTTAAACAGATATCATACAAAAAATCAAAAATGCAGAAAAAACGTGTCCATTTTTTAAATCCATATAGTGTTACAAATTCTAAGAACGATTCGAATTTATAAATATGTTCGTTCCTGGTAGGGAAATAAATAATGTCTGTTTACACGAGAAATCTTCATTAATTTCCCGAGAAACGCCGAATTATTCAAGACAAAATTAAAGATTAACGTTACAATTGTTGTAATTTCACGCCTTCCATGAACGAATGATTTATTTCTTAATGTCCTTTTAATAGTTTTGACACTGAGAAACATTCTTTTAAATAAATCACCGATGACGTTCCTTATTTAAAACTGCTTATGACGATCAATTTTTATGTGAAAACGTGAATCAACTGTCAGATACTTTGTGTACAGTATTTTTTTATAATGCGCAAATGGGTCATTTTTTGGTAACCACCGTCCATAGATATTGACGCCGTAAGTTTTTTTTATAGTATAGATAGGCGGACAAGCATATTCCCCACCTGATGGTAAGTGATCACCAACACCCATAGACATTGGCATTTTACGAAATGTAAACCATTAGCTACATCGCCAATGTGGCACTTACCTTGGAATCTAAGAAATTAAGCCATTCGTACCAGTAGTTACATAATACTATCTATTATAAAGCAGTTTTATAATTATCCGAAATAAACAAAATATTAAAAATACAAAATTATCCACTACAATATATAACCTACATATATATATTCTGCGGATATTTAATTACTTTGTTATTATTTAAAAAAGTTGTTTTTGTAACATAAATCTATGTATTATACAGCTTTGACATAAATATTAATTACTCATAATAAATATGTAAGATAAGTAGCGATGCGCTTCGAAAACCACTCGATACACGTACTCAGGCACAATATCTGGCTCTCAATACACGGAGTATTGAGAGCCAGAGTAACAAGTAACCCTTTAAAAAGTCAAGTATAATAAAATAAATCAATCTGTCTCGATGTCTGTTATAGATGCTTTATTGTTCGCGAGCGTGGGCTTAAAGTTACGTGTTGTGATAATGCATGCACATGTTTCATTTGTTATTTATCTGTGATGTGCACAGATAAACAATGAACGATAAATTACTAAGAATGTAGATTAAAAAATTCTTTATATTGAGATATTTTTTTGTAGGAACTTTTATTTTATTTATTCTTTATATTATTTTAATTGACTGACTGTTTTAACTAATTTGTTTCGAAGCATATTTTATGTTGGGAATTAGTAATATTACAATTTGCTCATGAGCGGTTGTCTATTAAAGACTACCTATACTATATATTATTAGGTGTGGTTCTTAAATACTGTAGCCTTAGGCTGGATTACATAAAGTATTAATATATTGTTGAAAAGTTTAAATAAGCGTAATTTTTTATTAATAAATTTTAAGATATTCTGTAGTAAAAAATGTAGAACTTAGATATATATATATATGTTATGTATAAATTAGTCCTAAAAATAACTTTTACATTTGCAAGTAATGGAACGAAATTTTACAACGAAAATCTAACTCAAAAGTTTGTGAAATTAAAAATACAAAAATAATCTAATATTCTCAATTTTAATCAAAGTAATTTATTGATATTTTATTGAAAGGTTCAAAGGAAAGGAGAATTATACTTGATTGGGAGGTAAAAATCAGTAATTTACGCAGTTCTATGTTCAGAGCTTTAGGGATCCACGCTTTCCTTGTCGTCGCACCGGTAGTGTGTACAACGCTTATTATAACATTCATAGGAGTTTCGCCTTTATAGCAAAACTATAAGAAGCTATTTCGTGTGTATCATCCAAACATCACGTTCATCTTGATAAAGTAATATAGTCTTTATGGGTATAACAATTAAGGTTACAGGTGTGTGTGCTTTCCGTGTGTAGGAGACAGGAAGTTTACGAACACGTGCGTTTCCTTACACAGGATGTTGTAGAATTTGAAACGAATTCGCTACAATTGAGTTTGAAAACGGCGAGTGTGATTTGAACTGATATTAAGACAATATTGTTTTTACGAGTATATTTTTTCTTGTAACAAATATTTATCTGACAATGTTTTTTTTTTATTTCGCTAACATTGCAAACGTTCGATTTTATTGCGTTTTTTATTTATCAAAATGATGTTAGTTATTTTGACTATTGGCAAGATATTTTTTTTTATTACTTCTTACTTTTAACTTAAATCTTAGGAATAATTTTGCTAATTCAAATTACAATCCATTATTATAATATAACAAAAGTAATAATATATAATCAAGTCCCGAATACGATATCATACTACATATGTCAGTACGGATTTACATTTGCGGTCGATGTTATTGACAGACGTAATTCAGTGGCGGTAATTGTAAAAACATTGCGGTTTACTAAACGTGATTTGTATACAAACCTATTTTAAAATCATAATTTTGTAATATAAAATAGATTTAGATATGTATTTGAATTTTATAAATAGAATAAGTATGTTAATAATTGTTATTCGAAGAGGTTCGATATTTAAAGAGGATTTAGGTTATTAATGTCACGTTGGGTTGGTATTCTTGTAGTATAAATAAAAGTTTGGAACTTTGAAGTTGGTAGCACTCCCGTGCCATAGAAAGAACCTAACGTCCTGAACTTTATCGGTGGTAACTCTGACTGTACTCTACAATAACACCTTCGCGATGGCTATAGTGTCCTCCTCTAGATGACATCATTTATTATAAACACTAGTCTCGTTGTAGCTATCTTGTTACTCTTGTGAATAGCTATTGCGGCTGCAGATTATGAGGTTTCAATTTTGAAAATAGGGAATGAAATAAAGAGCTTTAGATTTGCCTAAACTCTAAATAATTCTGATTAAAACAAAAACACTAAGTGACTGAATTGTATTTAAGAAATAAACAACACATTTTACAGTACTTTATTAAATACAACACTCTGTAGTCAAATAAAAATATATTGTTTACTAATATTCGTGTAAAAAACCGCCGCACGCGCCATCTGGTGTCGGCGACTGTTATGTAATTGTTTATTTTATCTACGTCGATGTCTGTCTTGTGCATACATTTTTTTTCATTTCTTTTATCTTGAGTTCACACTCGAAGTTAATATACATACGATTTATTATATTTGAGATTAGACTAAGAATAATATAGACCGAACTTTGTATTACAATACCTTAAGCCGTCGGCTTTGCCCGTGGTTAATATATTTTTTTATTATTATTATTATTCTATCTGAACTATAAAAATAACACTATGTATCCCACATTAAAACAAAATTTCGCGCAAATAAAAATGTGCACATGCGCACTAATATGTGCGATTCTACATTTAAATATTTTAGTTTTATTTTTTTTGTGGTAAATTAGAGACATACTCGTGGTTTGTACAGGTACTAAATATGAATAGTTCTTCTGAAGCCGCTGATAAAACAATACAGTGCCGTTTTAAAGTATCAATGAATCGTTTAGATTTTCATTCTAATTATAAAATAAGGTTTTTTTTCCTTAAAATTTAAATATTATTAAACCCTTGAAGTATTCTTCTATTTTACAGAATCATTCGAATATTAACAATCACCTACGGCTAGGAGCCATATCGAGTAGTATAAAATAATGAAACCAAATTGATAAGCTTATTCTTTTATGTGTTTTAAACTAAATAAGTCATTTTCATATTTGATTTGTTTCTAGAGATATGATTTCACTCAAAGTTTTAATGTACTATTGAAACGTCGAGTTTGATTTGAATTCAAGATATATAAAATTAAAATAAACCGCCGCCCTAGTATCAATTAATTTCACGTCATTTATTTATACCACAGATTATAAAAACACGTTTGAAAATAAATCAAATAAAAGATCGTTGAAAGTTCTATTTTCGAATCGAGGGAACATAACAATAAAAACGTAATCCAACCCTCAACTTGATGTATCCACTTTTAAATATACCAGGTTAACCCTTCAACGCTATGATATATGAAACCAAGGCACGTGTTATACGGTCTAATGAAAAGTAACATTAAACAGAGCTAAGACGTTAAAAACTTTTTTTTTCTAACGCACCTTGTATATATTTATGAGTATCTATTTACGTTTATGAAACATCGTAAACGTTTGATTAAATGCACTGGCAACACTAAATTATATGTCAACGACTTTTTGTGCTCGTTTTTATTAGGTATTGGCTTTCAGGAAATTTTAATACAATTAAAGGACAATTGCAAATTGAAATGACCGGTTAAATGGATTAATCATTTTGTGCCTAATTTACATGCAAGTTTTTCTTTTTTAATTTTATCGGCAAGCTTAAATGCACGATGAAAAAAAGAAGTCCAATGCGACTATAATTAACAATGTTGTCTTTGTCTTTTTAAAGCGATATTTCGCTGGTAAGAAAGAAACAACACATATATTAATTATAAGAGGATATATCTACATTATAAATCTGGAATATAATCTATTAAGATAACAAGAAAATTGTTTTTATAATCAACCCTTCTAATTGTCCGGGCGTTGAATAAAAACTACACATTTTTATATGAATGTTTATTTAATGTTTAATTTTGTACCAAGCCAACGAACCCGCGGTCAGGCGTTGGGGCGACCGGATAAAATTATATCCAATGTAACTTGAATGCAGAAAATGCATTAAAAGTTTTAGTGTAAAGTGAACCTTTAAATCTGTCCCAGTTAATGACGATACAATTTTGTGTCTTAATTAAAAAGCGAAAAGGTCTTAAATCAAATGTCGCTCGTGTTGCTTAACCCGATTCGACTGAAATAAATTCGCCTCCGTTTTAAAAAAAACGTTTTATACCTCGCGGAAGAAAATAAAATGAAAATTATTACTTTCTATATGACGCGAATTAATGCGATGTTTTGCTTTCTTAAGTGTGACAAGTATGGCCAATATATATATATATATATATAAATATATACGTATGACAATTTGTTGCGATAGTACCAGTGGAGGCTGAGCTTTAAACCTAGCTATGGATATCCGACAATGTATACTCATATTTATATAGGCCGGGCAGGAAAGGCAATGCGTTTTGACATTTATTAGTTTTCACGCACCCTGTATTTCAGGCTACAGCGTTGCAACGAGCATTACGTATTGAATTTAATAGCCAATGTTTGTAAGTTGATCTATTTTTGGAAAAGTTACAGATGTTCCAAGCGAACCAATATATCATTCGAACAAATAGGATCTGTGTTAAATTTTCAGTATTTCTGTGCCAAATAACGTTTTCTTGAACTAGTTCTTACTACTTACTAACAAGTAATTTCTTTTGATGTTCGATTTCTTTTTAATATAATTTAATTTTATAAGTAAATAAACATGACTAATATTGGGTACTGAAAATAAACGACATAATGAAGTAATTAAAAACTATTTATTACTAAATTTCTAAATTTTGATTCATTTGATTGTACTACTAGCAATACCCGGCTTCGCCAGCGAGGAATTTAGCTTTTGACGAAAACCCTTCCAAGTTTGCCATTTTAAAGAAAACGATACTTATTTGACCTATATATATGAAATATTTAAATGATTATTATATAGCAGCGGTAGTCTAATATAAAAAACATGTTTGTATCGTTTTTCGTATCGTAATTCGCAAATATAGCCATATTAACTTGAAAAGAGGCAATTATTTTGTAATAACATGTGAATAAAATCTGTAAATAATTACACTATATATATATATATATATATATATATATATATATATATATATATTGACTAAATAAATAAATCACCTGAACGTGTTTATTATTATTATTTAAGTGGATTTATTTATAAACAAATTCCTTACAGAAGACAGTGACCAGATATTTAAATACCAAATGAAGAAAATAATTAACATTATACTCAATTCCATTGTTCCAGCAGCTAATGGATCCTAATAAGACGAGTTGAAGTCCACCGTGAAACATGACGCGAGCGGCCATTGCGTTTTGGCGCGAAATGCCAATCGCTGTCACGTTTGTTATCGTGGCTTTGGCATACGTCGTTTCAGCCAGAGACATTGTTTTAGGTAAGTCAATAAACATTTGTTAACTAAAAATATCTATATATATGTAATATACAGATTATGCATATGTTTTATATTACTCAGCTTTGCACCCGTGTTCGTTCAAGTCTTCGCGTCTGCTTTAATTTCTTGAAACATGTCGCGCGTTCTTATTGATAAAATGGTCATCAAATATACCGACGTGTGCACAACTACTCATCAATTTTTTTTTGTTTTTTTATAGTATAGGAAGGCGGACGAGCATATGGGCCACCTGATGGTAAGTGGTCACCAAACGCCCTTAGACATTGGCATTGTAAGAAATGTCAACCATGGCTTACATAGCCAAAGCGCCACCAAACTTGGGAACTAAGATTTTATGTCCCTTGTGCCTGTAATTACACTGGCTCACTCACCCTTCAAACCGGAACACAACAATAACAAGTACTGTTGTTTTGCGGTAGAATATCTGATAATATATAATATAATATAAATTGTAATTTCATTACAATTGGATCGATAGGACTGGAACGCATATGGGGCAAACAAAGAAACATTACTTTTTTAATAATTACAATTCGTCCGTCCGTTCCAATGGCGAAGGGAGTAAAGATTAAAAAAAACTTTCAAAAGACTTGCATTTAGCTCTGATATATTGTTACAACAAAAATTCTTAAGAAATATATCTTTATTTGTAATGCAATTCAATCATAAATTGAAAATGAAATTAAGAGAATTCTCCGCTTTAATTTCACTTCCGAACTTCTAAAAACAACTTTGAAAAATGAGTTTATATATAAATTCATAAAAAAAGATTCTCTCGTCTATGCACATCGTCTATCTATGGATCTTCGTCTAAATATGGATAGCGACCATAAAAAAATAAAAAATAAATATACAATATATAACCGTACTTTGGTAAACTAAGTCCAATACTTATCTCAAAATATATCTTTCGGTAAGTAACAATAAAAAAACTTCATATCAATTATCGTAATCAAAAGAATTATACAGCTCATTGACAAATTTCCGGTCGAATGATTATTTTTATATTAAATTTGAAAAGTATGACGATGACGTTCAGTACCAAAAAGTTTATAAAACGACTGTTTAAAAACAATGAAATTACAAATGACCACTCGCTGCTATTAATGAATTGAAAATAACACGCAGGAAGTAATATAAATAAGTTTTTTTTTCGTGAGGAAACAATAAATCATACTTTGGTAGAATCGTTTAATTTGATAGTTCACTATTGCGATTTTAAAATCCAAATCCAACAATGGGCTAAAACGTACACAGATTGAATTTTTATTGACTTCATAAATTGGAAATACGTTATTAGATATTCTTCAAACATCCATCCGTGATATATTAACAAAAATCTTCGACGCGACGCCGAGAATTTTAATTTTTGAATGGGGCTCCGCATATAAATGTAATGTCGAAATATTTCGCATCGATATTTTTGGTGATGGAAAGGGCCTATCGAGAAATTACTATTCATTGCGAATTGTGTATACCGCCATATTTGCGTTTCTGTTTTAACAATTACGACACGATTATGTTTTGAAATAATAAATTACATTCGAAATTCAAATGAAAAATATTTTTGACATTTGCCGTCCTACCTATTTTTATACCTAAAAGAATACTAATGTACTACGTTAAAGAATATTTGTGTTGTCATGTATTTTATTGTACACCTAGATACTACCTACCTTGTAGCATATACTTTTATACGATAGAAAAGTAATTTATAAGTAATTTGGACGGGCCGGTTGGCGTTTTTGGTAGATACTTGCCCTTCACACCGAATGTTGTGGGTCCGGTTCTCATCCAGGACAGACATTTGTGTGCATGAACATGTCTGTTTGTCCTGGGTCTGGGTGTAATTATCTATATAAGTATGTATTACAAAAAAAAAGAGTAGTATATGTAGTATATCAGTTGTGTGGTTTCCATAGTACAAGTTCTGCTTAGTTTGGAATCAGATGGCCGTGGGTGAATAATGTCCCTGGATATTAAATAAACAACGGCTGCTACTTTAAAAATGTATTCTTATAAAATATATAATAAATATTGCAATTACGTGTACGGACTCGTCTCCTTTTGAGGATAAAGCTTATAGTTTATTTCACCACGCTGTCACCCCGTGCGGAATGATGGATAAACTACCGAAAAAGATATAAAACAACACATAAAAGACGTGAAAAATCAATCTTTACTTACATTATATTGTACGTCTTTAATAAAGTGATGACTATGTCTATGAAAAAAAACACAGAACATTGAAAATACCTATTGCGGTTTATAATATCATATCCTGTGTACTTAGTACCTATGTATATTATAAACAAAACAATTAAATGGATAGCAGCGTAAAAGTCCCAGCGGAACACGTTATTACTTCACGGGCACAAATCGATTGCTTCCCAAATGTTCAACCCTCTCATTTGGTACTCATTAAGCAGCCGGATGCATAGACAATTACGATAATAACCATTTTATAGGGCCCTTTACATTGACTCGCGTCTAGAAATACATGATTACATCTGAATTGTTGTATCGGGGGTAGGAGGTCTTCTGTGATTGGTTAATAGGCTAGAATGTTTTATTCAACAATTAAACTGAGTTAGACCAATCGGGTACGGTTATGCTAATTTAGTTTCATAAGAAATATTGTTCCATATTTAAATTTCTATGACTAGTTTCAAGATATGTGGAAAGTTCTTTTACATTTAAAAACAATAGACGCATTTTGTTGTTTTATAATATATGATGATTAATTACCGTCCCTCGAGACATCTCTGGTGATAGGAAGGAAGACTGACTCTTTGTTTGAAAGATTTACATATGATTTGCAGGCAGGAAATAAAACTTACATATTCGCTGATATCCCGGGAGGGTTTGGCTTTTTTGTAATGCCACACATATGAGGAGAGTATGATTCTTTATTTAACGTACATCTTATTCGTTAAAGAAATGTTAATATAAAAATATTTTCTTATCAATGAAAATAGTTATCTGATTATCGTTTATTTAAATAAGTCAACAATTTAGAGTTATATATATATAATTACATTGGTATTAATATTTTGTACAACAGTTAACTCATTGTCTAGAATAGAAATAAGAAATAATCGTTACAAGATAATGGTTGTTATTAGAGAAAGTGCATATTTTTTACCAGGGTACAAATTAAAACATTTGCTTAAGAAACTATTTCAATGGCGAGACAGTAAATACCAATGAAATTTATTTTCGATTTTATGATAGATACTATCACGTTTTACGATTGCTCAACAAATACTTTCTTTATCTGAATATCGGTAAATATTTACATTGATGGCATTCTACGTCAACATTGTTTACTCCAATTTTGTCCTAACCAAACATCATAAAATTTGGATAAGAAAGATTTACAGCTAAAATTAAATAAAAATTTTTTGCGACAAAAATTGTTGCATTTTAGATAAGTGCTATCTTAAAAATAAAATTAAAAATATATATAAATATTTAAACAAAAAGCATAGATAAGAACGCATATGTACACATTATATATTTTTTTTATTTAAATAATATTCTTAAAAAATTATCAAACCTTAAAACTGCATTGTGAAGAGACTATGATGATAATTTACAGGATAACGTAAATAGCGATACTTAAAGCTAATAAATTTAAACAGGCACACAATGCTCGGGAATTAATAGATTATTTATTAAACATTAAAAATAATGTTAATCCAGCTATTGTGCGGGTTCGAGATAGCAACAATATTCGAATACAAATAAGATTTTCCAAGGCTGTATAAGGACGTGAACGGTCACGACTCGATGCTCACGAGTTTCCCAGCATGTGGAATATTGCGAATGCATTCTACGTGCTGATTCGAGATATGACGGATTCACATAGGATGCATGTCCGTCAGTGCTGAGTTGAGGTAAAGAACGCCGACTTCCGTCGATGCGCTGTCTCCATTTATATTCAATACGTTCTAATGCTCGATGCAATCCTAACGTCTCTTTCTAACTTCTTCATTATTTGTTTGATTTATTTTTATTTTCATTTAAGTTAGAGAGCCGATTAGTTCAACTATGAGGGCCGAGATGTCCCAGCGGTTAGAAAAGTACATTTTAACCGACTATTTTAGGATAAATCAGATCAGGCACCACTAGATTATATGTAGTTAATTTGTGTTTATTATTTATTTCATCTCGTGCTTGGCCGTGAATGAAAACATCATGAGGCTTTCCTCACATGTGTCGGATGAAAATCTACCTTATGTGTATCCACTAACTCACTTTGGAGCGTAGTGGAATTAGCTGTAGAACTTCTCAAGGAGAGTATGCCTTAGCCCAACAATGGGACATTTGCAGGCTGTTACAATACTACATACTAGAAGAAATACAGAGAAGAAATAATAAGAAATAGAAAGAAGAATACAGAGAACCACTCATAGTCATTAGTAGTTTACTATAGAATTAGTAATAAGATCATAATGTTTATGGCGGAATATATTTTTCAACTCCTTGTTAGTTAAAGTCAAATTTTATAGCACGTATCCTTAGCACTCGATTAGTCTACCGCAGTCAATTGTTTTCCGAGAAACACGCCATTAAACGGAATTAATAGTACATAACGCGTTTGACATCTATAAAAATTTAGTAAGTCAAATGAAAACAGAATCACCAACGAAAGCAAAGATAGGGTGCAGAAGTGGAGATGACGCTTAAAAAGTCGTAAATAATTTATAGTTGGTGAGAAAATAAATAGTATTTCGCTGTTCTAAGAGTTATACAGCTAAGAGTTATACAATAAAAAGTTTACTACTGTAAGAAAATAGACTGACTGCTCAGGAATGGTCGTAGTTTCGTAACATTAACACATACAAATAAATATCCTTCGACTTTCGTTCCCTGTATCTTATGTTCTTGTTGTTTTAAAGTTATTTCAAGGTGTAGTATTTTTAATATAAATATATATAAATTTTGGTCTTTGTTACTATTCTTCAGACAAAAGTTATAATAACAGTCATTGTAACTTTTTATTAAGTTATATTGCATACATAAAATTAAAAAGGACTGCTCTCTTGTAATCCGATGGGATGGTAATCTGACACGACCGGAAAGAGTTCAGGGATGGCATCAACTGATTTACGTGCTTTCCGAGGCGTGTGACTGTACACAGTTTCAATTTCTAGACTCCAGGCTGCCAATGACAATTTTTCGAAAGAAAAAACTAATAATAATTTTATTGATTCGACCTGGTCTTTAATATCAGGAGCTGGGGATCTACGGCCTTACATCTAACCACCAAACCAACAAGGCAAGTCAATAATATAAGTTGAATGATTTGAATAATTATAATGTTTCATCCACATACATACAGGTACAATTTAGCTCATGTCCTCACTCCACCGAGCTCGAGGACGTTCCTTCTAAGGCAAAGCTGGCAAAAGGCAAACGCCCTCTATACATGCTTGATTGATGCGCTTGATAAAAATGTTTTAAATTTTTTATTATTATTATTATTATTTATTTATTTACAAAATATAAGTAAACATTACAGGTTTAACCTAAAGCATTTACTTATTTAATTAATACACTTATTCCATAATTATTATTGTTTGTATGTATTCCGCTGCCGTTTTGCGAAATACAGCAGGTGATGAGTTAAACAAGTCGAGGCTTGGATTTTAGGTCAGGACACCATCAAAGAGCATCAAAAGACAGTACCAAAGGTGACTCGCTCACCAGTACCAATCAACAGCCAGGCACCGCAAATAGCTTGTGTCGACGAGCGAGAGTGTATTTGTCAGGAACGTTCAATGATATTAGCTCTAACACTGAGGGATTGAAAATGGTACCCCTGAGTAACAAGAAGAAATAGCTTAGCAAGGCCATATGTCGTCGCACTTCGAGGGAATCGTATCCTGTCATTCCTTGTATAAATAAACTAGGATAACAATAAGGATACCCTACGAAGAATCCGTATTACTTGTGGTAAAGCCACCTCAAGAATTTCTTTTGGAGTTTCTCCACCATGAGTTTGTATTTTACCTCATGTGGGCTCCAAATAACTGAGTTACTTTCTAACGTGCTTCTGACGAAACAGTTGTACAAAATTTTGACCGTAAAAAGTAACACTTTCAAGGTATGGATGAAATGGGATGGCTTTATTCTACTCTGCTGGAACCACGTGGCAATGATTTTCAAATTTTCATATTTATTTATTTGAAAAAAGTCTCAGACCAGACAGAAGTTCATAAAGTTGGTAACAAAGATTTAAATAGTCATCTGGCAATAAAATAATATCACCTCCTAAACAGGTCCATTAAATTTGAGATTTAGATGAAGAGCGAGCAGCTGCGCCGTTCAACAATAAGTAAAAATATATCTGTCATGAATTCCAGAATAAGCCGCTAAAGATGATACATTTTCTCATATATGTATGTACTTAATATAAGTGGATGAAAGGACTTTTGTCCGTAAATATGAATCCTTTTAACTAATAAGTTAAATGTAGGGTAATATCGTTCGATGGAAAGTAGGGTGTCATCCGGCTTCAGATTTATGCCTAGGTCTACAAGGCACCGGCCTGGAGGTCCCACCTGACCAACAAATGGTGAGTGCCTCAATGATTAAAGTGTATCTCAATGACCTTTGATCTCGAAGTCCATGTCTTGGTACACCTTCGGCTAAAAGTAGTCTAGTTACTACTACTATGTAATAAATTTATAAAGATCGTGAGCGGTCCTCTCGAAGCGCTGGTAAAAGAAGAAACCTCTCAAAAGTTTTTGGAAATCAAATGGTTGATAATTAATCAAATAATAAAAATGTAAAAGCCTGTTAGTGTCCCACAGCTGGGCTTGGAGTCTATTCCACTAGGCTTCTCCAATGTGGATTTAGAATAGTGCCATATGAAATTGAATTTATATATCTTACTCTAAAATAAAATAATAAATGGAATTGATAATGAAATTAATAAATCAATACAATGCAAATCTTCAATCTTCAATTATTGTAAATTTAAAAACGACTCCATGGAGTTTTAACCATGTGACCTTAAAATAAAATAGAACAAAAAGATATTATGTATTATATAAGTACTTTTACACACGGTCGTCTACTCTAAAGGTTGGCAAGTTACTGCCAGTATTATAGGTATGTGATAGCCGACTGATGTATACATTTAAATTATTTTTATAATTAATATTTATTTAAATAAATGTGTTTTTTTTTTTATAGAATAGGAAGGCGGACGAGCATATGGGCCACCTGATGGTAAGTGGTCACCAACGCTCTTAGACATTGGCATTGTAAGAAATGTCAACCATCGCTTACATATCCAATGCGCCACCAACCTTGGGAACTAAGATTTTATGTCCCTTGTGCCTGTAATTACACTGGCTCACTCACCCTTCAAACCGGAACACAACAATATCAAGTATTGCTGTTTTGCGGTAGAATATCTGATGAGTGGGTGGTACCTACCCAGACGAGCTTGCACAAAGCCCTACCACCAGTAAAATAATATACTTTTATAAATAATAAACGTAAAGGCGTATCGAACCCGCAAACCTGAAGTGGATTGCAGGGTCAATGCCATGCGTCAATCAAAATTAATGTTAAACTAATATTAATAACAAATTCAAAATTAAAAGTACTGTTTTAATAAGACAATTAATTCCAACATGCATGAATTCTTTTATGTGGTTGTGTAAGTCATAAATTATAATCATTTTCTTATCACAAGATTATATATTTAATGAAAAATAATCCTTTATTCAATAAACATTAAGGTCATATTTAAATGCTCGTAACTTATTCAAATACCTACGCGTAAGTCAGAATTAAATGCACCATTAGTCAATACGGCTGGTTTGTGAAAGTTATGGCGTTTTGTAATAGATTTACCCATTGAGAACCACCCTGGTGTCTAATAGTTATTGAAAAACATGTATTTTATACAAATGACCGAAATAACTGATAAATTCGTTAATTCACATTAATTTATTTGTTACAAGGAAATGCAATTACCACGCTTATATATTAACATTATAATGATATTTCCGTGTTGTTTTTTAAATCATAACGTATTTTCCATCAGTGTAGCAATATATATAATGTTTATCTATAAGCTAGATTAGATTTTAGATTAAATTCTAGCTTTCAGATAAGGAAAATGTAAAAGTAATAAAGGTATTTCCTAGCAAATGTAGCAATCAACGGTTAACTTCCAATGTGAGTTTGATAGCCGAATTTGCCAAAATATGTTTTAATGCGATTGAAATATACAAAAAACGTTTTCAATCCAAATCATATTTAATTACCACAAGCTATGAACATGTACATCTAAAGTAATAAAAAATATAAATTCTAAGAGCAGAATTTATATAAAAAAAAGATCTCGTCCAACTGACGTTAGGTAATAGACTTATGTTCTGCAATGTTCCATCATATTTAATAGCAGCTGTTACAACCAGCTGTCACCGTATCGTTCTGTACGGCGAATAACTCGCATTCCTATCATAATTTCATTTCAGAACTTCATTAACTTACTAGTGGAAACACATTTCAAGTCAACGATGTTATTATTTAACACATCAACACCTTGACATTGCTGATAAATTGAGTTTGAATTTACTGTACAGCAATTTCATTTAAATTAGTACACCAACCGTGTACAGTCAGAATAAAAAAATACGAATGGTAATGGTGGTACGTGAACAAAAAAAATTAAAATATTTATTGAAAGCTACTATAAATTCTACTTTTATGACAATATTTTTATAAACAGAGACCCTATATTCAAAACTTACTCGTTTATCATATTTCTACCTGTGGTAGGACTCTGTGCAAGCCCGTCAATTCATCAATTATTTTACCGTACATTAGTGTATTGTATAAATTGTATTATTGTGTTCCGGCTTGAAACTTGAGTAAGCCAATGTAATCACAGGCACAAAGGACTTGACATCTTATGTCGATGTAGGGTTATGCCAAGCCTAGGGTTTTAGTTGCTCGCCTCATATTCTAAGATAAACCAACAAAAAGTTGTTATATTAAAATTATCGTAAATATTTTTCTTTAAAATGATGCGTATTTGAAATGACTGTGCAGTGCTATTTTGTAAGAACTCACATCGCATTTCACTCGTGAATTGTTGAACTGACTCACGGTGATACGCAACTTTGATGGCTGTATCTTTCAAATGTTATAATTATTATTATTGTCGATGTCGCATATCACTTTCTGATATTTCACGATCGTGATAATGAGTTTTGGTTGGTTGTATAGGAAATAGTATTCGCCCGCGGCTTCATCGCTTGTTAAGGGGTGAAGGGCGGGAATTAGGTGAAAAAATACCCTATGTTCTTGAGATTCAAGCTTGCTTCATGCCAAATTTTTTCAAAATCGGTTCAGTGGCTTAGCCTTGAAAGCGTAACAGTCAGACAGAGTTGCTTTCGCATTTATAATATTATAGGATAGATGTATAAAAATTTATTGATAGGGGGAAGTATTTTTATATATATCAATTTATACTTTAATGAATACGATTGTTGTCGAATACTAATTACTTATAATTATATATCCCGTGGAAACATTCCGCCATTGATGTACATCTAGTCTGACGCGCATGCAGCTGCCTTCTCTAAATATTTGCTAGCATGATATGAGACGCAGTTCATTGGCTCGCCGATCTATATTTGTGATCGCTAGGGAAACTAGTATTACCATACATATAATCATGTTGCCTGACTTACTTTATGGAGAGATTCTTTTCTTGTCCGTCTGCACGACCTTGTTTCATTGTCTGTTTATTGTTATATTCATTATTCATGTGTAATGATGATGATTAATATTCCTTATTGTAATAACCTGTCATGCAAGGATGAGGATCTTACTAATAAGACTGGAAATTTTGTGGAAATATAGTAAGGAAGTACGAGAATGAAACGAACGAGAATAAAACCAGAATAAATATTATAGCAGGAGTTAAGGGTATTGAAATAAATGTTAGATCTCAACGATATCTGCTATTAAAAGCGAACGAATTAATTCTACAATATCTAATCACTGTATCAAATCTACCAAATAAAATTAATACTAATACTTAGAAAATTCTCAGACTCTTTCCATTTTGGTTCAAAATGTGATTCTGCCTAAAGGGCCATTAGCAACAGGGCGAAACGCAACGTCAACGCCACCCAAAGCAAATGACAAATTATCACTTGTCCATATTTACAAGGTTTTGGAAAAACAACGACTCTTATTCTACTCAAAGCCTTATATGCAATGTCTTTGAGTTGAAATTCGAGCCATTAGAATATATCAACTGCAGATGTATGTATCGCTGCAAGTTTTTGAAGGCACATGGTGTCTCCACATTCATTTTACAGTCTGATGCTATTCTAGGAATCATATTCCACCATATCTTCGTGTATTTTTGGTCAGGTGACCAGATGTCGATGGACTTTTGTTTATTTTGCAGAATTTCCAGCAGGGGACGTCACTTTGCGTACAATTTGTCTTATTAGGTCGGTGTGTGCATCAGCCTCGATTTATTGAGTTCACTTCTTCATCTTATTTTAGAGTATTTGTGGTATATCACCCCAATTACTCGACACTGACTAATTGTTGATTAACTTTGTCGTAAATATTTTGCGATGTGTGTCGCATGATTTAGATGTCAATGATATTTATAGTAATTTTTTTTAATTAAGACGAGAACAACCATGCGCAATAATTTTAAATAAATTACTAATAAAAAAGAACTCTGTATATATTTATGCAGCATCCATTTTGATGTTAAGGTTTTGTTTGTATTGGTTTTGTTAGTTAATTATTATGGATCTAATACTTAAGCTTGAGCAGCCATTGCTAGTTGCTATCAATTAGTGTTTATAAAGGTTTTGAGGTTTATTATTAGGACTACAGTTTAAGAATGACGACATACGTCATACTTTTTAATTACAACGAAAAATGATCCGTATTGCGTTTATTAATGAACATGCATCATGTTGATGTTTTTTGCCTTGTACATTCATTCTAAAAAAATACGGTGTTATTTTTAATCTGTGTTTATCTTTATCTTAAAAAGTTGACACCAAGTCTCTGGCAAGAAATACGCAAAAGAAAAAATGCCACTAGAAATGGCGTTGTTTACGAACCTTTTTGCGAAGCGGAGTCGGCGTTCCTCAAAGAAATGCTATGTGTGTATGTTATTACGATTTTCTCACGAACACATGTGCTCGAACAGGAATCCTGTGCTGTTGTGAATTCAAGTAACGGATGTTTAATATGGATGAAGCGAAAGGGATTTTACTCATGATGAATTAAAAGCAAATTTGTCAAGCGCGAGTCGATATAAATGTTTATGCAAATAAAATTTGTTAATTTTTTTTTTCTAAATTAAATATTCAAACTTATTATATACTTATAACAATAAGGAACAAGAGTATTCGTGAAAAATCTGATAGTGATATAGACAACTTTACTTAAATGAGAAATTTGAAAATTCAAAACGCTCAATTAAATAATAATAAATAATATCCAAAAAAATCTTATCATTAAAATAACAAGGTACTTTTAATCTGGTAGTGTGATTTTTAATTATTTTCTTAAGAGCCGAAGTAATTGTAGATCAAAATCGTGAAAACAAATAATTGTAGATCGTATTTTGATTGTAATATAACATAACAAGTGTTTAAAATATTAAATCGACAAAACCAATAACATTATTAAGTTAATTTATTCATTAAAATTCCACATACAGTGTAATGTATCATATCAAGGGCATCGTATCTAAAATCTCTATCGATAAACCCACGAACCCTTAGCTTTTACAATCGATAAATTTCTCTTTCGTAGGAAAATGTTGACGTCACTTCGTTAATACGCTCATTTCCCTATAATTTACGTAATTTAATTACGTGTATACATATAGAATTTGTATGTTGTTTGTTATAGACATTTAGAGCATTTTATCTAATATTATAAATAAGAAAGTTTAGTTTGTTTGTTTTCACGTCTTAACTAGTAGTTAGTTAGTTAGTAAAACGATCGTCATCAAATTTAGCATATACATTTTCAGGCGTACAGAAAGGTTCCGATAGTACCGTATGTCTTATATATTTAGGGTTACCCACGAACGAAATCTAGTATATAAATATTTATTTATTTATTTATTGACACTTTATTGCACCCAAACTTAAAACTAAAAATTACAATTTTTAAACAAAAAAAAAAAAAAGTTGCATGAGGTGCAACAGGCGGCCTTATCGCTAAGCAGCGATCTCTTCCAGGTAACATTTGGGCAGAGGATCATAATATTTATATAAATTATCATAATATAAATATTTTTCACACGAATGTCTCATTTGAATATATTAGCTTGCAATTTTTGGAACTTTGTAAAATAGGTTTATTGAAGACATGAATAAATAAACAATATCAGGCTATACTATATTATATAGATGAATGAAGTTAATATTCATGTAGGTTATATATGTGTATATTTATAATTATCACGTGTTATTTAATTAATATCTACGAGTAACTATTCACAACTGAGTAATGAACACCTCGCTGGATCTTCTTGTTAGAGTCTATATTACAAACCGGTGGTGTAAAGCTTTTGATTCTAAATTCTTCGTAAACGCCAACTTGAATAAAGTACATTTTGGTTTTCATACATATCATTCTCTTCGCATCTCCCAATAAAACAGGTATGTTAATACATACGTAATAAAATACATAATGACAATGAATGGACAATAATTATATGTTTTTTTATCATCTATATAATCTTGTATATACGTTACAAGCCTTATTTATTATATGTTTTTTTAATAACATTTCAAATATTTGGCAACTCTAAGGATAAATATATTTTAATATAATATATATTTATCATTTGCAAATCATATAGAGCGATTCTTCCGACGTCCGCTAGTTATACGGAACAGTTGTTTGTAGAGCAAACAACATGTATTAGCTTACCCCTCGGGTCGCCTTACAGGAAAAATAAGCTTTGTAACCGAATTTGTGATCTTTCAAAACATGGAGTTGCAATATTAAGGGATAAGTTAACATTTTTCTACAGTTTTTTTTTCTCGTTATAATATAGCTTGTAGCCATTTCGATATAATAATAATGCCGGAGATATATTGCCTTTTTTAATAAAATATGTAATTTAAATGGAATAATATTATATTTTTGGAAAGAAATAGTGCAACTCTGCATACTTCCCAACTGTAGGCTGTGAGGGAGAATTTCTGATTACATTTTAGTAGATCAATGCATATAAAGTCACTAGCCAACGAAGTGCATAAAAATGACGTCATCAAACAAATTGCGTCACCTTTAATCGACAATAAATTCAAGTCACTTTACTCGATTTCTGGGTAGTCAGTATAATATATATTTCATAATTTATAAATTAAATTATCATATAAATTTCATTTCATTATAACTTTTCCACGCTTGGGCTCGCTTTCAGCAATGTCCGTGAAGGTAGAATTTTATAATTGATTATAACTCCTTTTAAAAAATGTATTATTTAAAAAAACAAATTAATCATGTTTCAAAAAAGCAAAAATCAATTGCAGTTAATACATAAAATGAATCTATAGACAGTACTAAGACCACCACACGACCACCACGATTTTATTGCGCTTAAAAACTTTTATGGCTCGGAGTTTTATTTATAGAATTTAATTAAAACTAACTAACCAACACTTTGCTTTATTGAAACAGAGAAGTACTAGTTGTCGCTCGCGGTTTCGCGAAAAGTAGCCTTAGTCCCTTCTTGGCGTTCAAGCTTGTTTCATAGCAAATTTCATTAAATTCGGTTCAGTAGTTTAGCCGTGAAAGTGTAACATACAGACAGAGTTACTTTCGCATTTATAATATTAGTATGCTTTTTATATTTTAAATATGATGTATCAATCTCCATTTGTGACTATTTACATTTTTATTTATTTTTTTATTCTTTTCGACAATTATAATTAAAGCATTATGTATTTTATTATTTATCTTAGATGATCAACGATAAATGTTACTTATAAACGTAGCTTAACGGGTGATTAGTGAATGCTGCGTCTTCGTCTTTCGAATGACAAATCATTAATGACAGAAAGAGCGAAATCAGTGTTTAGATAATCAATCGCTAAGCAACGTTTATAAGTAAGGTTGTTTATGAAAATCGATCTCTATCTAGGACCTCGGGATACCTCTAAGATTCACCTTTGTTTTAACAGACACAGACATACCTGTGCACTTTAATTGTTTTTTTTTTCAATCAGTATGACAATAAAATGATAAAGGCAAACCGTTTTTACCATATACACATAAAACCTTATTAAAAAATACCTCATTGTTCTAAAGCAGTACATTTAAATATAAAGCTTTAGTAATTTCAATCTTATTGTTTTTTTAGAAATGTAAGCGACTTAGTGCTTTTTCGTGTTTGTAATAGGGGTCATAATCCTAAATCATGGTATATTTATTTACCATGGTTTTGCCATTACATCTCCTGCGGTGAACTGCTGAGTAAACATAAGTTCAGATTTACCTCACCCGCCCTTGAACTTAACGTAAATAGGCGCAAGGGAGGCACAAAAATAGACTTCAGAGAACCCTAAATATATACATATAAAAACCTTTGTTCGCAAGTTTGATCATGGCAATAATATAAATGCTTATCTTAAAAGTTCTAAGAATTAATCATCTTTAAATTGCATATTTCTAAAATATGATCTTTTAAAATCATCAGCACTATAATGTAGCAGAAAAATTAAGTATTAGTTTATAGCTAAAAGTATTTCATAATCACACAGTATTATATAAAAACTTTAGAATACCAATCATGGAAAATACGACCCTAATATTTAAGTGATAAGATTCGAAATGTATTATATTCGATAAAGCTACGGTATGACTGCAAATTTGGGTTGTATGCACCATGACTAATGAAAATCATCGTAATAATATCGTTAAATGCCTTCTGTCTGGTTTTTTATCTGTCTACACTAGGTAACTGTATTTTGAGGTTAGTGAAGGACAATCGTTGTCTAGATGTCTAGTCAGGAAATAAGGTATTATAATACATTATACGTAAGAGTAAATATTATACAAAATATTAAGGTTGTCGTTATATTATAACTTGGCCTTCCAATTTTTTGTAAAACCTTAATAGTTGAGGATTATTATACAATACAATAATATATAAATGATAAGAAACTGTGTACGTATATGTATAGGACGTACGTAGTAATTAATTGTATATAGTTGATTATGTACTTCATTTAAAAAATAAAGCAAATTCTGTGTAAGCATAGAAAGTGCGGGTCCTTTTAGACGAATCGCATCTTTAGAAGAATCGCTTAATGAACTTCATGCTTTTTTAGTTATACGCCAGATTAAACAACTGTTCGATTAATTAAAATTTTAATTCCATAAGTTCGTTGTAGTTGAAAGACACCTCCTTAGGTAGATCATTGTGTTTAACCTTCCGACTAATTTAATGATAATATAAATGAAAATCAATATGACTTTGTTCTGTTTGTAAATAAAATATTAACCTTGGAGCAATAGTACAAAAACGTCTTATGATATATCACATTTCGTCTTGTTGCCTGAACTGGAGACAGAGCTGATTCAGTTTTCACCCGGAGAAATGAAATTGCGATTCAAAGGGGAAATGCTGCTAGCATTCTTGCTACTATTACACGCGGTCATGACTTGTATAGTAGCTTTTTTATTTTTTAATAGTATATATTTAAGGCTTTCACGTAAATCATTCTTATGTATATTAATATATAGGTACATGTTATCTCAATTATTAATATTTATTTATTTAACATATTCTTGACAAACATGTTAAGTATACTTGGTGAGCGACACCAGAGTCCTTTGAAAACAGTCATAATGCTATTTACATTGCTCTTCATAATATGACTTTGCATATTTGTTTGCTTTGACACCGGTAACTTGGGCGGCGCCATAGCTCGTAAATATAAAATAAGTGAAAAATGAAAAAAAAAACAAACACAACAAATATAGATATAGATAATAGGGATTTTATTATATTAAAAATTGTATATATAATGTTAATCGAAACACGGCCTTACATATGTTTTCTTCAAGATTTCGTGCAATATAAGTATGAAAATATACAAGTCTGGTCCATTTTCGACCACTATTACACACGCTTTTATGTAAAAACAAATTCGAAACTCACAGCAGAAAACGATCGTGAAATGTCAGAGAGAAGTATGCGCCATTGACGATAATAGTTATAACATATCAAACATACACGCATCAAAACAGCATATTACTATAAATCGGTTGTCTTTTGTAATTTCACTGTTGATTAGTGAAGTGAGTTCCTACAGAATAGCACTGCTGGACGGACAATAGTAATTGAAAAATGGAAATATTCAAAATTGTAGCTTCAAAACTCCGAAGTACTACAATAATGTAAAACATATTAAATAAATCCTGTCCCAGGATATTGTAAAAAATATTCTTCCATTACACAATATTCATTACTGTCTTTATTTTAACTGTTCAATAATTACTTAAAAAGTAATAAAATAATAATAATAATAATAGTAATAATAGTAATAAAATTTAATCAATATCACACCGTTGTCAAAGTTTCAAAATTGCGAATGGGGATATGCTTCTCGCATTCTTATTATTCTATGTTACCATTTTGATTTGAAATTTTATTTGATTTACTGGTGGTAGTGCTTTATGCAAGCTTGGGCTGGTAAAACTCACTCACTATATATTCTACCGGCAAGCAACATACTCTGTATTGTTGTGTTCAGGTTTAAAGTGCCAGTAATCCAATGTAACTACAGGCACAAGGGACGTCTTAGTTTCCAAAGCTGGTAGTGCCTTGCCAAGTACGGTTAAAATTGCTTAAGTTAATGTCTATTGGAGGTGGTGACCATATCAGTTGGCCCATTAGCCAGAATGCTTACCTTAATAAATAATTCTTATGTGTTCAACATTATAATATAGTAAACAAAAATTAATATTCATATCAGGAACTGTTTTTAATTGAATACATATACGATAATTAGAATGAAAAACAAATATGTACATAATACAATAGTCCATTATATGGATAAGGAGAATGAATTGAAGAGATTTAATGGATCTGTTTTAAAAACTTGAGATTATAAAGAACATATGCGCTGGACTTAAATTAACTGTTTGATAATCCCTTACATGATATAAGTAATGTAAATATAATATTAACATTTATCATATATTTGTACTGCCTTGTTCTAATAGCTGGTTCAAAGGTTTGTTCAAATAGCGGCAGATTGAAATCTTGGTTCTGGCAATAAATAGTTATTAGATTTTTCTGAGAATAAATTTTACGTAGCAGTTTACATTCCCGTGCCTCGGAATACACGTTAACTGAACGTACGTCGTATGTTATCATAATAGTGACAAAGAGCACAATGCTTATATAACTATAACGATTTAATTGTGCTTATAGCATGTATTATATGTGTTCTAAATATAGACATATACGTACATATATTTATATATATATATATTTACTTTCGTTAAAGTATTTGTTTACGTAAAAATAATTTACATTAGGGATTATTATACAAATAAAAATTAAAACAATTTAAAAAATTAAGGTAAATTATAACATAAATAATTCGAAATTACATTGTTTTACGTGCTTAATGTATGTATGTATGCGTGTGTGCACGCACACAGATAAACATACACATTTACAAATGCAATTTATATTATATAGTAATTATTATAAACGTTTATAAGTCACATTTGCTTTCAATGTGACTCAATCACGGGGTGATTCCATACTAATCTATTTGAGAGTTCATATGACATTACAGATGACTAAGTGAAGTTCAGTTTTGTTGCTCTGGTCTGGCTGGCGTCTCGGATCCAAGGTCATGTGAATCAGCTTTATGTTTGAAAACATGTACTCTTACATTTATTGAATGGTTCAATGGTTATGACACGTGAATTCTAATCGTAGGTTACGGATTCAAACCCAGGCAAGCACTACGGAATTAATATTCATCTTATGAAAATTTGTCATATGTGTATCCGATAGTCAGGCCTTAGCGCAACATTGGGACATTTGTAAGCTGTCACTTTACATGCTAAAAAAATTTAGAGTCCGGTATAAAAACATTATTAGATAACTAAACTTAGTTGTGTGAGAAAAAAGTCATATTATTGTAATAAGTAGATTTTAAGCTAATGATAAGTTAGTAGTCTTAGTTTATTACCAGAAATTAGTAAAACTTCTGGGAGTAGAAATCCCTTGCCTCAAATTCTCCGCTTTTTATTATCAATACAGTAAAACTCTTCAATGATAAAAACGTTTCATTCTGTGGAAAAAAAAGAAAGTTTTCAATTACAAAAACTACTTACACTGCACATATTTGTAGTTCCGATTGTTATTAAACCACATTCCATTTCGGAGGAGCAGGTTTTAATCCAATCGGTTCCTTCCTCTGCAGCGCTTGCTAACATCCGTGAGCTATTAACATAGAAAAACAAACAAAATTTGTAATATGATTAACACTTGCTCTACTTAACGTGGCTAAGATACAATGAGTCAGGGAGTAAGTATTTGCGCGGGAGTCGAACGGAAATGCCTAATCTTGCCATTAGCTATCACGGTTCGCGGTTTACGCGTGCTCAGCAATGTCTAAAATATTTTATGTGACGTACAGAATTTATCTTGTGCAAATCCATAATAGAGCATGAAAATTACTCTCACGGTCAATAACGCTTGTTGTGAGATTATGAAACAAGTTTATGTACATCATATACTATTTTTATGTATCGTAACATTTCAATACCTTAAATGTCCAAGGCAGTTATTATTATTATTATTATTTTTTAGTATTGACAGGCGTGCTGTATGTGTTTTTGTTGTATTTTGTATTTACTGGTGGTAGGGCTTTGTGCAAGCTCGTCTGGGTAGGTACCACCCACTCATCAGATATTCTACCGCAAAACAGCAATACTTGATATTGTTGTGTTCCGGTTTGAAGGGTGAGTGAGCCAGTGTAATTACAGGCACAAGGGACATAAAATCTTAGTTCCCAAGGTTGGTGGCGCATTGGATATGTAAGCGATGGTTGACATTTCTTACAATGCCAATGTCTAAGAGCGTTGGTGACCACTTACCATCAGGTGGCCCATATGCTCGTCCGCCTTCCTATTCTATAAAAAAAAAAAAAAAAAAAAATATAAATTGATTTGCTTTATTTCAATGCATGTTTTTTATTGCCAGACAACATCACAATGTATATATATTCTATATCTATCTAATTTTAGGTTTGCAAGTTGATGACAATTTAGTATTTAATAATATTATTCTATTACTGTTTGCATTGGACTCATCGACAACTTCTTCGTTGACTTTATATATATGCCTGTTGTCTTTGGTGTTATTGGTCTTCGTGGGATTTTAGATTCCTCAGCTGGTCTGAATGGTATTCAAGTGAGATATGCTAGGTCGAGAACTATTAAGCCTTATATTTGGAATTTACAACATGAAAATCTTCATTTAAAAATTCAACAATTTGCCGCGATTGACGGGATAGACATGACTTTAACTGCGTTTAAATAAAATAAGCACAGATTAAACATATATTATAAATGTTAACTTAATAAATAGCCGTTGAACTCAAAAAGAATACCAAGGAATGCGATCAACACTTCCCATGGTCACTATGTAATGTCACGTCACACTTTGAATACAAAGCTTCATTATAAATAATCGGACACGATAACAGTTATTCGCAATAGTTTTTTGAATTTGGTAGCCAAGTCGATGGACGTGTTGTGATAAGTATGACACATGTTATTGACACGCTTTCGATGATAATAGTAGCCTGTTTTGATGACACCGACACAAAGGTATATATATATATAGTGCTTTATGAAATCAAGTAAGTTTTTACAAGCATTTTAGAATCATCGTTTTGCGAAATTAAATTAAATTGAAAGCTAGCGGTTTTTAATGTAGATTATGTTGAAGAAAATCGAAAATTAATTCATCATTTACACTTTTTCTACAATCAATTAGGTACATAGTTATGTCAATTAATAATACAATAGTGTATTAAATTTTTAATAATATTAATATTATATTTCAGAATTATTACACAATTATTATTATTACAAAAGATAACTATGTAAATTTGATAATGCAATTAAATTATTATTTATCCGGGTTGGGTATCACTTATTAGTAATTCTACCGCCAAATATCAGTACTTTGGAATGTTGTGTTACGGTTTGAAGAGCGAGTGAACCAGTATATGAAACATAACGTCTTAGGTCCTATGGCGTGCGACGCCTCGAAAGAAGCAGTTCCTACTTTTCGATGTTTATGAACTAAACTAAAGTGTGAACCTTCATCAGATCAGATCAGGCTTGTTTTCTTTGGTATTTATTTACCATTTACCATAAAACCACTAAATTGATTTTAGTGAATGCTGCACTTAATATATTTTCTTTTATAAATACAATTCTTGTAAAAAATATTACATGAAGCCTAAACGACAACAAATAACACAAGGCGGCCATCTTAAAATTATACTCCTACGAACCTTTTATGATATGTATCAAACGAAATAACACAATTTGAATTCGTACATAAATATTATTATGTGGGTTTTGCAGATATCATTCAATAAATGTGGTTTGTTTTCACGGTTATTTATTCTGACGGTCATTTTCTGAAATTATGACTACAGATTTACTAGTCTGACAAAATACTGAGCGCTCATTGGTCTGTTTTTGCGTCATCAACTACCTTTAGACCAATGACCATTTTAATTTACGTCAAACTAGTCAATCTTGCTTTGATTAGTGTTATTAGTGATTATTTAGAAACTGGAGGTATGTTTTTTACAAAAAATACGAATTCAAAAGTCTTAAGTGCGCCTAAGCTAAATAAACTAGTAAAATTTGAGATTTCTGCCGCACGTCCCTTACAACCCTTTCGACACTCGATCTCATTTATGCGCTTTCTCTATATGAAAAGACCGGCAGTAATCAATTTTCTTTTATTTAGTGTTAAACATATTTTACAAATAAATTATGAAGAATGACAACCCTTGATTATTTATAATTAATTATCCAGTTTGAGTATAAATGAAAGAAATTTAAAGATTAGAAGGATATTTCGAGTTTTTTTCGTGTTTTCTATTGAGATTAAAAAAATATATTTGTTTCTGACCTTTTTTTTTAAACTGGAAAAACGCGTTATGCGTTTCCCCCAGTGGAACAGTGTGGGGCCCATCGGTGTCCAAGGCGCCGAGTGCGCCCCGAACGTCGGAATACCCACTAAAAAACCAGCGGTACCCTTTCAGTCATAACGAGGAGCGCCGAAAATATAATGTATACATAATTTATTTTTTAATTTGACTTTTTACCTTTTTTAATTAATTATGTTAAACATAAAATAATACAAAGTCTGTTTTTAATATTACATGAATTCTACTTCAAGTTTCGAAATCTTTATTTATTATTCGTACATTTGGAAATTCAGATTCATTTGAAAGCATTCAAAGTGACCAAAAAACAGGTCAATGCGGTTTACGAATTGAGGAAAAATAATTTAATTTCTAAATTAATAACAATGCGTGTTGATCCGTCATCGTTCACCAGAATGTCAGTCTGAATTCGGTATGTTTGCGTCACGAACAACAATACGGGAGATTTGTTTACGTATGCACAATTGTTTACAGCACACGCGCAGGACAAGCGTCCAGATTAATTTCATTCCACGATTCAAATTTTACATGTTAATTGATTTAAGAAAATTATGCAGAAATGATTCATTGATATATTATGGATTGTTTTAAAAGAAATCGCACGTAAAATAGGGAATCATCGAATAGCCTGATTGAAGATAATATGGTTGATGATAATGGTTTAAAAACACTTGAAAAAAATAATTTGTTTAAACTACTTATTGAGGAACAGTGCCAAACAAATCGTATTTCTTTCAAATGTAAGTTGATTTCAGTTTGACAATATGTCAGGTATTGTTCTTCAGATACTATTAAGTATAGTTGAATCTGGTTTTAAATAAAAATCACATTATTATCTAAGTATTAACTTCCTAGCAATGAGAATGTTTAAATCTAACCTCTTGGATGTTACCATACTCGCTTTTAGATAATTAGTCATTACAGTATTTAATTAAAGGTCAAGCTTGTGTTTATAAAGTACTATGTCCATCCCGATTTCGTATGGATTGAAATTCACATAAAGTTACAAATGCGTTTATTGACTGCTAGCGCAGAAATAGCTATTTTATAAGTAAAGATTGTTAATACTATAAATGTGTTATTTGATAAATTAGAGACGTACATACATTATATAGCGATAAGCGAAATGTTTTAAAATCTCTATCTGAAAACAAGCTGACCCGCAACAATAGAATATCTACCTGATTATAGACTATCTACAAGTCGTGATAACGAGAGAAAGTTGTAAATTCTAAACAATATTAAATATCCTAGTTGCCTTATTAGATCTGAATGTTATCATAGAATCAAATTTCATTCATATCTATTAATCTACACGATCCGTAATTGCAATTTAGTTAAACTAGGCGTAGACTTACTTTACGAGTATCTGCTAGTATAATTTGCGTATTGTTTATTGGTGTTATAGTGTTCCTCATTTCATTGTTGCTTTGTTTAAGTTTTTGGTTAATTATTTATTTTTGTTTTTTTTTTCTTTTACCTTTTTCTTATCATATTAATTTTGATCCAAATCAGTGATATATAAACGCCTCGTTGGTTTAGTGACTAGATAAGGCCATAGATCCCAAGGTCCCGAGGGTTCAAACTCCAGGTCCACCAATAAAAAGTTACTGAGGTTTTCTATCGAAGAATCTCTATAGCTGCCCAGAGTTGAAGTTGGAAATGTATTCATTATCGTTAGCCATCGGTTCTCTTAAAAATGGCCGCCGTGACCGAAATCGGATAGGACATCGGACATTATCATATCAAATACAATTAAGTAAACTTTTAATTTCTTGTTTTAATTATAATAAAATGTGTTTTTTTATATATATTTTTAGTTTTTATCTATAACGGTATTAAAATATTTAGACGATCAATATTGTAATTCAAAAGTGTACATAGTTATTTTTAGTCAAGACGAACGAAATTTAATGACCCATATTTTTCTTATATTAATGAGATATTTGTAAATTTATTTATACTTTTTCAATTTCCAACACCTAATAGCTCAGTTTCCGCATCGAAAAGTATTAATACCAGGGAAGTAGCAACCGTGACAAATGGTTTCCTTGGGCACAGGATGTCTTCTTTAAATTAGCCTGAAAGGTTCTCAAAATAATCGAACTTAAAATCTTTTCTGTATGAATTGATAATAACCATTGAAAACATAAATACAAAGTCAAGCAGTTATAAAATAGCGATTATCGATAAACATTTTTGTTTATTCTTAAGCTAGAATTTTGAAAATTACAAGAAATTTTGCAGGTTAGTAATAAGTTGCAAATGCGGATATCTAAGTTTCAACTTGGTAGCTATTCCTAGCGAACATCGATCAAGGAAGCTGGTTGGTCAGGATAATAAAACACTTAAACGTCAGAATGTTCAAATTAATGTCCGTCAAGACTAAGAAAACAAGTAAGTCTCTGTTAGGAATACTAAAATAGACTTTATGTCGAAATATATTACATTAGATTGTACTGATCCTACTTACTGTAATCATCAGTAATGCGAGTATAAGGGACAATTTGATAAAGTCTTAAGTCAAAATACACTTTATTCAAGGCCTCGTGCCTTTTTATTATGCCACTTTATATCGTGCCACTTTTCAATCATCATTTTATTATTTTAATATTAAGCTACCACTGGTTCGTAATGAAGATTCTACCGAGAAGAACCGGCAAGAAACTCAGTAGTTAGTCTATTTAAAAAAAAAAAAAAAAATTATTATTTTTATATACTCTGTATGAACAGCAATGAATACTATCTCCAAGCTCTACTATCATTTATATAATCCTGTACAGTATAATAAGCATTATTTTATATTATATAGGTATATGATTTTTATAAATAGTTCTTAATTCAAATATTGTTTTATCCATGAAAAGCTTCGTTTCATGCGATTGAAACAAAAACCTCGCAATAGAGGATAGCATTCGGGAAGGATCATGAGATATGATTGTTCACGAATAATGCGATAAAGTTGTTAGACTCGACCCTAAAATATATTTAATAAAGAGAAATCCTTATCCCACAGGGATACATTCACATTAGTCATCTGTTATTGAAAGATTAATGCTCGCCAGTTCTGTTAGCTTGAACTTGGCGTGACACGCTACCGCCTGTCTAGATTATTATTTTTTATATAAATATGTATAGTTTTTAATTCAAATATTGTTTAATATATAAATAACCTCGTTATAGGCGGAGAAAACACATCAGTGAACCGCTATTGACAGATTATCACGTATATTATTTTATTAAAATCATACTAACTTAAAATATTGAAATATCTAACGACGATTTTGTTTCAACAACAAAATCTTGACATTCCAGCCACATAAATATATTTAGAACGAAATACAGTAAAACGTACGTTGTAATTCAATTACAATGTTTACAAAATTTCTAGTAAATTCACGTCTAACAATTCCTGTAAGATTAGAAGAAATAGTTGCGCGGGCGTCGGAAACAACTCGTGCCACGAGCTGAATCTAATGACGGTCAATTACGAATTACGTAGATACGTCTGGGTGTTATGTTTTATATTAATAATTTCAAGATGAGATCGTTTGTGATTTGAAAAATTAACATTGAAAGAAATATCAGTGTATCTAAAGTAAAAATCACTTATATGATTTATTTATATAAATTGAAATTTTCATAATTTTATTTATATTTTGTAAATTAAAACTGTGTGATTTACAAAAAAAAAACTTAAAAGTAAGTATATAATTATATAACAATGTAAGTACATACAAGTAAGTGTACAAATAAAAATTTTACCCCAAATAACTCGCATTCGAAGGAACCGTGAAGTTTCATTAAATCAATTCTATTGATTTAAATAAAATATAAGAAATGCGTTTCACGTGTGCCTTGACTATTTGAACCCGAACGTATTCCATGAAATCGATTTCCCACAAATCAAACTAATTGAAAGCATCCAAAAGAAGCGCACGCGCACCTCTATAAATAAAACTAAGATGGCGGTCGACCCTTCGTACGCGGTAGACAAAAAATTATTTAAACCAGCGTCTGTAAACGGTTTGAAGCTATTAGCAGAAATGCAGACGCTATGGGGCTTTGTTAACAAGATGTTCGGAATAACAACAAGAAAACCGTTGTCTGCATCTACTTTTACCTTAAACGGAAGTAATTTGTAAAATTTCTAACCGGAACATTACGCGAGAAATACTCAAAAGACTTTTAATTTTTGCGATGACGATGGATATGGGGACAATTTCTGGCTATATGTCGTCTACTCTTTTACTTAATGCTAAGGCTAGCTGTCTTAGATTTGACTATCGTAAATTTCATATCAAATTACTCCTCCCGTTTCCTCCATATAAGCTGAAATTGTCAAAATCCTTTCTTAGCTTATAATTACATTCTAAACTAAACAAATATTTCTAATTTAAATTTTCTAGGCTCAGTAGTTCTAGCTGTGCGTTGATAGTCAGTCAGGCCAAAATACTTATGGAGAAATATGCTTTGTCTTCTTCTTTCTAACGTAAAATTACTAATAACAGAAAAAAAGAAAATCAGGTTTTAATTTGTCTTCCGTTAAACAACGTTCATAAGACCGCTAGTAAATAATACAACGAATGGTTTTAACTTCATTCATTTACTACGGATTATAATTTAAATGCCACATACAAATAAGGAACACTAAATCGTAGCCCCGAAATCCGAACAGAGGAAACGGATGTGCCGTTGTCGCCTTTTTAATAATTCTATTTTATATTACGGTCGCGTCTACGATTGTAGGAATTAAAAATAAATATCTCTTTTCATCTTCCCGATGTTGTAGGTCGTGTTATGGCTTCCTAAAAGAAAATTCGCTTTTGAACATCCTCACAATAACTCATAATTCAAATTTAATACTTCTCTAATAAATATATGTTGGCAATCATGGCGTCAACAGTTGTTTTTTCTACCGCTACATATGTTTTTAAAAGCTTTAATCTATTCAGTTTTTTCTTTGTTCAATTTTATCTGTAAAATGTTGAGGTTATTTCTTAATTGTATTATAATTGTTTTAATGTGAAATAAGCAAATGAAAATGCATGTAAGTATTATAAATAATATGAAATTTTGAACACAGTAGGAAGATGAGTGAAAGTGTTTCTGAAGTGTAGAACAGATTTTATTAAAATTATTAATAAATAAAGAAAATTAAATTCAATAAAATTATTTGTTGAAATAAAGTATTTTGAAAATACCTACTTTGTATTTAGTATTTAAAATACAAAAAACAAAGCTGTTTTGTATTTGAAATAGTAAATAAAAAAAGTATTTGCATTATGTATTTAAATACTTTTCGCAAACCATTTTGTACATCTCTTACAATCAATGACATTAACAAAAGGACTTTATTCTACAATTTTATTCATTAAAATGCAAATACATATTTGAATAATAGCTAACAATCTAGAAATTAAATTCTTATTTACAATATTTTATTTATAAACCATCAAATAAAATCACACTGTAAATTCTAAATACAAATCATTTTTCGAACTTGGCTGTAAATTTAAAATATGATTGAATGACAATTTGTCTGAAATGTTTTATCACTGCCAAGATGTATGTTGTTGATGTTTTAATATTAGTTATGACAGAAAATTACACCATCGGTTGAAGAGGAAACGAAGCTATTTCAAAACGTCATACGCCAAAACTAATATAACGGTAGTCATGCGACACCCTCAATAGCTACCAACTTATCTAATATATGTATAGCTTCATTTAGTTCTTTATTTTTAAGACTATATGGATTATAATGCAACAGCAAGTTTATACTCAGATGCAAAATTACTTTTGTTAGATGCAGTATCGTTTTTAAAAACGACATCGATACTTGACACCTCAAATCCCTCATATAGGTTTTTGGGGCTTTTTTTATAAATACATCAAACATTTAAATGTTTTTTAAAGTTAAATAAAAATACATTTTTTACCTTTAGTTTTTATTAAGTATCATATTAGGATCTTTAAAATTTGTTTTTAGTTTTGATCTTTACGTTGTTAATAATAAAGTGCTATTGCCTCGGAAGAACATAAATATATATCACAACTGCTTATAATATCATTATAGAGTAATCTGCTAAGAAAATGCATATTAAATAATATAAATATTTACAGATGTATTTGTAAACAATAGCTTATAACAGTCTAGGTATAGATTAGGTAAGGGTTTGATGTGGAATAGAAATATCTCATACACTCTCCGCCTTTTTTATGTTAACTTGTCCAACTAACTGCTAGAACTGATGCAATACATCCAACTTGGTTATACTAGCATGCTTATTTATGAGCGCGCTTAAAAGCACGATAATAATTGTTGTCAATAGGTTATTTAAAAAATACAGAAATCTTTCGTTAGTCGTTTGATTTGAATGCAAAAAGTATTCTGTCTGTATGTTTATTTTTGTGTTTTTATTTTTACTTTAGAATTTTTATTATTTGCCTTTTATTAATACACAAGCACTAGCTTTCCGTATCGACTTCGTAGGAAATAAATTCATAAAATTACCCCATTATAAGTAATTAAAGTTGAAATTTCCAAAAAACATTTCGTAGCGGATGCTTGCGTTATACAATAAACCAGTAGTTTTTTTATCTGTGAGTCGATAATCCGTCAGGATAAACGATACGATTTTATAAGTATAGGTTACTCAAAATTGAGCGACAATCTCACGTTTTGTTGTCTTGTTATCTCATTGATATAAATGGTTTTACTATGTAGTAAACAAATACTGTACCGAAATATCTAACTAAAACTGAGTTTAAAACCAAAATATACTTTAATTGTATTACAAATACTTTTTAATCATTTTAGAAGTTACCGCTACCGCTTATTATAACCGACGTGTTCAAAGTATTCTAGTAATTCTACGTAATATAATTTATTTATACATTGAAGCTGTATTTCAAGACGACGCGTTTAAAGCAGTACGCGTACACTATGTGCTTGTAACCACTTTTAATTGAGTTTATCTTAGGATCATCAATTGTGCCAATGACATTTTCTGAAAGGTCATTGTTGATCCGACAACAGCTTAATGGCTTCCGAGTTCCTACAGGAACTTGTCCTTTATTAATGTGTTGTTGAAGTACGAGTCGCTTAAATACATTCACGAGTATACAGATATAATAAAGCTATGATTTTATTTGGCGGAAATTTTGTATAAATTAAAATTTTTAGTTTATTTTATTGTAATGTCGCCAATTACCAGACGTGTGCAATATTTTTGCGGGAGTGTTGTCACTTAACTTTTTGTTCAAGATTTGACCCACTCATACGTAAGAACGGTAGAAATAGTCTAATTAGATTTAACTCGAAATAAAAAGAAGGTTTTTATTATTTAATGAGAGATATTTTTTTAATTCAAAAGAAACTTTCATTTAAATATGTTTACGTATATTCAAATATTCACTTAGACATAGTTATAAAATATACACGGCTTTTTTTTTAAATTGTAAAAATTTCAACTTCCAAAAATTTAACAGCTTACGTCAATATTTATTTGTTTTTAATAACAAATTCATGTTTAGGAGGATTCTCTATCTCGCTTGTCTTACAAAGATATATAACGAATTGATGTCAGATTTGAATTTCGAATAACAATAATATATAGCATAATAAGTATAGATAAAATAATTTTACTTTATAAAAAGTAAAAATATTAAAAAACAAAATAAAAACAGTGGAGTTATTTCGTAATTAATCAATACTTCACATAAAATAAAAAAGAACGTTGAAAGTTTTTATTGATGTAATGTCATTAAAAATTATTATTGTATTTAATGTCGCATGACAACGGAATTAGTATTTTCATTTACGATCGAATTTATGTCGTTTTCGAATTTGTTTCTTACAGAATAACCTTGGTGGTGTCGTAAAATGATTTCTACGCCTTGGCTGTTTTCATAGTTTGTTTTTTTTTACTAATTCTACACCTTCAATAAAAATTCTGTCCGCCACAGACACATTCTTATAGCTTTCAACGTTGAACAAAATTCATACATATATTAATGAGCATATTAATATTTAAAAAAATAATTATGCCTTTTTGAATAATTGATATTTCTTATTTAATCTGTAGGAAAAATACTTAAGGATTTCAAAAACGTTTTAGATCAAACTAACGAAATAAACTAACTAAATGACTTTTTTTGGCATTACAAATATTCAAATATACAATATTCTTGATATAATTTAAAAAAACTTTAGTTTGTATGGGATTCAAAATAGGTTATATTTTCAAATCTCTAGTATAAATAGAAAGTATGTAATTAAAGAGAGCGAATCATATTTCTATACTAATAAATCCGTCAACGTATGACGACAGTTCTTTTTTTTTAATTCAGTTCGGACCACGGTTCTCATAAAAGAAAATTATGAAGCTCGATGACATTCGGTTATAAATACAACGTTAAAAGAGAAACAACGATGGTTGTATGAAAAAAATAGTTTATAGCGGTATTATGCTCATTGTCTCGTTATATTGTACATAATTATTTTGTATAAAAAGGGAAACGGGACTCTTTAATACAGATTATTTTATAACCTAGCGAGGAGTACAGTGCTACATCAACCTTATTGGAACTAAAATTAATAGTCCAAACATATTTATTATGTTAAATTTATTATGAAATAAGATTTTATACTATTATAGTTAAATACATATACATACGGTTTTGGCCGTAATCGTCGTTCATCGTCTGTTAAGTAAAACGATGATTTATCTCCTTCTGTCATCATTGATTTGTCATTCAAAAGAAGAACATGAAGAAAGTTTAGACATATATCTATTAATAATGTTGTCTGTAAATAATGAATATATAGAATAAATAATATATCATTATCACACGGTACTGCGAAAATACTTTAAACCCGCATAAAATCGTCGAAGGAAACTCAGAAAAACTTCTTAAAAGCCTAAACCTTTAATAAGGCCAATGTTTATTCTATATATTCATTATTAACAGAAGTCGTAACTAATTTGAATCGGGAATAGTAAAAAATGTTTCATCGAATATTAAAAATACATGCTTCCAACGACGACCTCCTAAGCAGAGGGCCGTACTTACAGAAACACCCTTAGAAGGTGCGCATTGTAAGCCCCACGACATCTGGCTTTAGTCTCAGCACTCGCCCTCCCAACCAATGACGCTGTCAAAACCACAAATCTATAAATATAAAATGTATGTACATCTGTTTGAGATTAATAAACTTAACCGTTTAACCTATTGTTATTAAAATTGATACATATATTTTTTCATGAAGAATGTTTTTTTACCTTTGTCGTATTTCGCAGCTAGTTGGCGCTGCAACTTATTTACTTCTATACTATTTAACCCCACGACATCATTTATGTTGTTGTTATGTTTTAAATAGAAAATTCTATATAGAGTTGTATCTTGAAATGAAATGTATCATTGGATCGATTCCAAGCTGAGATTTCCAACCGTTCTATTTCCTTTTTTGTCTTAAAACATTGCAGGGTGCATTTGGTATGTCCAGGACAATTTTGAAGAAGCATCCTGGGAATGCTTTGTTCATATATTCGCGCTGTTTTATTCACATCTGATTATAGTTTTAAGCCATTCAAATTGTAAATTATTATTTTAAGCCTAACTGAACAATCACTGGTTGAACAAGGTTTGTTCAATTACAAGAATTATGTTGAAATTAAAATTCTACTGCCAAAAATCAATATTCTGTTTTGTTTTGTTTAAAAGATGAGTGAGGCAGTGTAATTACAAACACAAGGGCTATATCATCTTAGATCGCATTGTAAACGTAAGATGTACTTTATATTTCTTACAGCAATGGGTCGTCGCAAGCCAAAAAAAAAAATTACCCGAAGAAAGAAAACAACCCTTTCAAAGACATCGTTATAAAACAATAAGTAAATTATCATTGTAAATTACAAATCACAGGATTCGAAATTCAAAAGATTAAATAATCCCAACACCATTGTTCTTAATGATATCCCATGAGAGGACAATGTCTGTACAATTAGTGATCTTCCTCGGTGAGGACTGCATAATTTAATAACATAGCTAAAATATCTGTGTGTGGTCCCACAGGTTAACATTGATTCAAAAGTTAATTCAACATTTGTGATTTTGTTTTGTTTAAATTGTAATTGTCCTTACTTATATAATATTTTTTTTTTTATAAAATAGCTAGGCGGACGAGAATATGGGCCACCTTATGGTAAGTCGCCAACGCCCATAGACATTGGCATTGTAAGGAATGTTAACGCAGCAATCGATATTTTTTTTAAGAAAAAATATAAAATATTTTAATCCGCACGAAGTCGAGACGAGCAGCTACTTATATATATACATATACTAATAGAATATCTTACAGGCCTTACTTATAAACATTGCTTAACGACTGTTAAATAAAACACTAATCCGTCCCTTTCTGTCATTATTGATTTGACATTCGAAAGAAGAAGACACAGCATTGCTTATCGATCCCACTAAATCTTTATATCAACGACATTATGATAACGATATACAATGAAAATAATTTAAAACAAAATAACTCTTCTAGTAAATCTTAAATAACCACGACAGTAAGCTTAACTTAAACTCATATTTGTGTAATCATATATCATTAGACATTATTATACTCAGTTTAATCTACTTATATTATAAACGCGAAAGTAAACTTCTCTGTAGGGCTTTCAAGGCTAAACCACTGAATTGATTATTATGAGATTTGGTATGAAGTAAGCTTGAACCAAGGACTTCCCTTTAGGTTGCTGTTTTTACCTCAAACCCGCCCTCTTCCCAGACACGGGCGAATATACTCAGAAATAAAAAGTAATTTCAATGTTACTGAAACAATAAACTATACTTAGAAATTAGGAAACAAAATGCTATTTTGAATATTTATTTCAATCACGCGAATTGCATCGAATTTCAATTTTATATAAATTTACGGCTGGCAACATCCTTTCGGCTTTCCTGTCATACATTTGCCAATCATCGATAGAATAAAAATCGAACATTCCAAATGATGGTCGCACGTCCATATGTTCTCACGGAGACGCTATTGTTTTTAAAATAAAAAAAATGTGATTGAGTCTTGAGAAAGCTTTTTTGGACCCAAGGGCACAGGTTTGCATCTGTTCAACATGTGCAACACTAAAAATCATTTCGGAGCTTGCGAAAGAAATAGTGATGATATATCGTGACGATTATCGATAACTAATCGACTTTTAGTCATCGATAATTACGAAATTGTCTCTCGTTTCGATTGACATTTACGCTTCATATGAAATATAAACAAAAATCAGAAGTTTTGCTTAATCTGAAAAACATTAAACAAATAACGAAAAACCATTTAAAAAAATATATCAACAATAAAAATAGGTTTAATACCGTCTATAGTTTTATCGTAAATTATTATCAAAAATGTTCGACATCGAGTGAACGAAGCGCATCACTATCGTCCACCATAATTCACAGACCATAAATCAGGGCTGGTAAAGTCGACCGAGCCCACTTAAACAAAGCAATGCAACATTGTGACTTTTATTTGCACTTAAGGTCTAGTCTAACCTTGACTTAAACTTAATGCTAATGACGTACTAGATTTAAATGGATTCGTATGGAATAATTCATCGTTTATTGAAAGATCCATTCATTTTGAAAGAACGCAAAATAATAAGTAAATATATCAATAAGTGATTATTTTTTATAGAAATACAGTAAATTTATAGCTAATTATAATAAAACGAAATGTCGTCTATAAAGAGTTTCCTGATCGATTTCTGGGGCTCGATATATTAATTTGAACGAAAATGTGTGCTCTAGTAAATGCTGGTGCTTTCGCTCGTCTCTCCAGTTCGCTCTGATAGAAGATAAATCAGGGAAAGGTGCTTTACGTGCTTTCCGAGGCACGGGTGATCATCATTGCCAACATCCGAATGTAAATTAGCTATAACTAAGAATTTATTGACAGAAAAACTTTTTAGCGACTCGACCCGGGAACTGAAGCCAAGGCTCAGGAATTTCAGCTTTATACTTAGTTCATGAATATGTAGTAAAAAGAAAATATTTATTATTGCGTGCTATGGCATCGACAACAATCTCGATATAAAAGTCGCCACGAAGTAAAAATAAACAAATTATGTTAAAAAAATTACTGTGACAACCCTTTGAATGTTATAAAGCGTCCCGAGTCAGGACCGGGATTTAATTAAGCCGTGTTTACACAACTCATAATAAGTTACGTTAATCCCATAAAATATGCAGTAACCTAAATGGTACACCACCAGCCAAAAATAATGCCCAAGTTTTTATAACCTCCAGTCAGGACTTATGAGGGTTAACGCGATATTTAGCGGACATAAAATTATATTATGTGCCATATGCAGCACGTACAAAGCAAATACTTTACATTTTATTTATTTCGAAACGACGCTTATGTCATTTTGTTTTTGGCCTTTTCAGTTATCAAGTTTCTCTTTTAACGTCTGTAATTAGTTTGTATTTTAAGAAATCGTAATTATTAAAATTGCGTTTGGGTCTGCTTACATAACCGATTTGTTATTTGACGCCCATATACATGTGCAGTTAATCTTTCTTATAAAAAGTCGAGTCGAGCTGAGTTCATTTTGGAGATGAATTTTTGAAAATAAAGTAGTTTTTGGTATCAATATAATTATTTTGTACTGAAGATAATTTCAGACATATTTTAAGTAAGTCCCCGCCCCCTCCCTACTGTTCCAAAAACACTCTCTAATATTGACAAAACCACTAAAAAAAAAGTCATCAAGGCTTTTGAGGCTGTAGAGTAGTCAATCAAAACAAAACATTAACAAAGTTTTATTTTTTCATAAACTACTAAATACTAGTCGCCGACCAGTCCGCAAAAAGTTAAAAATATATAGTGCGTTCTTATAATATAATGACGATGATATGTCTTATCACATTTTTCTTTGTGTGATAAAGGCGAATCTCGTTCTCGGCGGTGAAGGAAAACGTGAGGATTAATGTACTAATCACTATTATAACATTGAGTACAATCGGCCTATACATAATAATATTTTTACTACGCAGCTTTGTAAAGCTCAAGTATTTTTCTTTATTATTTAAACATGATTAACATTTAGCTACAACAAACATTAAAAGATAAACTACACCCCAATTTCACGCGAAGTGCTACAAAGATCAAAAATAAACGTTAAGTGCTCCGCCTCCAACAGGTAACGGAGTGCAATAACTTTCTCGCCTCGTGGATGCGTTAAAATTATATATTTGGGGCGAATTTATTGCTCTCAGGTGTTGCGTTGCAAATGCGGTTATTTTTATAACACCCCGTCATGCAAATACATGGTTCTGTGGATATTGAAAGCAATATTTTTTGGAGACACCAACTAAAAAGTATGCAGGAATTTATATAAATCAAATTTAGATAGTTTTACAGTAGCGGTTCTTTGATGATGATGTAACTGTCTGTAATTGTCCTATTACGTCAATATTCATTCCACAACGCTTTACTACATACATAATATGCTACATAACATAACTAATCTGGAAGTGGGCCGGATGGCGTGGCTGGTAGATTGCTTTTCACGCCGAAGGTTGTGGGTTCAATTCCCACCCAGAACAGACATTTGTGTGCATGAACACGTCTGTTTGTCCTAAGTCTGGGTGTAATTATCTATATACGTATGTATTTACAAAAAAAAAAGTAGTATATCAGTTGTCTGGTTTCCATAGTACAAGCTATGCTTAGTATGAGATCAGATAGCCGTGTGTGAATATGGCCCAGGATAAAAAAAATTTTCCTCATGATATTGAGATAAATTATAAAGCCACATTAAGCACGTGATAACTCCATGTACACTTGATTTGAATATCATTTGTTTACTAACTACAGATATGAGTAATGCAATAGTCAATTCTATTGAATTAATCTTAAGTCATTCATCTAAAATATACTCATAATTTTATCTCTTTGTTACAGATGATACATACACAGTAATAGAAGCATCGACAAATGAAAGACTGCGTCTTATATGCGGATTGAAGCCGAGGAATCAGATACCGACAGTACGATGGTTTTTAGACGGAAAACCGGTGGACGGCCAGTCGAGACAGCGAATGATGCAACAGAAACAATGGTAGGCACTAGAACTATACAACATTAACTTTCTAGTATATTTTTTTAATATAAAATTGGATGGCGAATTAGAAAAAAGCGCTGTAAGAAATAATCCCTTACATCGTTAATGCGTCACCAAATTTAGGAACTCTCTTGTCCCTTGACAATGGAACAAAACTGAGCATTGCTGTTTAGCGGTAGATTATGGTACGTACCCAGACGGGCTTGCACAACTAAACAGTAGACATTGATAATATTTATAAAAAATAAAATAATTATGACGAATGATGACGATCAAACATGTTGTTATAAATTGCTTATTTTAACTGGATTAATCAACGGTTGTAAGGAAAAAATTACAGGCAAAGAGCATTAAAAAGAATATTACAAGTATATGTTTATGTGTGTGTGTATTATTTTTTCTTACAAAACTAATACACTCACAACAAACAAGAAAGTATTTCACATTCTGCTATATTTGACTAAACAAATTAAAGTTTCAACAAAATTAAGTCGTACATAACGTTCTATATCCTTCGCTTAAATAACAAGAATACTAAAAATAACGACGCACTAAATCCAACACACAAGCAACTTACATCAATATTTATGCATTTCTATCCGAAGTTGAAATATATCCTATAATTCATATGCAAGCGGGTGTAACACGCGATTCTATTCGAGGCATTTGAAAATAATCTACCCATCATAATAACTTATCAATCACGCCTCTATATTGATACATGGATTAAGAAAGCCAGTCAGCTGAGTTATTGAAAATTGTTAATACTCATTTTGTAAAACGATGCGAATCTGTTATTTTATCACTGAAATATATATATATATATATATATATATATATATTTCATCCATATATATATATATATATATATATATATATATGGATGATCATTATATATTGATATAAATTTAGATGAATACGTCTTGACTGCTAAGTTATGTTGAAATAATTCTTTAAATCCATTAACAACAGTATTATTTTGATAGACGAAATTTTACAATGTTTTAGGCTAAGAATAAAGTCATTCCGGGCGAAAGATGCTGGAGTGTATACGTGCCAAAATGAAGATGACAAAAGCAAGGAAATGAGTGTCACAATTAAACATAAGCCAGATCTCGGTCCTGACAACATCGAGGGTACGTATTCCTTTTATAGAAATTAAACACAGTGTCTTCAAACGTCCATATAGTTTCCGCTATTTCTTCGATGACAACTTTCACCGTGTTTACTCGTGTCTCGTTTTGAGTGTGTCCTCAGTTATTTCGATATTATATTTAATCGACGTCTTTATTGCCACCCAGATGTGTAAACATAGCAAACGTCCTGGATTCCAAGGCAAACGTGAGCTGTAATGCATACAGACGTCGACATGTTTTCTTATTAAATATTTCTTAAATTTCTGTTTCACTTCATATATTCCTTTTGATAATATATTTTAGTCTTTGTACTGACCTTTTTTTATTTTTACAGAATATCAATCAGATGTGGACGTTCTAAGACCGATGCCTGAAATACTAGCACAACATTCAGCTCCTCTCGTTGATAATAATACAATTGATGATAACACGACAGATCAAAGACATAAAGAATATGATAACACAAAAGACGACGACCTCGATGATAAAAATGAAAAAGATCATCTTAATTATGGACACGTTGATGACACAAAATCGAAATACGCGCCAAAGTTTAAGCATCCCTCGAAAATGTATAATATGGAAATGAAACCAGCGGGAAGTTCGATTCGTTTTAAATGCGCTGCTGAAGGTATGACATCCTGTTAGATAATTTATAAGCATTGTAGAATTAATTATTGAAACGGTTTTCGTCGGATTGAAGTAATAAATATCTTACATAGGTATTTATACATTGCTAACGCTTTATCCACGGCTTCATCCGCGTCTATACGTTATAATGTATTATATAATTTCTATAGCTTTTTCTTCAAAATATTCCTATTTATATAATATTATTTGTAACATATTATTATAATATGTTAAAATATAGTAATATGTTAAAGAAACCCATATGCAAAATTTTCATAGTGGTAGCCTCAGTAGTGCTGGGCTATGCGTTGACATGTCAGTCATTCATTCTTTTATATACATATATATAAATATATTATTAGATATAACAAGTACTGATTTCATTGAAGAACATGAAAATAAATTTTCAAATTATCATATTTTTAGGATAATCTTTTTGTTAAATTTGAACATAAAACCAATATCAGATATAGATAGTTCGTCTTCAGTCTTATCTGAATAAACCTAATTAATGTAAAATATTTTCAGGTAATCCAATGCCGAATATCACATGGTACAAAAATAGTGGTACTCCTATATCAAGAAGTTATTTTAAACCATCATACGGTAAATGGTCTATGGCACTCGATGAACTCACGAAAGCAGACAATGGAAACTACACGTGCAAAGTTTGCAGTGAATTGGGGTGTATTCAACACACATACACACTACACATACAAGGTAAGTTATCTTTATATAATATACACAGTACAGACAGTAACTGCCTGTTAATGTCCCACTGCTGGGCTAAGGCCTCCTCTCCCTTTTGAGGAGAAGGTTAGGAGCTTATTCCACCACGCTGCTCCAATGCGGGTTGGAAGAATACACACGTAGCAGAATTTCAATGAAATTAGACACATGCAGGTTTCCTCACGATGTTTTTCTTCACCGTTAAGCACGAGATGAATTATAAACACAAACTAAGCACTTCAGTGGTGCTTGCCCGGGTTTGGACCCACGATCATCGGTTAAGATTCACGCGTTCTTACCACTAGGTCATCTCGGCTTTTTATATAATATAGTAGAAAAGTATAATTTGAGAACTGTTAAGTAAAAGTAAAGCACCAACTTACAAATGTCCCAATGCTGGGCTAAGGCTTCTCCTTTTTGAGGAGAAGCTCTGCTCCGCGTGGTGGAGCAGAGCTTCTCCACCTCTAGCTCCACCACGCTACTTTAATGCGGGTCGGTTACACGTGACAGTTTTTATCCGCCACATGCAGGTTTCCTCACTAATTATAAACAAAAATTAAGAACATGATCAGTGGTGTTTGAATCATAGTTAAGATTTCCATCTTCTAAATTCTAAAAGTGGTATTAATATTGATAATGATTTCAAGAAAATTAGAACCGCCATTTAATTAAAAAAAAAGATTGATAAACACTTAAATATATTTTTGAATTACCTTCATCGGTTTGTGAGAATTTTTATATTATATCGGTGATTTTTCATTCAAATCACATCGTTTATAATGAGTTATTTTTAAAGCTTAATAATAACTTTCCTCGATGTAGTTGTAAGAAAAATAAATTTTATTTGTATAAATGATCCCGAAATATGTGATTCTGAGTTTAAATAACTTATATTGATATAGAACGTTATCCGTCGAAGCCGTATATAAAAGAGGGTCACCCTGGGAACATCACGGTGCTCGTAAACGAAACCGTGCAGTTGACCTGCCCACCGGTTTCCGATTTGGAACCATTCCTTTACTGGATCAGACCAACAAATTATTCCGTAAAAGATACTGAAGTTGGACCAAGTGACGCACCAGCTCCCGTCGGTGATCTTGTTGAGGTGTTTAATTCATTTTATAGGTGTCAGTTCTTAATTGGTTACGGTATTCAATAATCATTTTGCAACTAAAACGAAAAAGTTGCACATAATATTTTCATCGGTTACAGTTACAATTAATTAACAATTATGATAGTTTATGTTTATTTCTTGGTGGAGGATATACGTGGTGGTGGGTAATATTCTGAATATATTTATAAACATTGTTAGAAGATAAACTATTTAGTATATAATATAGCACTTGCTTGAAAAATCATTAAAATTAAGCGCATATGTATAAGATAATATTAGGTATGACTAATAAACATATCACTGTTTTGTAAATATGACCAGTTTTATCCGGATATTTTTCATCTTTGTAAAACGTATATAACATCTTTGTTCATAGAGCGTCTATACGCGAAGCCTGTGCTAACACAAGCGGCCGTCAATCAGACCAAGTTGGTCGGTGAAACGGCTAGATTCAGCTGCGAATTCCTAACAGATCTTCATCCGTCCCTTTACTGGATGTATTTCACGAAACATGAGTACATATATAACGAGACTACCACAGACGCTTCGACTAAAGAGTCCGTTGTATACAAAGACGTTACAAAGATAGTTACGGTGAGGGAGTGACTAACGCATGTATTGTTTTGTGTGATGATGTTATTGTTAAATAAATCTCAATATTACCTTCGATGAATATAATTCTTCTATGTGATTAAAATAAATCTATGAATGAAATAGATGCCAATGTCCTGTGCTCGGGTCAACATTATCATCGTACGGAGATAAATGATTTTGTCGACGCCCACATACTTGGCATCTTCTTCGCGATCATAATTAATTGCAAGCATGCGTCCTAACATTAAAACAAATAAAAAAAACTCAGTAAATAGATGCTTGTTGCATGATTCCTTAACCTTAGAATTAATGGTGATTTTAGTTATTACAATATATTTATTGATATCGAAGAAATAGTTGTTCAGAGTATTATTATACTCTGAACAACTATTTCTTCGATATCAGTATTTTCTATGTAATAGAAAACCTATTGACAGCTTAGTAAATAATACAAGTTTCAAATCGTAAATATTGGCAAACTTTTGTATTTATTACTACAAGATACATCAACAAGAAAAATAATAGTATTTTTTTTTAGTAATTCAAATTTATAAAACGATAAAAATGTTTTAACTGTATTGCACGTTATATCTCTGTATAATACCTGATGCTTAAAATAAATCGGAGCATGAACGAATTGTTATTGTGACTTGAATAGTAACAATATATAATGTCCGTTTAACACAATTTGTTATTACAGAGCGAAAATCCTGAAGATAAACCAGAACAGCTGACGATATACAATGTGACTAAAGAAGATGAAGGCTGGTATGTCTGTGTTGCTCTAAATACACTTGGAAACACCACGGCTAAAGGATACTTGACTGTTTTAGATTGTAAGTATAACATAGCAACAGCCTGTAAATGCCCCACTGCTGGGCTAAGGCCTCATCTTCCTTTTTGAGGAGAAGATTCTAGACTTTCTCCTCAAGCATAACATACTTTAAACTAATTTTTCCAATTTTTAATCATCAATTCGATGTCAACTACGTTTTGGAAGCTAATAATTATTACAATCCAAAAATAAATACTAAATTAATTCATCACTGTTATGCGAAATATTCAACGTAGATATTCAAAAACTGTTAATCTATTGACGAATGAATTATTTTAAAGATTATTCCATTTCTAAATATGTATACACAAGAGTGAAGACAAATAGGCCTGCCTACCTATAAGTTAGTAGCGTGTATGCATGATATGTATATTTAATATCAAAACATAATTTAAAAATATAATTACTACAAAATTTAAAATGATATTTTAGCGTTGCCGATAACAGAAGCATTAGATCATGGAAAACATACAGTACTTATTAATGTTCTGACCGCGGTGCTGGGTGCGATGTTCTTTGTTGCCGCTATTATCGTGGTAATGATATTTAAAAAATTGAGACAAGAGAAAGAGAAGAAACAATTAGCGATAGAAACGGCAAGAGCAGTTATAGTGACGCATTGGACGAAGAAGGTAACTGTGGAGAAGCCGCAAATGAACGGAACACCGAATGCTGCTGGAGAAGGATTGGTGAGTACTGGCTAGACGGAAATGAACCCTATAGTACTGTAAATACAAGCAACCGTTTCGCTTGATACATTTTTTATTAGTAGTAACTACAGGCACAAGGGCGTAACATCTTAGTTCCCAAGGTAGGTGGCATATTAACGATGTAAGGGTTGGTTACTATTTCTAACGGTAATGTGTATGAACGGTGATGACCTCTTACGGTTAAGTGGCCCATATGTTAGACTGTCTTCGAATATAAAATCGTAACTTATTTACTCACTACAGTTAATGCCAGTGGTAAAGATCGAAAAACAGAAGCTGTCACAAGTCCAAGGCAATACATGTGATTCAATGATGATGTCAGAGTACGAGTTGCCAGTTGATATAGATTGGGAGGTTCCCAGAGAGTCTCTATGTATTGGGAAGATCTTAGGAGAAGGAGAATTTGGAAAGGTCGTGAAGGCGGAATGTGTAGGAATACTGAAACCAGGATTACAGTCTGTCGTGGCCGTCAAGATGTTGAAAGGTATGTAATTTGTAAAAACCTATTTAAATGTATGTACGTACTGTACCTTGTAGAGGCGGCAGCCAGGGCACCTTTCATTTTAGTTACCCATTTTTGTTACATTTTGATTTGAATTTGCTTAACGAGTTCTTTCTGAAGAACCTACCTTACTTAACCATACATTTTACGTCTTTTTCCTTAAATTTAAGAAATAGGGTTTTTTTGCACCTGCACTTTTGCCTATAACTAGTAAAGAGTATTAATTTTTGTTAATTAAAATATATTTCTCATTTGTTTTATATTCTTTCACACAGAGGGCCACACAGACGCAGAGATGATGGCGTTAGTATCTGAAATGGAAATGATGAAGATGATAGGGAAACACGTAAACATCATCAATTTGTTAGGATGTTGCACACAAGACGGACCTTTATACGTCATAGTGGAATATGCACCTAATGGCAATCTAAGAGAGTTTCTTAGAAACCATCGACCTGGAAACAGGTAAACATTAAATATATGATAATAATGTTATTTGAAAGGGTTTTCCTTTAACTACGCTTGAAAGGTCTATAATTTAGTTTATTTTAAATAGTGAATGTATGTGTGTGTATGAAAATATTATAATGACTTAATCTTATAATGAATGTTAGAGAACATAGTCGTGTAAATTCCCCTTGAAGCGTGAATTGAGTTATGTATTGTATTGTTCGACCATCGAACGATTTCATTATTTTTTGTTAAAATAATCCAGTTTTCTAATTAATTGTTACTAAATTTAAGGTTTTACATATGAGATGAAATAACTGACTATGAATTAAGGGATACATAATACTTATAATACTCATAATACTTATGTAGCAAATTGGTATTGCATACAAAGTAGTAATCTTTATTAACCGTCCAGTAAATATACGAATACTAAAAGACATAAAATTCCGTCTTTTCATTTTTAAATACATTTTTAATTTATATATTTCTATAATATTTTAGATACGAATCTACTACTGAAGATACGAAAGAAAAGAAAACATTAACACAAAAAGATCTTGTATCATTCTCCTACCAAGTTGCGAGGGGAATGGAGTACTTGGCGTCCAGGCGGGTAAGTTTTCTTATATACAATTTTAAAGTATTTTAAATCGCATATTAAAAAATAATAATGATATAAAACCTCTTTTCTTAATTTAACCAAATGCTAAGAGCATCATTTCTGTGTTAGAGTTTTAAGGGTGAACCATTAATAATAGTTATAAGCAAAAGAAACATACTTGAAAGTTTGATTACCTTTTAACACCCTGTCTATCTGTCTATCTATATAGTTTTCAAAATATTTTAAAGTTAATTATTTCTTTCTCTTTTAGTGTATCCATCGTGACTTAGCAGCTCGTAACGTGCTGGTGTCAGACGATTGTGTACTCAAAATCGCAGATTTCGGTCTCGCGAAGGACGTCCACAGCAACGACTACTATCGCAAGAAAACAGAAGGCAGACTGCCTGTTCGGTGGATGGCTCCTGAGTCGTTGTATCACAAAGTCTTCACAACTCAGACTGACGTGTAAGTAGAAAGTCTATTAAATTTTTTCTTTCCTAATTATCTCATCCATTTTACATAGGTTTTAGAATTTCTAAGTGATAAAAGTATGAATATGTACTTTTATCTTGTACTTTAAAGAATAAAAAAGCTTTAAACATTTCGGAGAATGTGCTCAGGAATTACACGAACTGATTCCTCCCGTCCCCTTTTACTGTGGAACGGCCAGGCAAACGCGAACAAAGCACACAGTTACACAAGTTACACAGTAGAAATTCCCCGCCTACGTACGAAGCGCTTTGAATCTACATTCATCATTTGCACTGCGAAACTGTGGAATGCTTTGCCTGAGTCCGTATTTTCTGATAGGTACAATGTTGGTGTCTTCAAATCCAGAGTAAACAGGTTTCTTATAGGCAAGTGTGCCACATCCTAGACCTTGTCGATGCTTAACATCAGGCAAGTCAACGGTCAAACGCTGGCATATTAAGTGTAAAAAAACATTAAAAATGACTCGTAAAATTTAGAAGACCCACCGCAACCAAAAATTGCAAGTTAAAGTCTGAATAGGAACTGAATTCCTGTTGTTGAGTATGTGTATATTTGCCTCATTTTTTAAACAGGTGACAAGATTATTTTACCTATCTACTTAATAATAAATGTCAGCCAAATTTAGATCCAATCTTGAAATGGTTCCAATTACTTCTCCACAGCTGGTCGTTTGGTGTGTTGTTGTGGGAGATCATGACCCTGGGCGGAACTCCGTACCCAACGGTCCCGGGACAGTACATGTACCAGCACCTCAGCGCTGGACATCGGATGGAGAAACCACCGTGTTGTAGTCTTGAAATGTAAGTGTTTCACAGTGCTTTTCAATGATGTAGTTTATTCTATAGAGGTACTCCTTTTTCGTTAACTTAACATGTATGATAATATTTGATGTCCTCCTGACTGATATTGGCTACGGCGGCAAGTTTTAAGAGAGATTATCCAACTGAGCAGGACATATTATAGTGCAATAGTGTGCGCAAACACATGTGCACTCTCTGTTTACCTCACTCTCATAATCCGATGGGACGGTAATCCAAGACGACCGAAAAGAGTTCAGGCGTACGACCAACGGCTTTACGTGCTTCCGAGGCACGGCATTGTACACACTTCCAACTTCCAGATTCCGGGCTGTTACTGAGAATTTTCGAGAGGTAAACTCAATAACTTTTTATTAGCCCGACTTGGCGTTTGAACCCAGGATCTCGGGATCTGCGGCCTTATTATATATAGCCAATAGATCAACGAGACAGTCAATGATGATGATAATTCATGACTTACACATTCAAGCGTTTCATCTTAAGATCCTATCGAATGTGTGATAATCCTATTGTTTCCGCTAGTATAAAAATATTCTTTTTGATTTTTAGATACATGTTGATGCGAGAGTGCTGGTCCTTCTCTCCTGGCGACCGACCATCATTCACAGAGTTGGTCGAGGATTTGGACAAAATATTGACGGTAACCGCTAACCAGGAATACTTGGACTTGGGTCTACCACAGCTTGATACCCCACCATCTAGCTACGACGGCTCTGGTGATGAAAGTGATAGTGAATTTCCATTCATTAAATAAAATTTAGATTGACATTTAGCTGAAGATTCCATCATATTGGAAGAGATGTGACGTGATTTACTATGAGAAAATCTGTAGATTTTCTTTTACTAACATATTGGATTGTCGAATTCTGTCAAAAGATGAACGACGTATGTACGTACGAAATGAATAAATCAATGGATTTGCGAGGACAATTTCAAGGGATACTTTGATGAGCAATTATATTTCAGAATTGTTGAATTTACGAGGACTTAAACGATTTGCGAAAATGGTGTTTCATATTTTGATATCTTATTTTTTTTTAAATACAATATTGAATGTGATGAATATAACGGTCTTCAATCGTGTGACGACATATTGAAGTGACAGTGTCAAGTGATGAAAATTGATATGCGATGACATTTAAGAATGACAACTTTGGCAGTATTTAAAATGATGATACTCATTAATGATGAGATTAGTGGCATTTTAGTTGTCTAACGAGAATTTAGGAATTTCAATATTTCCCACCTTAGTTTAGTAGGCTTAGTAAAAATTTGGAATTATTATGGCTACGATTTTTACTTTTAAACATAAGATAGATTATGAGGTAATCGTTTAGTAAATTTTTTATCGTATTTATTATTGTCGACTGTCAAATGCAATTTTAGTTATTTATGAGGAATATTTAAATATGGACATGCTTTTGTAATATTTTATTAATTTAGTTTGAATTTTTGTTGTTTTTTAAGTTTTCGTATTAAATCGGTAGAAATTCTGTTTCGCTCTATATGTTTCGAATTATTCTTATTTATTTCTTTATTTTATTTAAGTACCAAATATGTATGAGTATTTCGTAATATTTTATATTTTGTAAATATATTTTTTTAAGCTTTCTCAGAGAATATTTTGTATAGCTATAATAATATTTTAGTACCAAAGTTTGTCTATGAATCAATGTATTATATGAAAGTATTATTGAATATTATTTTAACTCAAACTTTTGTTAAATAAAAATCTTCGACTGACTGACGTTTTTGTCATGTATTTAAGAGCGTAGTCCAGATTTTAATGAATTCTAAATACTGAAAAAAAAAACAATTATAAAATGATTATCAAAAATCTAGTCCCAAATTTTTTGATAAAGCTATCATTTTTAGTTAGATAAAACTTTACCATTGATATTTTTCAGTTGTACTTAATTAGAATTTTAAGAAATAAAATGAACAATTGTAAATATTGTTACTACTATTTTTAATTACAGCTTGTCAAGTCACGTGTCATCAACGAAAAAAAAAATTTGCAATAAGCTGAGTCTCTAATGCGAAATGTTCCTATTTTAATGCATGTTATTTCCTTAAATAATTATTTTAAAATTCAAAGTTTTCTTTTATAACTTTTTCGGCCAAAATGTATCTAAATATATTATTAAAAAAATGACGAAGCTGTACCGTAGATTAAAAACATTTTAATTAAATAAAACAAAATGAATTGATTGTAAATACATTTTTTTTTTATCATTAAAGCAAATGACATGTTTAATCGATGTTTCGCAAATGTTTGTATATTTGATTATATCTGTATGAATGTATTATGTATTGATGTTGTATGAGAAGATGTGAATAAAATATATTAGTGCAACTACACTATTGTTTTTATTGAAAAAATATTTCTTTATTTCTCATAATTAAAATTGTCTTTCTTTTCGTTAGGTATATTTTCCTTCTCTGCAAAAGTATCTGGCCGAGTGCACTTTTTTAGGCACAAGGATCTGCAATTTATGAAAGGGACGGAATCAGTTGAGACAGATATAAATACCAAGCTTCGCCGCGAACATTAGCTGTCACTGCGACAACGACACCTGTAACACCTATCATCTGACAGCACTATGTCAACTGTCAACTGTGTTGTATCAAGTGAGTTTGACATTAACAAATCTACAATAGTGTTGACAGTTTCCTCTTTTTAATTTTTTTTATTTTATTAATTTCGCGTTTGCTGAAGATACGCCCAGTCGTTCAAAGAAAAGGGGATCTAGGGCACGAGGCAGAAAAATGAAATGTCAAACGCCTTGTTTTAATATCATCCATTGCGACGAATTTTGCTAAGGCGCCATCTCTCTATAGTTTAAAGAATTACTTATAATTATTTCCGTCAGTTTTCGGTAGATGGCGTTAAACACTTTAGTGCTTATGATTACTAAATAAACGTCTTATGGTAGGCTCGAAGAATTTGACGATAAATTGTTAAAAGGCCAATCAAAATATAACGTTACTAAATTTGCTAGACTATCTTTGGAGATCATAAAAGGTTTTAATATTGAAGTGTATTTAAAGCTAATATATAATTTTTAATAAAATAAAACGAAGTAATGAATTTGTTATGGATTTATATATTTTTGTCAATGTTATAATGGTTGAATCTTACATAGACAGATATACAAAATTCTTATAAAAGCTATACTAATCGTTTTACGTCTAATTATTACATATTACAGATTAAATTGTTTTAAAGGCATATTAAAACAAATTTAGCATAGATAATAAATACACATAATAACAAAAAATAACATCCAAATGACATCAACAAAACTATTTATTACAAAATCAATAAGATTCATAACATAATACTTAGTTTATTTTTGGTCGAAAACTAAATTACGGATTTAAATAACTAACATCAATTTTATTAACTCTTTCAATCAATAGGTTATTATTATATTGTATATAACTTTTACGTCATTAAAAGGGTTATTAAAAAAACAGAGTTCAAAATATTATTTCCAAAAATAAAGACCTTTATTTAATATTAATAACAAAATTAATCAGATGTTTAATTGAACGCATCCGTTCCGATGTTTTCAAACTATGTCTTTATCAAGTCATAATATGTCCGGATTATTTTGAAATCAATTATACGAATATTCAGTGTTGTTAATATTTTAAAGACGATATCATCGTCATGTAATTGAAATAAAACTATCACAATCACAATGACATAATATTCAATATTGTCAATTAACAATATTGTACCAAAATTAGTCACATCATAACTATTTTGGTATTTTAAAGCTTCTCAAAATTTCATTTAACTAAAATTAAAATTAAATGTATCTGCACATTGATCTAACTTAAGTCATGGCTAGGTCTTATTTTTGACTTGTTTCATTCGAATAGGCTCTCAATATTTTTACGCCTTTAGGCAATTAGCAAATCACATGTTGACGCAACGCAATTTCTTATCTGGAATCCTAGACGCGAATTGGAAGCTCGGAACGACCGCTTGAGGTTCAGGTTTGTTTTCCTCGGACTTCTCATCGTCGCCCATTAAAGTTCTCAAACATATCTTCATATCAGCTGCGAATTTTTTCACCAATCGCTCTAAAGAGAACAAATGTTCGTCGAGGGCCTCTGGTATTTCTTCTCGCATGAAGTCTGCTAGCCTCAATAGATATTCTACGTTGGATCCTGAAGAACCTTGGCATTCGAGTATTTGTTTTGCTATATCAGGTAGAGGAGCGGCACCGAGCCAGTGTCTGTTTTCTGGTACGGCGATGTATAGAAGAGCATCTTTTTTATCAGTGCAAAATTGGTTATGGCTACTGGACGGTGTGAATAATGAAGGTTTGGGATGAAAATTTACAGTGTAAATCCGATATCCTCCTAATTGGCATTCTCTTGTTGAGAGATAAGGGAGTGCTGCGTTATCTTCCGCTGCTATTAAGAAAGCCTTGCCCCATGTCACTCCCTGCAATGAACAGAAAATTTATATAAGTAAAAATATTATTTTATGGGATTTTTACACAATGTAATCAGCTAGTAAATGTCGCTCTGTTGAGCGAAGACCTTTACTTTCGAGGGCAAGATATTTTGTTTCCGCCAATGAAAGTTGGTGGATATACATAACATGCAGTGGCAGAATTTCAAACAACATGTGCAGGTTTTTCTTCGCAATGTTTTCCTACACCGCCGATCATGACATAAACGATTTACACAAATGAAGTTCATGAAAACTTAATGATAACCGGGTTTGAAATCGCAATTTTCAATTAAGTTTTCTGATTCACTTATTTTAGCTACTGGGTCATTTTGGTTTTACAGCCTACGCATATTTTGAATATCACTAAAGTAATATCTAAATTAACTACAATAATTAAGATAATGAAATTCAATACATGATGTTGAGTTTACCTTTGTATAAAATCATAAAATTATAACTTCTTCTATAATCTATGAATATTGATTTGCAATTGATGTTTGTATAAAATCAAGCTTGGTTTAAAGACGAAAGAATTATAGGTTATTTAGAGAGGATTATTTTGAAGATTTTCGTTTGTGATGCTAGTAGTATTTAGAAATCTAGGCAAAGTAAAAAAATTAAGTAATAGTCTAAAAATGACCCACTGTTAGGGGCATAGGACTCCTCTTCAGTAGAAGGCTTGGAGCTAATTGAAAATTGGAGCACCAGTGGGTTGATTGATGTGTCAGAATTTCCAATCTAGCCAATTAAAACAATTTAATTATTTCACTAAAGTTTCATAATAAACGTAAACAAAGTAACTAAGTATTCTCACAAGAATTCATTGCTTAATAAATTTATCAATTTCGAAAGTATTTATAGTTGCGGTATTGAGAAATGAAATTACTGACGAAACGAATTAACTGTTTAAGCAAGCCAAGCGCTTAATTAGTGACTGACAAATATTTTGCTTCGGGGACAATTTTTTCCCGCAAACAGATTACAAGATTTAGAAATTTCATAGTTTATAAAGTAAAAACGTTGCGGAAACTTTGATTAGACTTTAATAATTCAAATGAACCCGTAAATTATCCAAAACTGGGCACTGAGTTTCTTTCGCCGGTTCTTCGCAGGTGTTTATTTCCGAACCGGTGGTAGATTTATGACAATCAATAAGTAAGTGTAACGCTTTTATCTTGACTAAAGATATTTGACTTTTGAAAACGTTTGAAACCTTAAAAAAGGTTTGGAGTCTGACACATTCCGATTTCTTTACTATGTTCCCATTTAGTGCGAATTACAAACAAAAATTAAACAAATGAATATACATATAAATACTCTTTGGTACTTAAGATTTGAACATCCTATTTTTAATTTAAATCGACATGTTCTACTCACTAGGCTACCTCGATTATGACAATAGTGTCAATGAAAATATACACCTCAAATGCGTATTGGGATATATTACTTTATTACTAAAGGTATATCAAGTTAAAACTTATTAAGAGGCATGTGTTGCCTTTAATATAACGTCCTCTTTAATTTACTAGTCTTATAGTTTTATTTTTAAAATCAGTGCACGAGTTGGCTTTTTATTTCAACAATCAATAAAAGAAGTTGTGGGCCGTTGCTTTTTTTATTTTAATAAGATTATAAAGTTACGTTTCAGTTAGAATAGTGGAATACAGTAAAATCGGTTAGCTAACTGGTTTATATTAACGCTATTATGTACCGCCTACGCAGCTCTTCAATGTCAATCTCCATCGCGTCACACAATACCCGTGTCTTGAATGTAATAGAATTCACTAAATACTGACTTTCATGAAAAATATATCGAGTGCTTAATACGTGATCCATCCTGATGGTAAGACTGTGCAAGCTTGTCTAGGTATCACACCAATTAAACAAGTTTTTATTATCAGGCAAAACAACAGTTAAATTTTAGGATTACTGGTATAAAATTTAACTAAAATGTTTTGTTGTCTGTACGAGTACGTCAATGTGTTGTATGTTAACATCTGTGTTGGCTGTGAAACAAGGTTTTGAGATCGATTTTAATCTTATCTTTCAAGTCTAGACAACTCTAGTTCACTTACAACAACAAAGTGAGTACTATTGTATTTGAAGTGTAAGTGTTATTGTATGCGGTTATTTCGTCTGCATCGGTTACGAAAATTAACGTATTAGGAACAAAGATATCAAGTAATTTTACTAGAGAAAATATTTTAGAAGTCATAAATGGTTATAATAGTTTTAGACATATTGGCTTTAGTAGTTATTGGTGAGGTGATTTCAGTTAAATATAAACAAAATATAATTCAAAAGCATTTTTAAGAACAATAAATAAAAGTTATGATGATGATGACAATCTCAAGGGAGACTTAACTGCGCAGGACATATTATAGTGCACAAGTGTATGCGCAAACACTCTCCTAATGTTTTCGGACGGAAAATCAGACACTACATGCTTTACGAGGCACGTAAGTGCAAATACTTCATACTTCTAGACTCCGGGCTGTTGCGGAGGATGTTTCGACAGAACCCAATAACTTTTTATCAGCCCGACCTGGGGTTCGAGTTCAAGACTATATCTATAGATCTAGAACATCGAGGCAAGTATCATCTACATCGGTTCAATTTGCAAAGATATATTGTAGCGTAACGTAATTATCACACATCACAAAGAATAACCTGAATTGATAACCTTCTTTTTTGTAGTCGACTTTAGCCGATTGGTTATTTTTTAATAGGACTGAGATAAATGACGTCATTACTTTTGCGAAATGATTCGGTGCAAGTGTAGGAACAGATGAGAATCAACTACATTATTATCAATCGAATGGACCTTTCTAGGTCGAAAACCTTGATGACCCGGTTATAAGATGAAACATTTAAATACGACATGTTGTCATCGTATTCCATTGGAAATGAATATGAACCACATTATTTCGTAAAAATACATGTAATAGCTCGAAGTTTTTAGGCCCCAAATTTCATTTTTTCAATTGGTTAGTATGTTGTTTTAACGGTAGGGCTTTTTGCAGTTCCGTCTGCGTTGATTCTTACGGTATATAATCGACTTGACTATTCAAAATTTACTTTCACCAACTTTATCTACCACCAGAGACATTTAAATGATGAGATCACGCCAACGAAATGCATTTGTATATGAATATTATATTATCATCAATAAACCTAACCACAGAATTTTCAAGTGCTTAATTTGTGTTTATAATTGATGAGCAGGAGATGTCGTGCTCTTTGGTGAATGAAAACATAGTGAGGAAATTCTCATGTGGCGGATAAAAACAATCCCGTGTATCCACCAACCCGCATTGGAACAGCCCATTGGAGTAAGCTTCTAAGCCTTTTCCTCAAAAAGAAGAAGAGGTTTTAGCCCACCAGGACATTTATATTCTGTTACTTTTCTACTTTTATGCTATCTGGACATAAAAACAAGCAGGCACATCAAAAAAACGTAAATCCAAATTATAGAAAAGATTCACAATGATACGGGCATCACGTCTGTGGATATAGAATTATGGAAAAAAATACGTGACAAACTAAGTAGCCGCGGAAGGAAACATGGGAACAGCTATTGTATATGAACACATGCCAAACCATATTATACATTATTATAGTTTATAAATAATGTATCCACGTGCGGTATGCATGATGATTACTAAGATTTTACTATCGACAATCTCATTTCTCTTGTTGCCCTTCTGGGGCAAAGGTTGAACTCGGTCGGCGACGATTGTAACTGTTTATGGCCATGGGTAATTGAAATTATCTGCACTATTTTTCGTACTTATCTAAATCGATCGTATATAATAATATTAAACTGGATAATTTGTATGTTCGAACGCGTTAATTATTTAACGTTATATTTTTGATTATATTTTGTTGATATTTTTTAAGTGACAGAGGTTATAGATTTAGAAGACGTGGAGCAATAATCACAACTGTCAGTCATTGACAAACTAATGGCAAAGTGAAGCGAGAACAATGATAACCGACAATTAGCGACGGAGACGAGATGGTAGGGTGTTCAGATTATGGGATGCTTTGTTACGTAGCATATTTGCAAGGACAGATATATAATGTTTGTTCATTAAATGTCCCACAATTTGACAAAGAAATTTAAGATAACCACGTGTTCTAGTTATAAGAGATTAGCCTATCTCTTTGTCCAGTGTCATTCACATAATTCAATAGAGCGGTAATCTAACACGACCAAAAAAAAACGTAGGACTTGCGGCTTTATGTGTTTGCAAGGCATGGGAGTTTAACGCCGCTAGCTCTCAACTGCGCGTTACTAACAACTTTGAAACCAGGAAACCTTATGGTAAAACATTAAAATAAGCCATTATTATGAATATACAATATGCAATGATAATTAATCATTAACCAGAAGACAAATCATTAAAAAATATATATTAATATCATGCGAACCATTTAAAGGTTATACTGTAAAGCCACGTATTTATTATTATAAAAAGAGTTTTTATAATTTAAAAAAGCATTTCAAATTCATAATATGAAACTTTAATATGGTAAGACAACACACTTGCTGATAGTAATATTTTGAATAGTAACATATCGTGTTTTCATATTATTTCAACTCATTACATAATCTCATGTCAATAAAAACGCGTAAACAAACATTACGGACATAAAATAGATAAAAAAAAAATATTAAATTATTTTAATTCTGCTATCATATTTTTAACTGTAGTCTTTACGCTATAAGATTATATCTGGCCGATAACTTCCCCGGAACCATTTTCTTGATATCGAAATCTTTCTACCTGACTTTTATATTTAGAAGCGTAATGAAACCTTGGACCATTTTTAATCCTCGTATAGATAAATGACATATCGGATCTTGTAGATACAAACATGATATAGGATTGTTTGCTGATGATACCTTAAATAATGATATCCCTGACATAGGAAAAGTTTTAAAGTTCAGCTCGTCACAAATTAAAAAATATAAAAACTGACTAGGAAGGTAGACTGTACTCTGCAGTAATAATTGCGGTTAAAAATAAAACTATGTACCGGGTTAGAGCCTGCTAGACTGATATATTATAGTTATATTAAAGTCTTAAGGTGTCATACTTTGTGATATCGCAGTATCAATCGATAACTTTATTGTCCTGTAAAACGCTGTACGCGCAATTTATAACGTTGGAAAGTTCTTAAGGAATAATACAACAATGTTGATTGATTTTCTCAATAAATATTTTTTTACTGTATGTAATTTCGGAAAAATATTATCAAATTTATGGTACTTATAACATGAATACAAGGAAAAATAAAATTTCCGGCTTTTCAGATATTTCGACAACCACGAGATGAGCATGTTTTTTCTACTCAGCCCGAACAATACGGCTATCTATCCACATATTATGATAAAAATGTACACATTTGTTTTATTTAAAGCCGAGATGGCCTAATGGTTAGAACGCGTGAATCTTAACCGATGATCGTGGGTTCAAACCCGGGCAAGCACCACTGAATTTTCATGTGCTTAATTTGTGATTATAATTCATCTCGTGCTTGACGGTGAAGGAAAACATCGTTAGGAAACCTGCATGTGTCTAATTTCATTGAAATTATGTCACACGTGTATTCTACCAACTCGCATTGGAGCGGCGTGGTGGAATAAGCTCTAAACCTTCTCCTCAAAAAGGGAGAGGAGGCCTTAGCCCAGCAGTGGGACATTAACAGACTGTTACTGTTGTTTTATTTTGTAATATCGATTCATACTAGTGTTGAATGAAGCTCTTTATTTTTCTTTGTATATAAGCACGTGAATATTATGTTTAACTAAACGTGACCCGCAACTCAACATGTTAGGTTTTATGTTAATAAAAGTTATCAATCTGTCATGTCTTCTGTCTATGTTTATTTATTAATAATGTCTCATACATAATTTATATTTTGTATATATAAACTTATTCTGGTGCCTTGATTATCTTTCTTATGTGATATACAAGTAACGTAATATATCGTATTGAATAATTTATGAATAAAGTACATGCATATTAAATTCTATTATGAAGCAAGTATATATACCTAACATTTATTATTATGTAATGATCTGTATTATATATAGATCATTTCACGACAGTAAATGTATCAGAAAATAGTCAATTTTCTAGTAAGATGGGTAAATACATAAATACAGGGGAATCTGGGCGACTTAAATTTTTAAGTCGGTTTTAAATATTTTTTTATATTAAATTGAATTGGTGTTATTACTGTAATGCCTTCGCGATGCCGCTTAAATCATCTGTCAAAGATGCAGAGGCCTATATAATTACTGTAAGCAGTAATTATGTATCACAGGCATTTATTGCCAACACGGTCTCTTTCTATATATATATATATATATATATATATATATATATATTATATTATATATATATATATTATATATATATATATTATATATATATATATTATATTTCTATATATATATATATATATATATATATATATATATATATATATATATATATATATATGGGTCAAGATCATAAGGGTGAGCAAAAATAAGTCTTTAATGTGCTTTATATTCACATGACTCACATCCAAACCGGAATTTATAATACAAGATGTTCCTCTTTTGTGACTGTATAACTGGTAAAACCCAGATGGGCCAAAAAGCCCTTCAACCGATAAACAAATATAAATAAATATATAAATCTGTGAGTATACATGAATAAATTAACATTAAATGTGATAGTAACATCATATGTACGAAATAAATACATTAAGTAACAGTAACAGCCTGTTAATGTCCCACTGCTGGGCTAAGGCCTCCTGTCCCTTTTTGAGAAGGTTTAGAAGGAGAAGGTACGAAATAAATAATTTGACACGAATGTGAAATATAAATAACCTATACTAATATATAAAGCTGAATGGTTTGTTTGTTTGAACGTGTAAATCTTAAGATCGTCACGAACTATTTAAAAAAAAGTTTAACTATTTGAGTTAGATAACCCTTATATTGACAAACGGTTTTTTCTTCATAAATATAAATCAATGTTTGTCATTCAGCTATTGAACCTTGGGCCCTGGCCCAAAAATAACATTTTTTCTATGTATGTTTGTCCTTTACAACCACAACAATTACTAAAGACAACAATTTACTAAAGACGCAAATTATAAATAGAAAATTTGCCGATTGAAATAAACTATTTCTACTAATGTTTATATGGAAGAGTGCCCATTAGTATATGAAAAATATCTATTTTTGTAAACATTCGGATTACATGCCAACTCGCTTTTGTGGTTTTACGGTTACAATATTCGTTAACATTGAATATTTATTAATTGAACAATTAATAAATATTCAACACCGTGACAGCCTGTGAATGTCCTACTGCTGGGCTGAAGGCCTCCTCTCCCCATTTGAGGAGAAGGTTTGGAGCTTATTCCACCACGCTGCTCCTGGCCTAAAAATAACATTTTTTCTATGTATGTTTGTCCTTTAATATAAACATTTTATGTAGCCGAGATGGCTTAGTGGCTAGAACACGAGAATTTTAACCAAAGATTGCGGGTTCAAACCCAGACAACTGTATTTTCTAGTGTTGCTTTTGTTTTACTATGTAAACCCGTATTCCATACGTACAAAGACGAGACGGGTAGCTCTAAACATCAACCTACAAACCCACGGGAGTGAAGCAGTCAGGTTCAACGCGAGTGAAACCGAGCGGAGCAGCTATTTATTACCTACGTATTTGTGGACGGCATTATAAAACGAAAAGCATGGCATAACCTCAAAAAACAATCCGAGAAACGGCTTAAAAACTTTTTACAGTGAAACTCTTTTTAATAACCGTCATGTCTCTTTTTAATAACACTCATGTGGTTCCTCGAAAGATAAGTGAAGTAAACTATCATGAAAGTAAGATTTTCAAGTAATTGAATGACGACCACATCGTTTCCATTAAAGTAATAGTCATTAATAGGTGTTTCCTGTATTATAGTATTTAATTTCAAGATAGCGACGTTACGATAGATAAAATTTTCGACGAATATTCATTTAAATAATGAGTACCAGTGTCGTATGTCGATAGTTAGGCATTATTAATTTACTAGCGCTTTCGCGGTTTCGCTTCTCAATTTCTGTAGCGCTTTCTTCAAAAATGATTCATTTCCTTCAGTCATAAGGTACTTCCTTTCTTAGTGTTAACATACCTTGTAACAGGAACCCGTATGCAAATTTTCATGGTGCCAGATTCAGTTCGGGCTGTGGGTTGATATGTCAGTCAGTCACTCAGTTAGTTATTTTTTTATCTTTATACTTTATGCATATATTTAGATAACGTATTGTTTGTGACCGAGAACAATAAATCTAGAAATTAAGTTTGAAAAGGACACGCTTTATTATTTATGAAGATTTAATCATCAAAAGAATATATACTGTATTATATTGATGTTTATATAAGTTGTCAGTACCAAATTTTAAGCTGCTAAGCGGTTTGATTGGATATGTACGTAGCAATTCATCCAAAGTGGGGCCTAACAATGTATTACACCGCTGAGCGAAAGATCAGTCTGTATTGATCAGTTAAAACGTGCTCAGTTCATTTTGGACATTTGTTTTGTTTATTTAAACTAATATGTTAATCAGGAAGCATTCCTACAACGCGTAACAACGTTTTGGTTTAATAATTCTGTTATAAAGCCACTTTTAGTCGTACGAAACAAAAATAAATTATTATTTATATCAAAAAAGATTAAAGTCACAAAAAAGCGCTAATCAATTACATACTAAAATAAAATAAAAATATTTTAGAAAAGACCGTAAAATTTAATACACGTGACGTACATAGTGAGTGAAATCCGAAACGGTTAATTATCAATATATATGAAACCATGCGATAAAAATCGCCAAGCCACCAAAGGATTCTCTTCGTGAACTACCTTTTTAAACAAACATTATAATACCCAAACAATTTACTAAAGACGCAAATTATAAATAGAAAATTTGCCGATTGAAATAAACTATTTCTACTAATGTTTATATGGAAGAGTGCCCATTAGTATATGAAAAATATCTATTTTTGTAAACATTCGGATTACATGCCAACTCGCTTTTGTGGTTTTACGGTTACAATATTAGCCGTGACACCGTGACAGCCTGTGAATGTCCTACTGCTGGGCTGAAGGCCTCCTCTCCCCATTTGAGGAGAAGGTTTGGAGCTTATTCCACCACGCTGCTCCAATGCGGGTTGGTGGAATACACATGTGGCAGAATTTCAGTGAAATTAGACACATGTAGGTTTCCTCACGATGTTTTCCTTCACCGTATAGCACGAGATGAATTATAAACACAAATTAAGGACATGAAAATTCAGTGGTGCTTGCCCGGATTTGAACCCACGATCATCGGTTAAGATTCACGTGTCTTACCACTGGGCCATCTCGGCTCAAATTCAACAATAGCAATTTAAATTTATATTTTAGTACCATACAAATAAAATACATATTCATAATGATATTTGCGACTAATATACTTCAAATGTCTTTATTCAATGTAGTAGCATTACACTTATCAATATAATCATACACAAAACTACCACACAAAGAGAAACACCGTAATCTAAAAAGAACCAACGAAAGAAACAAAGCTGTTTTTTTAAGTGTTTCCAATTTTCAACAGGCGATCGTTTCATTCCCAAATGAGCACATGGGTATTTTATTTATTTGTTCTTTCATTGGCTGTTAATAACGTTTAGTAAATCCGTGACACTGACCATTGTCAGTGCCCATTGGCTGCCAACAACGAAACAGCTTATTACGTATCATATGCGCGTTACGCTGGCTGATTCATGAACAACAAGAGATTAAGATTTGTATTACTTGAACAACTGCATACCAGCATCAGCTGCGATTTTGGCAAATCTTTGTTCTTTAATTCGCCTTTGTTTTGGTGATGTGTTTATGAATCTCGTAAGGATATTTCATTATTATTGATTAATATTTATGAACATATAAATGATATGTATAGAAATTTCATTTTATATAAGTCAAAAATGAAAATAAATTTAATATGAAAATAATTTAGTTTATTAACTCACTCACTCGTTTAATCGACTTGTGAGTGAATCGAGTGATACGCAATTTTGATACGTGTATCCTTTAAATTTTATAATAATGACAGTCAATGTCTCATATTAAGGTACTTGATTTTGTTCCTACAGAAAAACTCTAAAGGTCGCAATACCATTTATTCATATAAACATACTTTAAAACCGCATCGCAAGCGCCTAACGTTATAGTCAAAGCCACTTTCTATTCAATAAAGAATCATTACACTTACTTATTGACTGTCAAAAATCCACTACCAGTGCGATATGAATAACTTCAGACCTGAAAAACACTTTTCTTACAAGCGTTTATAGACCATAGATTTATGAGTCTTAGGCACGGAGCAGTAAACCTAAACACCAAAGAATATAGTACTGTATGAAACAAACTGTATGTTTAGGAAAGTATACGCGATTGAAACCGCGACACAAACTGTTTGTGCATAACCTTGTCTAAAGCGTTGTCTAAAGCGTACCGGTGCGACTGCAATCTACAATAAGCATAATAATAAAGCCGATAATTTACTGTCGAGTATATACTCGTATATACTAGTTTAAGTTCTTTTTTTAAATTTAGTTTTTTTTTTTTATTTCATAAATATTTTACTGCTTGTACCTCATGTTTTATATGATTTTGTTTGTATAGTACAATACTAAAGAACATATTATCTTTTGTCTCACCCTTAATGAGTTCTTGTAAATAGCAAGTTCAATATTTAACATCAGTCCCATTGTTTGATATAATAACAAGATCGTTCTCATCCACGTTAATAAAATATTTATATTCACGTCGGACATCCGCGAGGCGTTTGATAACTATCGTGATAATATTATGAATTATCTATTAGAAAATAATGTTTTTTATTAAAAACTTTTTGCAGTGGAGCATCTTTGGGCGCGATTTGTCAAAATTTAGAGTCGAATTTGAGTTTATCACTTCTGACGTACAAGGCTACTTACGACACATGTACTAAAGTAGATAACGGTTTAATTAATAATTTTTCGGCTTCGCAAAGAAAGTGTAAATGTGTAGTGTAAATGTGTAAACGTAGATACTCATCTAAAAAATTTATTAAAGTACATTAATAGTAAAAGAAAAACTGAAAAGAAATCATCTCAGTAAAAACATTATCGCAAAAAAAAAATCGAATTTAAATGAATGGGATAAGTTTATGTAATGATAATGAAAAACGCCGAGTCTGATTTCAGGATCTGTCCGCTATTCTCCTCATATTGACTCATTTGACGAGCCGGTTGGCGTGGTTGGTAAGATACCTGCCTTTTACGCCGAAGGTTGTGGGTTCGATTCCCACCCAGGACAGACATTTGTGTGCATGAACATGTCTGTTTGTCCTGAGTCTGGGTGTAATTATCTATATAAGTATGCATTTACAAAAGAATAATAGTATAAGTAGTATAACAGTTGTCTGGTTTCCATAGCACAAGCTCTGCTTAATTTGGGATCAGATGGCCGTGTGTGAATAATGTCCCAAGATATTATTATTATTATTCACCTCTTAAGTTTATTAGTTATTTCAGATAAATCAAAAACAAAGAGGTATTTATACAAGCGTGTTAGTATTTGTCGAACAATATTTAGGATAAGATATGTGTTAACCGGACAGCTTAATTCTTCAATAAAGGAAGTTGTACAGATTACCTAAATACACACTTCAGACTGAACCAATAGTAATATTCAAACTACTAAGCGAGTATCTAGATAATAAGCTAGAGTTTCATGAGTTAATGACTAAGAAATTTAATGAACTTGATTAATACTAGTGATGTAAACTGCAACGTAAACATTGAAAATCTTACATAACAAAGTGCAAATATCAAATAAGATGAAAATAAAGCGGTTAGAGAATCACGTGTTTTGAGCCGACGTTGTCACACCATTGGCAATTTGCAAATCGGCGGATGCAATTGATTTGATCCCGTCTGACTACACGAACATCGTTTCGATACACTTCTGAACTTTTATTGAAATTATTTACTATTGTGAATTAAAATATTATACGCAACGAAAATACAGGTTTTTCACTACACAAACTAATTTTATTATGTAAATGCGGTGTTATATAATTATAACAGTCAGATGTGATTACTATTGAAGTTAAATAATTCCTCCATTTATAACGAAATGTCCTCCATATATAACGAAACTACACTTAATGCGGTTATTGTTTATATTTCTATATTTCTCTAGTTACACTGACTCGCTCACCCTTCAAACTGGAACACAACAATATGAACAATTGATTTTTGGCGGTAGAATATCTGATTATTTGGTGGTACCCAGACAAGCTTGAACAAAATTGTTTTAAAACGTTTAAATTAATAAATAATAAACAAAGGTAATGTCTTCAGTAGCATTATCTCCAGTAAGATAATACTATAAATTGTATTTACAAAAAAAAATAAAAAATAAGTTTGTTTATGTATGTTACGCGCTTCGAGATCATATTAAGCACAACATAAACATTCGTAGTATTTTGTTATCAAACATACATTTAATATTTATTTGCATGTTAATTTTTAATTAATGGCATTGTTCATAATTAATGTTTTTTTTTTTGATAGCTTATTATAAAGTGGTTTATATAAAGGAAACGAAACTAGGTTACAGATGGCCGATAAGCAGAACGCAAATATTAGAATGAGGACTTAAGAGGATTACTGTTAATCAAGGCCGAGAATATAGAAAAAAATACACATAACATATGTCTCCTCAATGAACAATGCATTTTTATTTATCTTATATTTTATTATTATTAATAGTAATTGGCCTTAGGTTATCAGTATACGTTTGACGCTAATTCTTGTAATGATACATTTGCTGTATAACATTCGTTCAACGATCCACGAAGCTACAATAACAAGGTTGTTTTCAAAAACAAATTTTACGTATTTTGAATATAATATAAATTAATGTTTCTTTGTTTGTACCGCGAGCGATCATCGTTCATCCGATTGGTTGGAATCCTGCGTTCGTTTATATAAGTGATTTGATTGGTTGAAACTGTTATAGCTGTTATTAGTTTGCATAAACAACAAATGACGCTAATTTAAGCGGATAATTACTTACAAACACACACTAACACAAAATTACAAACACTAAAAAAAGCTGTATTTAATTTTTTTATAGGGATTTCGTATCGACTTGCTTGTAACTATTTTGGTTTAGCGTTCGAAAGTTTAATGACCAGTCATTATAATTTCTTTCATTATGCCATTGAAATTAGGTCAAATGACATACTTTAAAAAAAAAGTGATTCATGACATTTATTCTACTAATATCCAATGTCATTAAGGATTTTAATATGAAAACTTATAACAATGAACTGTCAGAAGGAACGCACGTCACGGATAAAGGATAACTAGATCCGAACGACATTATTGCGTACAATACATATATAATAATAAGCTACATGTGTCAACTAACACGTGCTGATAAATACGTCTCGGATATGCGATATGCGCAGGCGCATATTTCGAAACAATTTTGATGTGTTATGTATTTAAAAGAATTATTTGTTAATTCAGCATTGGATGGTTATTGAACCGAACATCTTCTATTATTTATTTAATTGTGAATTGTAATTTAGTAATATTATAGGTAGTTAGGTTTAGACGGCTACTTATGTAAAACTTAAGTGTTTTTTATATCATCATCATCATCATCACCAGCCGAAAGACGTCCACTGCTGGACAAAGGCCTCCCCCAAGGATTTCCACGTTGGCCGATCTTGCGCTGCCCGCATCCAACGGCTTCCCGCGACTCGTTTTAAGTCGTCGGTCCACCTTGTAGGGGGCCTGTCCACCTTGTAGGGGGCAGCCCTGCTATTCCTAGCCTTGGTTTTTTATATATTATATTTAAATAGCTAGATGGACGGCCAAATGTGCCACCTGATGGTAAGTGGTCACCATTGACATTGGCGCTGTTTCTAATATTAACAATTCCTTATAGGGCTAATGCTCCACCAATCTTGGGAACTTTTATATCCAAGGGATACGACGACGTAATGTCCCTTGTGTCTGCAATTACTCTAACTCAAACAGGTTAAACCGCAACACAGCAGTACTTAGTATTGCTGTTTGGTTGTAGAATATTTAAAGAAAGGTTGCACAGAGCCTTTTTTTTTTTTTTTTTATAGAATAGGAAGGCGGACGAGCATATGGGCCACCTGATGGTAAGTGGTCACCAACGCTCTTAGACATTGGCATTGTAAGAAATGTCAACCATCGCTTACATATCCAATGCGCCACCAACCTTGGGAACTAAGATTTTATGTCCCTTGTGCCTGTAATTACACTGGCTCACTCACCCTTCAAACCGGAACACAACAATATCAAGTATTGCTGTTTTGCGGTAGAATATCTGATGAGTGGGTGGTACCTACCCAGACGAGCTTGCACAAAGCCCTACCACCAGTAAAGAGAAAACAATTAAAATATTACTTGACTAATACGATACTTAGCTTATAATAATACAATTGAACTGGTCGACATATTTTGTATAGTTTTAAAACGGTACACGAAAGTAGTACCGGAGGGTATTGAGAACAGTTAACTTATTATCTAGCCAACCCGCTTGACTTGCCAAGTGCATGCAAGTCCTTGGGCTACAAGTAGCTATTCCTTAAAATGTTATGATTTGTTTCGACAAAACTTTATCATAAAATAAATATAGTAGGCGTGGAGCAACTACAAATCAACAGAGATGGCCTGGATAAAGTATGTAGATATAAATCGAATTTACATACACAAAAACTTCTAAATCTTTTGAGATCTATATTAGCATTTTAAATTCTTCTTATCATCCTAAGTGAATAAAAATAGAAGAAATCGAGACCTATCAATTCGTAGTGGATCAACTTAATATTTGCTACCAGCGTGTCCTTCGTTATTTTGGTCATATAGCGCGAAGGCAGCCTGACAGCCTCGACAAGCTTATGGTGCTTGACAAAGTAGAGGGAAAACGACCAAGTGTCGGACCAAGTTACCAACCTCACTGGTTTCTAAGTGACCACAGCCCTGAGGAAAGCTGAGGACAGGAAGGACTGGAGAAAATTCACAGAGATCGTGACCCAGACCCTAGATCAGAGTGGACACGACCTTCAGCAATGAAGTAAACGACCGAGAAGAAGAAGTGGATCAAGCTCATAATTTTCTAATGTCAAAAAGTCCTAAGCGTCATTTACGAGACGTTGAATCACACATTTCCTCTATCCAACGCAAATTTTTAGAGGTCGCCGTCTTTATTTACCGTACGTGTGACCGTGTACTGAATATAAATATAATATAATAATAATAATTACCTCTTTATCTTCTATAAGAGTGGCAACACGTCCAGGCTGAAACAAATAATCGTTATTAAAGCGATGTGTGCTAATAAATATTTTTAAGTAAATTTTCGTGTAATTCGTATCGTTAAATTTCACATAAACAATGAACGTACACGGCTCTGTTTTGTTTTTTGGTTCAGTATGAATTGTAGAAATTGTCTATATTAAATACAAGCACGAACAATTATTTTTTGGATAACTGATTTCGGATCTCCAATTAAGATACCCACGTGCATGATCGAGACAGATTTGAAGACTTGATATATATTGTCGGCAGCTCCTTATATACATCTTACCTATTAAAAACGATTATATAATTACTTTCATTCTAAAATTGTAATAAACTTTAATATAAAAAGAGATTACTTTTAATATATATTTTTTTTTGTTTAAATGTAATGCGAAAATGATTACGCTTGTCGTCAGCTCACATTATTTACGAAAATATGTCATACATTAATTATAATCTTTTCAATCAAATTAAATTTAGGTTTAAAAATTAAGTTTAGTTTAGGTAATTAGGTTCAAATTAAGTTTAGGTAATTAGGTTTTCTTTAATCAAGATTAAAGTTAGTTATTTATTTATATGCATAGCAATATCTAACTGACTAAAACTATTTATTCAGTCAAGTAACATATGTTTTTTTTTATTTATAATTAATAAGATATATTTATGACACATTATATATATGAATACATAATCATACATTATTGAAAGTTCTTTATATGTTTTTAAATCTATTATATATATATATATATATAAATAAAAAATAATAATTACTATAAGTTCCGATTATTGTGTTATGAAAACATTTTTTTGATAGTATTAGAAGGATTGATAAGTTAATAATTAAAACAATAATCGACTTCCAGTTTGAAATGATCGAAATATTAAAAAAAAAAAAAACAAAAAACGATTGCAATCAAATAGATCCAATATTTATTATTATTAAAAAAAAACTTGATTCATTTAAAACCTCTTAAAGACTAATGCGTTTAACAACATAATTGTCTTTTATCATTATAGAGTGATGAGATTTTAAGTGTTTGCATTCTATTTAAATAAATAGTTTTTGTAATGTTTGAACAGGTTCAATTAATTTGTGTGCTTTGCCATTAACTAATTATGAAACCATTAAGATTTATCAGTTGATACAAATAAAAAAAAAATTTTTTTAATAAAATATTATTATTAAAAATATTTATGTATTAGTATATTATATTAAATATTTTAGTGTTTTTTACATATATATATATATAATAAAATGAATATAGCCACCACATTATAGATATGAATACATAATCATACATTATTGAAAGTTCTTTATATGTTTTTAAATCTATTATATGATCTGTTAAACATTTTATTATTTAATGTATTGTCATAAGTATTGTTCATTGATGTTTTGTTTTATTATTCATTGTTACAAATGAACTGTTCCTTATAAACATGTAAGCAAAGAATTTAAAGATAGTATGAGATGTATGCTATTTGTTAAAAACATGTAAGCAAATAATTTAAAGATGAGATGTATGCTATTTGTTAATTTGGAATTGTCACACTACAAATGAGATGTATGGTCATGTTATGTTCTGTAATCTATTCTTCATTGTAGCACTTTTGTAGGTTTGGATTTTATGTAGTAGAATAATTGACAACTAATTATAGAAAACTATAATTAGAGTAGACATATAATATACTACGGTATGCGGTTTTCTTTAATTGAGATTTAAGTTAGTTATTTATTTATATGCATAGCAATATCTACAGTACCAGTAACAGCCTGTTAATGTCCCACTGCTGGGCTAAGGCCTCCTCTCCCTTTTGAGGAGAAGGTTCGGAGCTTATTCTACCACGCTGCTCCAATGCGGGTTGGTAGAATACACATGTGACAGAATTTCAATGAAATTAGACACATGCAGGTTTCCTCACTATGTTTTCCTTCACCGTCAAGCACGAGATGAATTATAAACACAAATTAAGCACATGAAAATTCAGTGGTGCTTGCCCGGGTTTGAACCCACGATCATCGGTTAAGATTCACGTGTTCTAACCACTAGGCCATCTCGACTTTTTTAGCAATATCTAACTGACTAAAACTATTTATTCAGTCAAGTAACATATGTTTTTTTTTATTTATAATTAATAAGATATATTTATGATGAATGCCTATTACTGATGCTTAAATTTGTCGTCTTTAGGTTGCCGAGTTGACCCATAAAGATAAAACTGTATGAAAAATATCTACCATAACAGATATATATTTTCAAATTGAATTTTAATTAACTATATATTCAGACCATTGTTATTGTAATTACTTTGTACAGATTTTAAAAAAATAGGTGAGATGATCAAAGAGACAAATATAGTGTTATCTGCCTAATTCTCCTGCTAATTCAATCGAAAAATAAATCAAAATCAATATGCTCAATTTAATTTTGGTTCAAGTAAGCAAAACTATAAAATCCAGTTAGTACTTTGCACGACCTAACTCATAATAAAATCTTGGCTATACCATTGACCGAGTTATTAAACTAATGATTAATTTACTAATTTCAGCTCAACGTTTTGTTAAGTAATATTTAGACAAAACTGATTTATTTAAAATGTATAAAATATGCTGTTTTTCTACAAAAAATACTTTATTTGGGTTGGCATTAGAAATTCACATCTCGAATTTGGGGTTGATAAGGGTTGGTTGCCCCATTCAAACGACACCGGTGGAGACAAGTAGTTTTTTAAATTGAGTTTGAAGTTACATACAACTGAACATTATTTTACAAATGCATTTAGCTTTTGTTTACTATTGAGCACTATTATGATAATTTATAATATCATACTTTTTTTCCTTGTATATAAAAACATTATATACTACTTAGGCATTACCTTTAATAAATTGTTGAAATTATCAGATTAGTATAAGTAGCTGACTAATGCAATAAATTAAACTTAATAGAATATTGTTTATAAGAAAACAATACATTTTTAATAGTTTTTTATACAAAAATATTCGATTTCATTTATAATATGAAACTTTTAAAAGAATACGAGCCAACGAAACGGAAATCCCGTAAGGTGAAAGGTCTGTCAAATATTGCATCAGAAAGATGCATCTCAAAATTTAAGCAATGGTTATAATATTAACACATTAAATAAATTTCAATTTATATATTTAATTGTATTTCAATATAAAATAATATATAATGTATAAAATAATGTAAAGTAACAATTTCACATACAAAATATAAAGAAAAAGACAATTTAAAAATATAAAATACCTTCGTTTCAGTTCCTCTATGCGTGGTATTTCCTTGCCAAAATCTTCTAGAAAATCCTTTTACATATCCTGTGACTGACTTCTGGTATTCAAAGCCTGGATTCCAGCAAAGGGAACCATAGCCGAAAATCCAGAAAGGTTCTCGTCGCACCACTTCCTCGACCTTCTGTTCTGATGCGAAACTCATATTTGATGCAACTTTGTAACTTTTTTTCGTATTCTTTATTTATAAAATAATAATTCCCGAATTTCGCGACTTACTCAGAAAATCACCTTGTAGATTAACACTAATTTCGAATGTAGAGTAAGTGAAAGCGGATAAAGAATGCCACGGATATCGATTTAACACACGTTTTTAATTCACTTTATTATTCTACTTGTGTCTCATTGTGGGTATTTAAAATACGCGAATTTAAAAATAAATAATCATTATAAATGCAGTGTTATGTGATACAAGTCATTCCATCGCGGTATACAATTGTGAACTGACGTTTTTTCACCCGCTCATTTTAGCTGTCACTTCCATTTCCGCATTCGGTCACAAGACATTCCTTTCTACGCATAGCAACGTTTTTTTTTTAAATAATAAAATAATTGATTTTAAGCAATTATTTAGTTTAAATGATGTTTACACAAAATTGTAATATAAGTCAATCTTTTTAAAGTATAAAATACAAATCTACTAATTTAAAACAAGGGACTAATGTAATTATGTCATCCTTGATTTGACATTGGATTGTTTAATTGATTACTTTGTAAGCAACATTTACAGGTAAAGCTGTAAAGGTTTATGATAAATGTTTTTTTTTAAGTTACACTCCTCTTAATGTAGTTGCACTATAACAACCCCATTGTCTTAGATGTTTACTGAAATAAAAGAGATGATGATGATGTTAGGATCGAGGATACATTTTCTTACTTTACCTTCAGTTTTAATTTTTTTTTTCTTCTTAGGTTTTTAGTGAGTGGGATGCATTTGACAATTGATTTGAGGTATCTTTATCTAGTATGTAGTTTGATTTTTTTATTTATTTGCGCATTTTTGCAAAGGCAGACATAATACAAAGAGGCATCTTCTTCCAGTCCTTCCAGTCCTAAATTGAACTGAGGATATAAAGAATATTATAACAACATAATATCTTGTAATATTATTATATTGTAATAAAATATCAAATTGTCATAATTATATCAAAATTACAAAAAATGTTGTAACAAGTAATTAAATGAATAATATATTTTTAAACAAGACGGAAACACAAAATGAATGAACACAACTCAAAAGGAAAACGAAATGAAATTTAATAGTGAAGATTGTTATAAGCCTTCCGAGGAAAAAGTCTTTTAACCTTGAATTTAAATTACTTTTCAGCGGTCGCTTTTTGCGTCAGTGGGAAGTAAGTTTTAAAGAATTAGTCTCAGCGTTGAAGGACTTAAGAAAAGAAATCAATCAATTGTTTTGTTTGGGTTTGAAATTTGAATGTGCCAGTGTAACGAGGTGGTTGTTTAATTGGCGATTTAAAGGATCTTTTACTATCAAAAACTACTTAATGGATGTAGTACTATCGTATATAAATGTATTTTACAAAAAGTTGACGGGAGTGAGATGACAGATCGGTTTTTTCTTTTATTTTCTTAAAAATGTCAAACGGTTGCCTAAGTTTTTTTGTCAAGTGTAAAATAATTACTATCCTTTTTAATTCCATACATTAGAAAGAGATAGCAATCGTTTTTGATTGAATTTTTAAAAATGTATTCAATTAAACCCTTGTCAGACGTAATCGATTTATATAGTAAAATGTATAGAATTCAGTTCAGCCATTCAAGCCGTGGTTGAATACGAAACATTCGAACACTTATCGCTGGAAGTTTAATTCACAATAGCGCTCCACTTTGCCGTAGTTGGTGACTACAAATGTACCAGCGTATACGTTCAGGCTTTTCTATTATTTTAAAATTGTTTGATTCTGAAATTGAATTCATACTTATATTATAAATGCAAATGCCTGTCTGTTTATTCACGTAATAAACCAATAGACTGATTTATTTAAAATTTGGTATGAACTTAACTTAAAACCCTAGGAAGGACATAGGCTACTGCTTCATATCTATCATCTGCCCCTTCCTTAGGGGGTGAAGCCGCTGGCAAAAACTTGTTCTAAATATAAATAAAACTTCAAATAAGTGTCATCACTTATAATGGTCCATATAATTCATAAAGAATAAATCACAATGCATTAGTTTATTATACTTAAATTATTTTACACAATAACATACAAGGAGTATTAAATGGTGAATATTTTACTTATATACCGGTTCGCTACAGAGAATGCTTACATTGTAACATCATTCACATTAAAAATACTGTTATTTTCATTTATTTATTAAAGGTTTTTAGATCAAAAATAGTTTAAATTTTCAAACTATATTATTTATATTAGAATAACAAAGATTTAGTTTTATGAAGCGAGACTTCTTAGGATGTAACGAGAGTTCAAGGTCAAATTTACAATACGTTTACATGTAACGTTTTCAAGTAAAACGTTTTTTTTTTTTAATTGAATAATAATTTAAAAGAAAAGTATTTTCAATTATGTCCTTTTTGCTTTGTTTACAAATATACTTCTGATTTTAAAATTTCTCTTAATTAATATTTAGTGAGGTTTTATTTTTATTTATTTACAGAAGGTTTAATTTTTAAACGGTTTATAGAAGAAATTTATAATAAACATACATGTAAACATGTATTTGAATTTTACATTAAGACGATACATAAATAGTTATGTGTAAATATTACAATAAATACATTTTGCGCTTATTCTTAACTGCACCAAAATTAATATTAAATTGTGATTTCACGGGTAACTAACAACACATACATTATGTTATTTGAGATTACTATTAAAATATCATTGCTTAATAATACTAAAATATATTTACAATAATAATATTGTGATATTTGGCTCCATATTGTTTTTCCATAATTATAGTTTCATTTGGTATGAAGTGCTTCTTCTAAGTTACCTACTTATTTTAAGTTATATGGAAATTTTTATGATTTTTAATAATATATATATGTTTTATAATTTTTTATTTATTTATAGTATTATATTAAATATTTTGTTAAGTCACAAGTGAAATAATAATCTTATGTTTTAAATTAATTTAATAGGTAACAAGAAACACTTCACATTCCTTATATTATGTATAACACTAAAAATTGTGATGTGTAATTAAACTAAACATTTATATATATTATATATTTACAGTCAGACTTTTTACAATAAAACTGTATTACAACATTAACAAACATTAATAATTAGAATTTCAAAAACATTTATTTAAATTTCGAATGTGGCTTTTATTAGACGCCATTTTGATAATATCATAGACATAAAATATGACGTTGAACGTATCACATAACTAATTTGCATGTTCATTCAATTTTATTCAATAAATATTAATACATAAGGAATATTTTTTTTTAATGGAATAATAAGACTGTGACACAAAAAGATACAGCCCGAGAATGCTTAACTTTATTTGCTAGTTTTACGTGCAAGAATAATTTCTTGCACGTAAAACTATAATATATGTATTTATGAAAAAAAAAACATAATCCTGCATTCTTTGTCTATTAATTACTATAGCTGATAAAATACAGATTATATAATTATGGATAACTTTTCAAAAATTGTAATAATAATTATATTCCTGAACACAGGGCAGGTACTGACAATGTGTTATAATATTTATTATTGAATATTATAATAATATGACTAGTGATATGTTATGATAACTTTACATAGGGATTGGTAAATATTACTTCGAATACCATTAAAAGTTGAGATTACTTTTTTGATATTTAAATATAAGTGTGATGTTTGTTAAATTTTAATATTAAATATATACACAGCGCACCATGAGGGGAATCTATAATCACGAATTTTGTATAAAATATTTTCTAATCTAAAAAACTAAATAATATGCATAATGCAGTCAGGCTTTTTGGTTGATCCCTTAGGGGAAATTTGGGTTGTTTTTAAACGTGGCAACAATAACTTATATATTTTAATATCCAGCAAAAAACATGCGTGTTTCATATCTTGTGCGATTATTTCGCTTTACTAGCTGTCCGTAGCTGCTAGACATACGCCTTATATATACATAGTAAAGTATAAAACGAATATCAGAGGTAGGTAAAAATTTTATACTAAAAAGTATTTTTGATCAAAAAAAATTATGCTTAATATTTTATTTGTCATTTGCATTACTTGCATATTTATTATATTTGATATTAAAGGCCATAAATATTTATAACAACACACAAATATCAATATTCACTGATAACGTAATTAGCCTTCTGCAATGGCTATTTCACACCGATAAAGTCATACTTAAGTCCAGTCCAATATGGAGTGGTCTTAAGTGGAATGTTTGGATCATACATTCGATTCAGGTCCTTCTGTATTATGCTTGAACGAGGCTCGAATTCTTGCTAAGTACAAAGCGCAAATGTGGCCGTAGCATTTGTTGTACCATTCTGGAGTTCGGCCCCTGTAAATATTAATTGAACGTTTAATTATCTTGGATTATATATAAGTAGTAGTGAAGTCGAGATGGCCCAGTGGTAAGAACGCGTGAATCTTAACCGATGAACGTGGGTTCAAACCCGGGCAAGCACCTCTGAATTTTCATGTGCTTAATTTCTGTTTATAATTCATCTCGTGCTTTTCGGTGAAGGAAAACATCGTGAGGAAACCTGCATGTGTCTAATTTCATCGAAATTCTGCCACATGTGTATACCACCAACCCGTATTGGAGCAGCGTGGTGGAATAAGCTCCAAACCTTCTCCTCAAATAGGGAGAGGAGGCCTTAGCCCAGCAGTGGGACATTTACAGGCTGTTACTATATATAAGTATATGACTAATAATTGAATAACATGGTACAGCATAAGACAAACACGTAAAATTTGGACGATTCCTACGACGATATAGTAAGGGGCGCAATAAGTGGGATCATTCCACTGAACCGTAATTTTAACTGAATACAATACGCTAGCACTCGATGTTACAATCGCTGTCGGTACAAGTGGCTACTTAAAGCAATACACTTCTGTTAGTTTTTGTTTCTAATAGCAAAACATAAAAATAACACTGTAAATTTCTTACACCCAATATACATTTACATTTCGGTAGGGTTTAGGTACCGTCCACTCATCAGATATTCTACCGCTAAACAGCAATACTTAGTATTGTTGCATTTCAATTTTTTTTTTTTTTATAGAATAGGAAGGCGGACGAGCATATGGGCCACCTGATGGTAAGTGGTCACCAAAAGCTCTTAGACATTGGCATTGTAAGAAATGTCAACCATCGCTTATAGCCAATGCGCCACCAACCTTGGGAACTAAGATTTTATGTCCCTTGTGCCTGTAATTACACTGGCTCACTCACCTTTCAAACCGGAACACAACAATATCTAGTATTGCTGTTTTGCGGTAGAATATCTGATGAGTGGGTGGTACCTACCCAGACGAGCTTGCACAAAGCCCTACCACCAGTTTTTTTTGAAGGTGAATGAGCCAATGTAACTACAGACACAAAGGACGCCGTCGTCTTTGTTCCCAAGGTTGGTGGCATGGTTAATATTTCTTACATCGCCAAAGTCTATGGGCGGTGGTGACCATTTACTGGGCCCATCAGGTGGCCCGTAAGCCCATCTGCTTATAAGCCGTCGATTAATCGGTAGCTTGAGCTCTACTCAACCGCCCCCAGACAAGTGGATAAAACTTTTTTTTAAATATAGCAAATAAAACTGGAATATTTGATACGATAAGTCAAGGGTCCCCCGCGGAGTACTTACATGGTGTCGACGCGCGCCAGGTGCACGAGGCGGCTGCGGCCCTTGCCGGCGGGCTGCGCCAGGTAGCGCGACGCGAGCACCACGCCGCGCGCGCCCGCCGCCGGTGCCGCGCCGTGCGCCACCGACGTCTCGGCCACCGCGCACCAGCCGCCGCCGCCGCCGCCGCCGCCCTGCTGCCACGACCTGCGTCACGCGACTTAGCTTAGCGGACTTTCGTATTTCTTACCAGTTATTTATTTAATACTTTATTACATATAAATAACAGATGACATAAGATTAACAGAAAACAATAAATCAAACGACAAATGCGCAAAGGCGATTCTTTCGCTTGTAGCGATCTCTCACACACAACCTTTGGTGAAGTTTTGTAAGAGAACAGGTAAGTCCATTTAATTATAAAAGAGAAGATAATAAATAGTTATTTAAATATCTTTTTTTATTATCCTTATATTGCTTAAGTGTGAATCTTGTTTTTGGCTATAAATATTTTTTGTTATATTTAAAAAGTGTCTAATTTGATTGTGGTATCAAACTTTCAATCTTAAGTTACTAAAATATTTGTTGATATAATACTTTTACTATCTTATACAAATACTACAACGAAAGTCTACTATATACGTATAATAGAATGTAATATTGTCAACTATTTCTCGATATTTATGTATATAATGTGAGAACTTAGCTGGTTTATTATCTACATATATGTTATGTTGTTTGCTGTTATACCAAAAGATTTTTTTACCGTAACACGCAGTAATCCCTCGTCGCCAAATTAAAGCTAGAAGCTGTGATGTACTGAAACACTTCGGCATTCGGGCCCAATTTCTCTGCCACCCGCCACTTCACTAGAGAATCATCCCATATGTGCCGCTCGCGGAGTATCCTGTTATTAATTAAATATCATTAATACGTTAGTCTATTTAGTGATGCTAATTCCTAAAATATATTAGTACCAATATACCTTTGCATAACCTCCTGCGGCGGCGCTTCTACATCGGTGGTCGCACGCCACAATCTCAGTGGGTGGCCGTCCCCAACTTTCTTACAACACAGCTCAACGTGAGGAGCTGCTCCCGATACTGACATCCAGCCTCGTGTTCTGGAATTAGATGAACTTTATGTTTTTTGGCATAAGGTTGATTTTTTTGTAATCACTACTTCGAATACAATCAATGACAATAATCCTATAATATTTAATGTTTAAAATGTTTTATTACATTAAACGTTCTTCGAATTTTAAGGTTCTATTACGTTGGATAATGAAATTAGTTTTTTTTTATAGTTCTTGTATTTTTTTCAATGCCGATCCATTTAAAATGAATCATTAAGAAAATATAAATGTGAAGTAATACAACATAAAAAAAAAGTGTTTAATTAAAATATTTTCCTTGATCAAGTGATTTTTCGAATATGTTGTTTCGTTCTTTTTAAGACATCAAATCTAAAATGACACTACTTTTAAGCATCTACGTTGCACCAACACGTCTAGGATGATGATGAAGTGATTTATTTATAATCTGCTCTTTAATGTACATTACAGTACATTCGTAAATTATATTTCTTAAACCTGTCATTGTATACATAGGAACAAAAATTTAAAATCTTCCAATCTTTGCTTAATATTACCATTATTTATGCTATGTTCGGGTTTCATCTGCGATCATACTTTTTTATTTTGGCAGAATTTTGTTAGATCTTTGCCACTATATATGTTTTTTTTTAAATATATTTTACCTTACCAATGTGCAATCTAAAAAGTATTAATTAATATACCTGATTGTGCTATCACCAACACTAGATACGTTTGCAATATTTCCAAGATAGTATGATCCAAATATACTAACAGGTATAACTTAAACAAAAATATGATCGTTTAAAGACCGAATACAATATATAGAATGTCAAATTATTCTTATTATTGTTAGAAATTTAAGATACATAGATGAAGAAAGATTAAAAGTAATAGAAAACAGTAAAGAACAGATTATTTAACACCGAAATGAGCCGTGAATGGCTAACACCTATATCTCACCTCTTTCCGGATCTGCCACAGACTCTAAAAAGGCATGAAAAAAGGTCAATACCATATTAAATTCTAGTAAGTGAAGTGAAATTGAAGATGTAGTACTTCCTATTATTTATTTATTTGATTAGGTTAGTTGGTGATTGTTGCCAATATGTTGTACTTACTTTTCTTTGGCTTCTTTAAGTAAAGCTTGGATGCAGGCGTACTGGAAACCCTTCCAGTCTTGGTTGAAATCTGCTCCCAATTCTTCGAGTGCAACCTGAAATTGGTAAGATTTTTTCTTAAATATTTTATAGGTAAAATGTTGTTGTTGTAAAAATTGACCTGATTTAGACAAAATATTTTAAATACGTCAGTTAATAGTAGTTTTGCATTTTTATGGACTCAGATAACAATCTAATTTCGCATATATTCTTTTCATTTATTATAATTTCTTATAGTTGTAGTTACAAAAACTATCCACAAGGGAAATAGAATTTTAGTTTTTAAGGTTGTGGCGCTTCGACTATGTAACGAATGGTTAATTTTACTTGTGCCAATGTCTATAAGCGATGGCGACTAATTACCATCGATTTAAAAAAAAAAACCAATATTACAAAACCATTGTTGTCAGCATTTGTATGAAATTTATATTATTCAATTTATATTATTCATATTACCTAAAAGTTATCCTCAGAAACAGACTGTAAATACTTACTGGCACACTTTCCTCGAAGTAGTTGAACTTGCATCGCGCCAGCATGTCAGCAGGTGCTAGGAACAGCTGACGGTGTTGTTGTATGAGGAGCAGCAGACAAGCGTGTGCGGCGCGTGACTCGCTAATCTGTCGCTGGTCTGCAACGCTCTCAATTATCATCCTGGAATTTAAATTATTTAAATTTAATAACATACCAAAAACTATTTTTGTTAACAGAATGTGGCTTACGCTATGTTTAAATAAATTAAAAATTAAAAACGTTGCCAGTATTTTTAGTATGAATTGGTGAATACAATTTCATACTATTATAAACGAGGCGTGAAGAGGCATTTTGCAGGCCAGCAAGGCGTGAACGGCTACGTACATTCTTCCCGACTGTACTGGCCGTCGTCGCGTTTGGACTCTACTACCACTTACAATCAGGTGGAGTAGAGTCATTTGCCTTACCGGCAAATAAAAAAAAACGCAAAAGCTTGTGAGTATGAATCTGAATGAATGAATGTATCTTTGTTACTTTCACGCAAAGTCTACTGAACGGATTTATATGAAATTTGGAATGTAAAAAAACCTGTCTAACACATAAGATACCTTATAACTGTTCCCTTTGGCGGATAGTTATAATTATATGTATAGCTATGTATGTACATGTTTAAGAACTGAATCAGAGAAATCAATATCAAATATTTAAGCTTAATATCACACAGGATAATTAAAAAAAATACCTATTCGAGTTGCCTTCCTTAGTGCTGCCAGTATGTGGTGTAGTGTGATGTAGCCTTAACAATGTCGGTGCGAAGCAAACCGCCAGATTGGAGGCTGTCATTTGATTAACAGCAGAATGTTCAGCCACCTGTCGAATTGTAATTGATTTCATTAATTTGAAAAAAATATTTGATTATGAATAAAAGCACGAAACATTATTACATCCTTAGTAATGTAGTTTCTTTGTTGATTTGTTACGCTTTCATGTCTTAACTACTCAATCAATCATCATGAAATTTTGCATACGCGTTGTTAGGGTGCGGAAAATGATATAGAATACGTAACGGGTAATTGGGGAGGTCCCAAACCCCTTACACACGGATGAACTTACAACTCAAGTCAGGGTTATACTGATAAATACCCATCGGTAATGCTAAGGCACAATTTGTACAAAATAATAAGATAAATTGTTTATAATGGCGGTCAGCAGTAGATTTGTTATGTTCCAACGAAAGCTTTTTCCCCAAATTATATATGTCTGATTTATCGAACGAAAATGATTAAATAAATATATTTTTAAATGGATATTGAAAATAAATATACCTCTGATAAAAATATCAACAGTGATTGTAATGCCTCTAAATGCTCTTCAGGCAGAAGAAGCAATGCACACTGGACAGCATCAGGCCTCAATGGTTCCGGAACATCTGAAATTAATAAAATGTATACAAAACTCTTTATCTAAATTATTACATAATAAATTATTAAATATTTTGATTAAAGATTTCATGAAGTTGTTATTATAAGTCCTACAACAGTCCTATTACCAGGTGCAATTAAGAAATCATCTTAATATTTTTCATATAACAGTTAACACCCCGTTTTTTTTTCAGAACTAGGCAAACAGATTTTGGACCTTATTTCATTATACTGATCAACCGGGGCTTAATGGCTACGCATGCAGCAGAATTTCAGACACATGTATCTTGAGAGAATCTCAAGATGTTTTCCCTCGCCATCGATCATGAGATGCATTTCAAACCCAAATTAAGCTTATGGAAACATATAGATGTTTATCTGAAATTGTGTTCCATTTTCTGGACAATTACGCCTGTAAAATTAAATATATGTAAATGATGTTCTGAAAGTGATTACTTACGTTGAAATATAGCAATAAACGTTTCACTTAGTTTGTTTGTCAGTAATGCGTCTGGTAGTTCTCTGAAATACTGTTTAACCATGTCCGCGACATCATGCGCCTGAGCACCTTCGAAGCTTAAGCTGGATTGGTTCGGGTCAATGGTGTTCATGTTCTCTATGGCAAATGCAGCGTTGACTGCACCGGCTGATTCAACGCATGTTCTCAATTTTGCTGTTCTGGATTTTACGCCTGCCTTCCGAAATATTCCCATCTAAAATATATTACAAGTTAGAGTCAAGTGTGCATTTTAGTAAAAATAAATGTATATATTGCAAACGACGTTTTTGTAATGCTACTTAGTTATCAATGACAGAATAGATCTAGAAAAGACATACTTGGTCTAAAGCATTATGCTTAAGCCAGTTCAATGCACACTGTATTGGTTTTGGTAAAGAGTGACCTGTCCTCTGTAATGATATGGTTAGAGGTACACCGAAAACTGTTTTATCTGAAAAAGAAAAATTGAAATTCTAAATGCTTGGTTTAAGATATAAAACCTCCATGATATTAAAAAAATATTAAAATATTAAGCGATTATTTAAAATGTTTTCGCACCTTTATAATCAGGTGTTTTAATTTTCCTTATAAGTTTAGGTAGTTCCCAGTTCCACCCAGACTTGTGTGAAGGGCAGTACCTTTCCATGCAAGCAGTTAGTCTCAACAACGCCAGTTTCCTAAGGATATGCAGTTGACCACAAGACAAAGAAGACATTGGACGGGACACTGTAACAGAAATCAATATGTAACAAGACATTTAAAAATTGAATTTAAGTAACAGAAATAAAGAGTTAGCATGAGCAAATGTGTCGAAGACTGCAAGGATATACGTAGTTTTGCTTACAATAGGTTTCAGGGTTTTTCTGGTTTGGTGCAGGTTGCAGCGTGTTATTTGCTTTGGGTCCACCGTTGAGAGCACTTGTCCTAAATGAGTACCACCTTTGAATATTGTTTCTAAAACAAAAACATTGAGATACACATATAATACATCTTAGTAAATAAATATTATACAATTTTAAGAATATTTATTTTATTGCCAATATAATTTCATTTGATTAACATTCGAATTTTGAGTTCGATAGAAAATTTAATAGTAATATTAAATACAGTATTATGAGTCTACTGAATCAAAGATACACAGATCACACATTTAATAATTCTTACTTCTTGGTTTTGATGTCAAGGCTATCATCATCATCGTCTTGATCTCCATCTTGCGATCTAGATCCAGCTGAGTTTGGACTACTATCGAGTTCTGAACTCCTCGACGCAGATTTATCTCTTTTTAAGCTTCTATCTCGAAACCTGTGAAATAAAAAGGGTACATTATAATATTACTGTTGTAATTATATCCTAATTACTGTCATACTTACGCGTTATCATTGATATTTGATAAAAATTGATAGATATTTTCATTTACATAAAACATTATCTTAAAGTGATTTTTAGTATCTGTATTTGCGAAATCTTTGCCACTATTACAAATGATACTGATACTATTCAAAAATGTTACCGGCAATATTAATATTTTTCTATTGAAAACTATATATAGTACATCAAGTTCACTGACTTTCATGATTCATTGCAAAAGAAAATTCCGTACAACACTTCGCTCCAGCTGTACATTAGCATACGAATAACTTATTAGTCTCGTTGTATTTGTTATTACAGACAAACACTCGTTTAGTAATGGTCTGGTCAGAGGTAATTAGTGCACGGTAATCGCTTTCAAAATGGCGTAGTAATCTTTGTTTGCGGACGTGCTACTAGGTTCGTTTATTTGATTTACTAGGTTGTTTAAGGAAAGCATTGTAGACATTTAATGGGTTATTATTTATATAACTGTCAATATTAATTTTGTTTTACTTATAAATTTTGCAATAACAAGCGAGCACAAATTTTACTATGAAAGTTTATTTCGTTAAAACATTAAACATCACTTTGTAAATAAATAATTGAATTATATATTTTAACTATATAAACTGTATTTGATTCTTAAAAATAATTTCATATATTATATAAGAAATATATTCAAACTTAACAAAATAACGTAAGAAAGTTCTTAAGTACACTTGACTTGACTTGACTTCAAAGTTTTGGAAAATATCCTCGAATGAGTTCTCTTAACTTATAATTTGATTGAATTTGTTTTCATAAATATGTATATGTAAGTAAGTCACAGCCTGTGAATGTCCCACTTCTGGACTAAGGCCTCCTCTCCCTGTTTGAGGAGAAGGTATGGAGCTTATTCCACCATGCTGCTCCATTGCGGGTTGGAGGAATACTCATGTGGCAGAATTTCAGTGAAATTAGACACATGCAGGTTTCCTCACGATGTTTTCCTCCACCGTATAGCACGAGATGAATTATAATCACAAATTAAGCACATGAATTACTGATGGTAGAGCTATGTGTAAGCTCGTCTGGGTAGGTACCACCTACTCATCAGATATTCTACCGCAAAACAGCAGTACTTGGTATTGTTGTGTTCCGGTTTGAAGGGCGAGTGAGCCAGTGTAATTACAGGCACAAGTGACATAACATCTTAGTTCCCAAGGTTGGTGGCGCATTGAGGATGTAAGCGATGGTTAACATTTCTTACAATGCCAATGTCTATGGGCGTTGCTGACCACTTACCATCCCATGGCCCATATGCTCGTCCGCCTTCCTATTCTACATAAAAAAAAGAATATTCAGTGGTACTTGCCCGGGTTTGAACCCACGATCATCGATTAAGATTCACGTGTTCTTACCACTGGGCCATCTCGGCTATTGGGGGTCCTGGTGTCCTCGGTAAGTCGTAAATACGTGTAACGACTACGTCGTTCGACATGAGATGAATTCGACTTTGACCAAATATGTATATATTTTATAGCTTTTAAATATATTCGTTAATACATACTTTTGTCCATCTTTTCCCAAATTTAATGAGCTTGTCCTAATAGCTTGCCGGCGATGTGGTGTGTGCGCTGGTGATTTCTGAACTTCTCGTAGAATCTCTGGATCTGCCTTAAGTTCGACCGGTGATGGTGGTTCTACGTATACCTATTAAAACGAAACATCATACAAATACATTAATTTTGTATTCCGTAGGAATGATGTAAGCAACAATCAACAACTGCATAAGTTAACTAACCTCTGTATTATGATGATGAATATTATGCTCCTTATAATAATTGTGCCTCCAGCTCGCCGGTTGGCACTCTGAATCGCTAAGAGCACTCGAATCATCACTTTTTAGGCCTCGATGGAATATTCTTTTCGCTCTTCCCAATTTTGACTTAGAACTTTTATTGCTTGAACCCATACTGTTATCTGAAGCGTAACTTGAACTATCATCACCAAATGGGGGGTGTAGCACAAACGATTGCTCAAGAGGGGCTATAGGAGAAGGTGGCATTATTGTCATAGGGGACGGAGGTTGGGTACGAATAGCAGGAGCATGGATTGGAGAGCTATGGAAATCAGGAAATGGAAATGCAGTAGGCGTTGTTGGTGTCATGTCAATATAATTTAAATCTGCGTATTTATCCTGCTGGACATCCAGAAAATGTGGTGACGAAACTATAACTTCAGTTCTATTTTGCCGTTTTCTTCTCCTTGTTTTCAATGATTCAACCCTTCTTAATAAAGCTTTCGCGCCATCGCGTAGTCTTTCTGACCCAGTCCGCCTGAATCTGGTACCCGTTTCTTCTTCATCTTCTTTGTCGCTCGGTAACTGAATGTGTGTTGGTTGTCCTGACACGGTTAACCTTTAATACAAAAGTTTTAACTAAATCTAACACTCTTCAATCTCAACAAATTAAAACAATAAAGTATGACTGACACGTTATTTAAATATTTGATTTATTGTTAAAGTGACTGAATAATATAAAAGTTGAATGAATAATATAAAAGTCAATATAAAGTTTAAAAGTCTTATCAGAAGTTAAATTAAATGAAACCAGAACTTCTCTTGTTCCTAATTTGAAATACAAAATTCAAATTGTTTTAACCGAATGACAGTACCATTAAAATAATTTATCTCCAATTTCGGATTCAGTATATTATCACATTTGTAAATCAGGCGGATCATGGATATTAAAGAGCCAATTAGGCTCATTTATATGCTGAACTAAATAGATAGATGAAATGGCAATTAGTTTTACAGATTAGATTAACTTTGGACGTCGAAAAGTGATCCCTGTTCACTGGTATGATTAAATTAAATTGGAATAATGAAGTTTTTCATATTGGAATTAGAATAAATACTTATTTTATAATAAAGTCTAATGTGCTTATATACTTAGTTGAAAAATATTACATCCCATAGATTCCTGCTATTATATCTATTAATAACGTAACTAATATTATAAACGCGAAAGTTATTTTTTTACTAGAGAACATGCGAAGTCGCAAGTTGAAACTTTTTAATAATAAAATGAGATGCAGAAAGGCAATACTGCCAGCGTCTTGGGTACAATGCCACAGGACAATCTTTTAGACGGCTTGCTTTTGCTTTAAATTTTTAATGTGTATTTTGTTCTTTTAAATAGATAATAATTTATAATTATGGCGTAATTTAATATGGCGGTGGGAAATTTTGTAAAATTATCGCGTAACTAATTTCTGAATTTAAATTTGAAAACTTCTGAATAAAATTATATAATAAGTATTTCGAATGTCTCCGAATGTAATAAAACAAAATATTCGTAGCTCATACACAATAAATATTAATTATATTGTAAATGATTAATAAATATGACTTGATTTCACAAAAGGTCTATATATATAACCAATGGGAGCTTTAATTCCAATTTGATTTTGTAAGCATGACGATATTAAAAATTCTTAAAAATATCTACTTTAATAAAATTTATTTTGATTGTATTGTGCTACGTTTTATAAAACCAGTGAGTGAGTGTAATGTATATGTAAATATTTATTGAAATTAACTGCTTATGAATCTTGAAGAATTTTAAAGTTACAGTAGTCTAAGTTACGTACTTGGTGATAGGACTTTGTGCAAACCCATGGCCCACTAATCAGATATTCTACCACCAAGCAATAATACTTAGTATTGTTGTGTTCTGGTTTAAAAGAAGAATGAGCCAGTGTAACTGCGCGTACAATGGACAAAATATCTTAGCTCCCAAGATTGATTTTAAAGCTTACAAGCTTCAGGAAAGGGCAATATTGTCACAAACAAACTACCGTGTAATTAATGAACTTTCATATCTTTCTAAGTTATGCGAAACTCTTAAGGGGTTAAGCGTCGTTAAGACAAGTTTGGAGTTTAACACATAACTTGTTTACAATTATTCAGCCTTCTAGGAAAGTGATTTACAGAGACGAAGCTTAGCATAATTTCGTTATATTATGTCGTTGGTTCATTACTTTCAAAGTTTAAGTTCTTTTTAAGTTTGAATATAGAATATATCGTTCAACAAACTACTAAACTATTTTTTTGAGTCGATATCTTTGGAATATGAGAAATGCACTTATGTTTGCACTCACACTTGTATCCACAATATGTCTAAAATGGTCGTGAGAACACCAATTGTAAAAACCAATTAAAGATGAAATGATTTGCTTACATTGAATAGAATATAGTTTTTGTTATTTCTATAAAAAAATGTTTTAAGAGCGCTTGATGTCGTTTCTATTTGTTAGCTGTTAATCTTGCATTAGTGCGTTCCGCTCTAAAAACTCCATGCCCTTTATTTGGAATCGAAATTGATGCAATAGGTAAAGCTGCAGTCATTCTATAAGCGGTTTCTCCTTTCCAAAATGACGTGTACATTAATATTTTAAATATTTTATTATTATTTTATTTTCATTTTTTTGACCAATATGAAATAATTTCCTATTTCTAGAATTAAAAAAAAAAACCTCACTGTTTTAGTAATACTTGCATGTTTTCTTTTATTTTTAGCCTATTGTGCGTATTATAAATTGTATTAACTTTTATTATTTAAGTAATTTTATCTCCTTTTACCTTTTACTGCACTGAATGTAGCGTTTGTGTTGGTAGCATATGTACAAGGCGTAGACTGAAAAGCAGCCTAGCTGAGACTACGACATTTTCACCAAATTATGATATTGTTAACTCTTTTTTTATAGTTTTGTACCTTAATTTTTTAGTCTTTGTTTCTTTTTGGTGAATAAAGTTATTTATTATTATTATTATTATTTTAGCATAAGTTGAGTTAAATTTTATTATTAAACAATCCTTGAATATTCGCGTTTGCAAGAGTTGCAAATATTCCATCAAGTATTCAATTTCAACCATCGAGTTCCAAATTTAAAATGACAACATTCAAAAAAATTGATTTTATAAAGTATGAATAACAAAACTTGAATTTAATTCAGTGTAAATAGCAGAATTAGTAAAAAGTTCGAAAGCCTCTATCACTAGCACCAAGCATAAGTGAACAACCTATCATTATCTATGGTTTAGCAACCCAAAATGGAAACGTGATAGGTGAAGGGCTAAGAGCCCAAAGTGTAAGTAGAACAAATAGCCAGAAGGCTTAATTATATTCATTGTGACCGATTGAATGACGCACGTCACGAAAACCATTGTACATGACTACTGGTAACGATTTATCTGATGTGACAAGATTTGTAACGAAATGTTTATTACAACTTGATTATATACATGGAAGCTGTGTCCGGAAATAACTAAACAAATTGCTCTGGTGGTATCGGACATCGGGCTAAGAAAAAAGTTATTAGTTTTTTTAAGGTCTCAGTAGCATCCCAGAGTGGTCCGGAAGCAGGAATAAAGTTTGATCTGTTTTCAGTCGTGACAGATTGTAAACCCGACAATGAGAGCGGTCTACCTGTATTTGAGCATATATATGCACTATTGTCCTGCGAAAAGGTATTATTATTATATAAATCTATATTTTTTATAATTTTCTTTTTAACTTTTCATATTTTATAATCGCAATAGCATATTAATTTAGGATGTATTGATGATGAAGCAATCGCTTTCAGGAAAATTCAAATAAAAAATATAATTGTAAGTAACAATCGTAAAAAAAACTATACATATTCTAAACAAAAGTATAATGCTTTCACTTTAGCGCTTACACGTAGATTAAAACTTGGTTTTATTTTAGCGCGTCAGTGCAAATGTTAATAAGATACCTGTCTAAGTTATTATATAAGCTAACACTATTATTAACATTTTACTGACATTTGAGGTCGATAGTGCAAGAACTACTGATATTTTTCATATTGTTCATAACAATTAAGCTATCAATTACAAATTAATAAAAATGATTTGACACATCAATATATACAGGTCATACTTTCGATCGGGCACTTGACCGCTATTAAACGGCTATTCAAAAGAAAACTGGCAAACGAGTCCATTAATTTTGACAGGCGTCCATTCTACAATTATAACACTAATATCTCGCTGGTAGCGACGGTAAATACTGACAGCCATTACAGACTGTTTTAAGATAGTAATTGACAATGACTGACCAATTTCGGCAGAGCCCAGTGAGTAAGGTGATTGGTCGCTCACATAGTTATGAAGCCATTATGATTTTGATGTATTTAATAAAATAATAAATATTATTTCTGTTAATTGTAAAATTTATCACAAATTATTTTATTAAGAGATCATTAAGTTAGTATCTAAGTTATGGCATAGTACAGTTATGGCATATACAAAATATATTATCACATTAAAAAAATCAAGTCTTCACAAATAATTAAATCAAAAATACATAGCAGAATAATAACAAATAAAAATAAAAGATTAGTTAAAATTTAGTTCGGAGTATGACCAAATTAATAAATAATATTGGTAATAAATATAAAAATTATATTCAAGGTGACATTTTATGGTGACAATTTATTTTAACTTTTATTTCCATCAATGGCAAGAAAAATAAATCAAGATCATTGAATTTATTATTATGGTTTACGCATGTTCTGTAAAGGAAGCTGTTGCGTACGTACTTAGATTTAGATCTAATCATAGTATGTTAGCAATAGTAAAGCAAATAATATGCAAAGCAATATTTTAAATAATCTAATCGAGACAGAGAAATCTGGAATTGTTAACACTAGTCAGGTATACTACCATATTAAGTTGGATTGATTCTTCTACGTATCATAATGGTTGTGATTATTAATTTCACTTCATCGCATAATTAGTAAACTTAAAGCCTAGCATGAAAAAATAAAAAGCGTTATTTTAAAAATGAAGATAAATTATTTATTCAATCAACGATTCTGTTTCCATTCGTTGTCATTTGCTCCAAAGTAATATGTAACAAGTCTGACACAATCAAACGTAACATCCATTGTTAATGGTCTTCACTTAAGATATTTGGAAATGCGTGAAGGGTCTACTAAAATTGGCATCTTAAAATAAAGAAGAGCCTTTCTATCTAACATTTCAATCAGTATTGCGTAATCAAGGGCCAATTATCTGACTGGGAAGCACTTTACAGTTACTTGCTCATTAACAAGATGGTACCAATGATTAGGGCTATTGTATGAAACTTTTGTTAATTTCTCTGTTAGTTTATTGATTGATATGGCGCGTCTCCTGTGATAAATTATTTGAATGATTTTCGATTTCTTTGTTCATTTGAATACGAGGTAATTGATTTTGACTTCTATTTTGCGTTCTGAACATTAACAGTTTTAATTATAGATCTATTTTTAATTATTCTTGTTATGGTCGTATTTAAAAAAAGTATTAGATACTACTAACTACAAAATAGGTATAAATAGGAAGAAATTCAAAATAATTTCAGTAGGAAATTAATATGGACTTATGTTTTTTTAAATTCAAGTGTAGTTAGTGAGCCTTTATATCTGTCTTAGTTATAAATTTGTATTTACTCTGCATTGTGATATATCCAGACTTACTACTACTTACTATAATCATTTATTAATTAAGTACTTACAAATCAGGTTCAACGTCAGTGTAGTGTCCATCAGCGTCCACTAGACCCACTCTTATTGTAGGTAAGGTCTCATCTTCATCATCTTCAACCTCACCTCGCGCTTCTCTCGCTTCTCGCTCAGCTAATGCACGTGCCGCTATCACCTGATGGCGATAAGCGTTCACAATTATATTATATCAATGATATATTTTAAAATATAAGTTAAAGTAAAATAAGTCGATTCTATATGATTTTCCTCGCTTTGAGTGAATGAATGAGAATGGTCTTTGAAACGTTTGTGTAAAAATAGTAATTTTATTGTTAGTCGTTAGTTAACATAAAACAAATTGACTGACCTGTAACCTTCTCTGCGCCTGTGGAGTTATTTCCACCACCCTGGACCATCTCCTCGATTTCCTCTCATATTGCCATTTATCACTTAAAGCGCATTGCTCGTCGTCAGAGTCGTTCTGGAACAAGAAAATTAAGCAATTTAAATCACAATGGAACACGTCATTTTTCTTTCATTTAGCTTTTTCTTATCGGCGTTCGAATACGTTTAATTAGTATACGAGCATTATGTATGTAAAGAATAATGTGCATGTGTGCATCGAAGAGTAAAATTTAATTGGTAAACGTTTTTGGCGTTTGTGTGCACGTTTCAATTGATCCATGTGTGCATTCGAGCACATGTTTTATATATTTGTTTTTTGTTTTATTTATAATAGGCATTTGAGAGACAGGTAAGTAAACAGGCCGCCTGATATGGTACGAGCATTTTTGTCCAATATTAGCAATCTAGTATATAAAGCAATGGGATATGGATTGTCCATTGTATCACACTCACACACAAAAGTGACGATGTTCAATTTCGTATTTTATGACTAAATCTTTTAGAAACCACCTCATATTTTTCTCAAAGTATAAAATACCTGTTTCATATAAATGTATTGTGTGAAGGAGAGCTATTTCATGTTAAAATGGCTTTCATACCTTGGACGTGAAGTGAGTATATAAAACTTTATTCTTGTAGATAATAGTCAAGACTACTACATATTTTATTATAAGAAATATAGGTATAAAGGATTTTATTTATAAAATTTTCTAGCATTTCCAGTGTGACGTTCGCACAAGAAAGATAGTCGTTTTAGTGTAAGTGAAAAGAGAATGCTCTTTTTTTTAAACTTGATAATTCAAAACTTGATTGTGTTTTTCGAAGTGCAGTGACGATATATAATAATAAATGTTGCACTTTAAGCTTAATGAAGTCTTGTCTGACGTCTAGACGCCCTAAAATCTTCGTATACTGTTACAGACGATTAAAAAAAAAACGGTCTTTTACTAATTTCTTTGTTACAGAAAATCTTTACGTCAATAAGTTTCCTGAGATGATCCAGTAGATAGAACACGCAAATCTTTATCAATGTTTGCGGTTTAAAAAAACATTGATATTTTATATGCTTAATTTGAGTTTACAATACATCTTGTACTTTGCGATGAATGAGAACACCTCAATGATACCAGCGTCTTCTGGTTTAAATTCTTCCACATATGTATCAAACAACTAGAATTTTTATTGTTTATTTGAAAAAAGAATTTGGAGTTTTATATTCGTACCAATTTTAAGTGAAACCAATGAAAATATTTAACTTCGTTAATTAAATAAGGTTATCCACATGTGGAATGTAAAGATGTACTTTACAAAAACTCTTGGGAAATCATGAAGAAAGCTACCACATCTGCTACTTCGGTTCTTCATTTATATTCTGAACAATTTACTGAAAAGATTCCCATCTGCTACATTGAATTCAGTCGACGCGCGACTTTCTAACACTTACTACACTTTAGCGGGCTTAATGACGTACTAACGGGAGGGCTTCGGAAAAATAGACTCCAAGACTATTGTGATTTAAAACCAATTTATAATGATAATTTATAAAAAGCATTGACAATCAGTGAAATTAATTTAATAATAGAAAAACACCGAATCCGCTCGGGAAATTGATGATTGTCTTACGATTTCGTATGGAAACTTGTTGTTGTTATGATAATTAATACGTAATATATATATATATATATATATATATATATATATATATATATATATATTTAATTATATTATATATATATATATATATATATATATATATATATATATATATATATATATATATATATATAATATAATTAAATAAAAAAAAACGTTCACTTCACTATGCTTGTCTAGTTCATTTCATATTGATTCTACAAATTAATTCATCAATCAGATTCCACACACGTTTAGGGTTTATCCGGGAACACACATGATTATAAACGAAATTATTCTGTATAGTTATTTGGTTACATAGGTCCCTCAACGGTGATATTAGTATATCAAAATTTTATTACCGAGGTATGGCAATAAGTCGAGACAGAGTTAAATGTATTAACTTATCTGAACAGCCGCTGTAGCAATTTGTTACCATGACACGACATTATACGTCGGTGAATGATCTTCGTGAAGTTGCCACGGAAAGTGTTTTGTTTAAGAATTTAGGCGAGAAAACTTTTTTCATTTTGTATAAAGTATAATAAATTGGTAGAAATTATATATTTTTAATATTAAGATTAGATATATCTTAATATTAATAATATATATTGTTTAATAAAAGTTCAAAGTAGTAGTATAAAAATTACAGCAACACAAGTACAAATTAATTTCAAATCAAGATTAATTTCGTACCAACAATTTGTAATATAAATTGCAAAAAATATATATGTACACGTAAAAAGCATTTTATAAAGAATGATAAAAAATTATAAAACCGAAAGATATACTAGAATTACAATTCTTAACTTGATTTGAAATTTACTAAATGGTTTTCCACGATACTTAAAAAAATCATTCAAAGCCTGTTTAAGAATGCAACATCCGAGTAACCACAGTCCATTTAATAGTTATAATCGTGCTTACATAATATTAAAATCTCAGATAAGGTCTTAACAAAAACAACATTTATGTATAATTATAGAAGCGAAGTGGAATTGTGAGCTATTATCATGACTATAAGAAAATCGCGAGTAATTTTTTAATGGATTTAAAAGTATTTCGTTGCGTCTGTACAGAGCAAATGAGTCGGCGCGATCTTGAAATAATTCGAAGATGGCAGTAATTGCGAAAATAGTATTTTTATTTAAAATTAAATCCTGTTCCAAAAGTTCAATGGCTTATTGCAAAATAACCTTATGTAATTGTATTTTTTTTCATATTTTGTATGTATATAGTAGCCGAAGGTAAACAATATAGGTCGATATTGGTACTTCGTTGATTTTGGTATTGTTAAGAATACTAGCTCTTCTCATATATAAAAAAGTTAATAATTAACTCACACTTGGGACATTCAGTTCAAGTAAAATAATTTTGAGTTAAATCTTCCTCAATGCGAGATAGGTATAAGAAGTATATCTTTACGGGTTTAGTATTTAAAAAAAAAAACAATTAAATTAAGGATTTCAAGTATCTCAGAAACTCTTGATCGCATTTGTCTTGTTCCAAGTAAGGTTTTCTAATGTTGCCGAATTTTGCATAGGACACATCATTGAGTTATTCGTCATCGAAACATCGTGAGAAAACCGTCTCAGAGGAACTCAGTAGCTGTTAAAAGATTGAAGTCGGTAGTGAAACAGTCCTTTGCTTCGTAAGCACTTAAAGCCATTAGCCCTACGCTTGATCTCTTTTCATTCATATCGTGTAATCAGACTACAACCAGAAGGGCAATAAAAAATCTCCTTTGCTGTTGGCAATATTCAACAGGTAATAATTTTGGTTCAGTTTATATTTCATTTTGCACTCAATGATTTCTAGAATGATATCAAATACCAAGGTAGCAACCTGGATAAAGTTATAATTGAAATAAAAGGTTAGCTCTGGATTTTACCTGTGCCCTTTAGGTATTATTTCACGCCTTCGAAATAATTGAGCGTGACCTTTGCAATAATTGGATATAAATAGAAACGTGTAGTTTAAAAGATCTTAAGTTAATAACAACTAAGGGTTTATGTTTTAGATTTAGATAAAATTCAGTGTGAATTGTAGTATTGATTCTTTTTAATCGATAACTAAACTTATAAAGTTAGTCAATTTTATTTGTAATTTCTTCTTTTTAAGGATTTTGTTAAAATTTTATTCGCTGTTTGTGTTCTACATTGAGTATATTACATTAAAAATTATATTACAAAAATTCTAATGAAATGAATTATAAATAAATATCTTTGTAGTATTAAAAACGTAAAACGAAATAACGATTTTAAGCTAAATTCATACAAATTTATTACATGAACTAGTTAAAATTTTGTCTAATTTTTTATTAAAAAAAACATTATTTTGCAATAGCCCAGAATAAAAAACCTTATTTATTTTAAGCACACATCTTATTCTAATTTTTTTGTAACTGTCATACAAATCCAACCCACATTTTATTTTAAATCTTCAATTTTCCTGATGTATATACAATAAAGGATAATGTGTTAAATATTATTATATTGATGGTAGAAGAACAACGGTCGTATGAAGCTTCCGCCATTTTAAGGCAGTCAACCTGCTGTAATATATTTTTAAATAGCAAAACGTAAAGATATGAAAAAATTACATTGGATAATAATTCACTTTAGAATACGTAAAAACAGTAATTTTACATAAGAAAAAAACAACTATACACTAACAATCTTATAAATTATATAATTTAAGCAACGGTTTGAGGTTTATCATTTTAGCTCGAGGGTAATTCGCGCCTTCGCGGTATTACCGATAATAAATGTATACATTTTTCCTTGACTTTTTTTTATTAACTATTTTCATAGAAATTTTTAGTATTCTAAAGATAAAATTATACATTTTTAATTTAAATTTAGTTTACTTGAAAATGGATTAATTTGAATTTTATGAAATTACATAAATTAAAATTATGTATATACTATTTTATATTTTTTAAATTTACCATATTTTTATTAAATTATGTAAAATTGGAAATATAATTTAAATATAATATAAGATTTCCTCTACATGCATGTATCAAGTAAACATGTGCCACATGTGTGCCGCAAATTAAAAAAATTTAAATTTAAATTTCCAGGCTATTGACCGTCAAAAATTTTATCATAAGCATCAATCTTATCTCTCTGAGTAATCAAAGCGGATAATAAATTAAGGAAATTATAAAATTACGGTAAGATAATACGTTTGGAAATCGTTTCATAATAATTTGGAACTATGTATAACCTACTCTAATATATAGGTTTATATATATATATATATATATATATAGGTAAGTTATATATACGGTTGACGTGTATTGGCTATAGCCGTACATACGTTTAGTTTTTACGAGATGGCACAGCGGTAAGAACATTTGAATCTTAACCAATGATTGCTGGTTCAAACCGAGATTTACTTGGTGGCAGTCTTTTGCTAGCCTGGCTAGCCTTTCTTTGTCTGGGTGTTGTGTTCCGAGTACATCTCACACCTTCGATTTGCCGACGATATCGTCATCATAGCAGAGTCCCTGGAACAACTCACCGAAATGCTGCGTAGCCTAGGCGAGTCTTCCCGGTGTGTCGGTCTCGGTATAAACTTGGACAAGACCAAGGCCATGTTCAATAGGCATGTCGTGCCGGGACCGATATACGTCGAGGGGAAACCTCTCGAAGTTGTTAGTGAATATAACTACCAAGGACAGATAATACAAGTCAGTAGGAACAACTTCGAGAAGGAAGCCGATCGAAGAATTCGCTTGGGATGGGCAGCATTTGGCAACCTTCGTCAAGTCCTCAAATCGTCTATACCGCAATGTTTGAAGACGAAAGTCTTCAACCAATGCGTCTTACCTGCCATGACATACGGTGCCGAAACGTGGACACTAACTGCGTGACTAGTCCACAAATTCAAAGTCGCTCAGCGTGCTATGGAGCGAGCTATGCTCGGAGTATCTTTCAAGGATAAGATCAGAAATGAGATTATACGGAAAAGAACCGGAGTCACCGACATAGCTTGCAAAATTAGCAGGCTGAAGTGGCAGTGGGCTGGTCACGTATGTCGTAGGACCGATGGCCGTTGGAGCAGATGAGTCCTAGAGTGGAGACCGCGAATCGGCAAGCGCAGCGTAGGGCGCCCTCCAGCCAGGTGCTGGAGGTACCTGCCCGCCACCTTCTTAAGAAGGTGGCGGGTACCAACTGGATGCGGAAGTCGGAGGACAGGGAGCTTTGGCGCACCTTGGGAGAGGCCTATGTTCAGCAGTGGACAACGATTGGCTGTTGATTGATTGATTGTGTTCCGGTTTGAAGGTTGAGTGAGCCAATGTTAATATTTTTTACAATGCTATATACATAGGCATTTCTATACAGGTGACTACTTGACCAGGTGGCCCATTTGTCAGTCTGCCTATCTTATAAATTAAAACAAAGAAAAAACGCGCTGGATTCATATGTATATTTCCTTCGAAAAGCGACTATGTATATAAATAAAATTTCTGTTATAAATGATACGATAACAGACTGTGCTGAGGTAAATATTTAGTGGTTAACTCCATTAGAACACAGATTGCACTTTATAATTTTAACGACCGACCAAATAGGTAATTTCTCGCTAGTTCGGCGACTGCCAGCGTAATTTTATTATTATGCAGTCAGTTAACGAGTTTCAGTGAAACTGCTATTAAATTTCCTATTTTACGTTAAAATTTACTTAACAATGCTTTTTATAAGCAGATTTTTTAGTAAAAATTGGCTGTGAACACATTGATTTTAATTGATATTTTATCCGGACAAGCCTTCTCGGTTATCATGTTCATAATTGTATATTTAAAAGTTTTTTGTCTCTCGCAGTGAAGGGGAAACATCGTGAGGAAACCTGCATACGCCGGATTAAATGTCTGTCACATGTATCCACCGACATTAGAGCTGCGTCACTACGCACTAGTCACTAGTGGAATAGCCTTCAATTCTTCTACGATGAGGATTCAGTCCAGCAATGAGAAATCTGCAGTGTACTTTTTACTTAAGATTTGGGGAAAATCATATATTTGTAATGAAGGAATTAGACCAGAGGTTCCATTAAAAATAGTGGTTGGGCGAGTGTTCTACCTCTTTGAATATTTAACCACATCCAAACGATTATTTTAGTGTCTTTCTTTAACACAAATGAAGACAAATAAATATGGTAACATCAGTTTTTGATATTAGAAAAACGTGTCGCGTTTGAAACGCACTAATCATTTTTTCAATCTTCGATTTAGCTTCACCTATTCTAACCACTAAGCAAGACTCGGTTCTTTCTCTTTATTTATAATTAAATGTGTCTTTGTTCCATTGCTCTCCGTTAATATTTAAAACCAGGACAGGACTTTACTGGTAGTAGGGCTTTGTGCAAGCTCGTTTGGGTAGGAACCACTAACTCATCAGATATTCTACCACAAAACAGCAGTACGGTTGTGTTCCGGTTTGAAGGATGAGTGAGCCAGTGTAATTACTGGCACAAGCGACATAACATCTTAGTTCCCAAGGTTGGTGGCACATTGGCGATGTAAGCTATGGTTAACATTAATTACAATGCCAATGTGCGTTGGTGACCACTCACCGTCAGGTGGGCCATATGCTCGTCCACCTACCTATACGATAAAAAATGTATAGAAAACATATTTCAAGCTGTATTCGTTTTCCGATCCATCAAACAAAGGACGAAAGTTTCAATGTGGGACGAATATTTCTATGAGATTATACGGTCTATGGCTTTTCATCTCTTGTGTCATAAACTTACACAACCTACTTAAAATACTCAACTTTAAATAAGTCAGCAGCTTACTGAATTCAATTTTAAATAAAAGTAAAATGAGATCAGATATTTGAGATGATTATTTTTTTGTTAATAAGTCCTCGGTAATTAATTCGAGTTTGGATGTGAACAGAGTTACAGTGGTCGCTTTGAATTGTCAAACTGTAGTATTTTTAGACACTGTACACTGAAACATCTCTTTTGCAATGCGCTATTCTTCTTTGAAAATGCCCAAACACATGCAAACCAAAATGCAAAGATCTCTTTCGTCCATAGTTTTGAAAGCGAGGACAATAATAACGAATCTATTTTATAGTCTATCATAGAAGTAGTTCAAACATATATTTTTGACGGGCCGCTTGGCGTGGTTGGTAGATACTTGCCTTTCACGCCGAAGGTTGTGGGTTCGGTTCCCACCCAGGACAGATATTTGTATGCATGTACATGTCTGTTTGTCCTGAGTCTGGGCGTAATTATCTATATAAGTATGTATTTACAGAAGAAAAGTAGTATATGTAGTATATCAGTTGTCTGGTTTCCATAGCACAAGCCCAAATTAAGCTTGTACAAATACAAACTTAATCTGGGATCAGATGGCCGTGTGTGTAAAATGTCCCAGGATATTATTATATCTATAAAAGTATATTAATGTAATTTATTTATTTAAAAGTCTGTTTACAATTATCACAGCGAACAGCTCGTAAATAAAGATAGAAGAGTAATATTCATAAAATAAGAAGAAAGTTGTTCGCTACGCTTTTGACAGACCCATTTATAGCTTGACCATGATCGTAAAAACTTCAAGTAAATAAAACTGAATGCACATTATGCTAATCAATGACTTAGATAAGTGGGGATGCTGGAAATGACATCTGTATCATCAATTCAGGTCCTCCATACTAAATGCTGATTCTAAATATTGTGTGCTTTTGCTCAATATTATAATTATTCCAACGAAATGTTGATTGAAATAAAGTGTGTTAATTCAAAAACTAAACACATATATAATGCTGCTTAGATCTATATTTGTTTTATTTATAAATTATAGAATTTAAAAAATATATTTATAAATTATATTTTTCGCGTCCTCTGCTAGACATAGGTATCTCCAATGGCACGCCAATGAGCTCGATTTTTAGCTCTCAATCTCCAACCGCTGCCAGCCACCTTGTGTATATCGTCAATCCACGTAGCTGGTGGACGTCCTACGCTACGTTTGCCAGGGCGTGGTCTCTACTCCAGAACACGTCTACTCCAACAGTCGTCGGTTCTGCGACACATGTGTCCAGCCCAGTGCCACTTCAACTTACTAATACTTTGGGCTATGTCGATAACCTGTTCCCATTTTCAATATATGTTGCTCTATGGTCAAGAATCGAAACGGAAAGTTATATCGTTTTCGTTTCATATATTCCTACTTCGGTTTCACTTTAGCTGATTAGAACTAAGCCGTGATTTCTTTACATAGACTTTATAGATAAAGCTAATTTAAAATATCATTAACAAAATGAAACCAGAGAAGATAAGTTCCAGCGTCTGTTTGTATTTCATGCTATCCAAAAATGGAATGCAATGCAATGTTCTATATTTGAATATTTAAAAAATAACTTTATTTATTTTTTATTTGTTTTGATTCTCGGTCATTATTTTTTTCCAATATAATGTACATGTATGTACATTAAAGGATTTTTTTAAATTTATGCATATTTATATGCATTTGTGAACACCGACTCTAAAGCAATTGATTTTATATAAATCTTTAGTTGTGAAATCCAACCAATTTTTACATAAGTATTATTAATTATATTTAAATTAATATCTGAAAACAAATATATACACAGGTACGGCTTGTAATATATTTGTACCAGTCTAGAATCTCATGACAAGATGAAAAATTTACGTAAAAATAAAATAAATTAATGTAATGTCAATATTGAAGTATTTTAATATCATAATCTAATCTCTATATAATTTCAGTTTAAGTTTTAGTTAATCTTGAAAACTTATAATTGTCGATTGTATTACTTGTAGAAGTGTAATCCAACTAACTTTTCCAATCAATTTTATTGAATTTACCATAAAGAATTATTTTCAATCAACGATTTAAAGTCTTCGTTAAAACTATTTATTTTAAATTTATAATGTTTCTCTTAAGCTTAGATTGACCTATTGCTATGAATGAGCTTAAAAAAAATTATAAATATATACTTATTACTTAATCGACATGTTTGAATTTACTTATATTTCATAATATTACGATTGTAAATTATTATTATTATTTTTTCAATTTTGCTTCAAATATTTTTATTTAAAAATTTATACTTCATAAGTTAAAAAATAATCGCATTCTGTTTACATTGTAAGCAAATTAGCATTTTGTTATATTTATTTACGTTATATATTTCTTAACGGACGGTCGAAACGACACAAACTGTTACATTCCTAATCGTTATATACTTATTGCTAACATACGAGTATACTATCGATTGACGTCAATTATAAATTGAAATTGAAAAAATAAATTGACAACCAGCAATACATGCGTATATAATCGATACATATTTACCAATAAGTCAGTCGATCTGGTAACAAGTCGAATTGCTATTTAACTACGGACCTGGTTTCTGCCCTTCAACTCCGGTCTGAACTAGCAATTAGGTTCCTTCGTGAATCGCGTTTAGCAGAAGTGATATAACGAAAATAATTCAATGTAAACTTAGGTTAATTATAATATAAATACTTTTAAATAAACATTAGTGCTATTGACTTTGGCTAATGTTGTTTCTTTTAATAACTTAAGTGTACTAGAATATCTGTTATTCGAAAAAGTTAACGCACAAGTTTACGTGTTGCCTGAGGCACGGTATAACATTCAGACTCCGGGCTGCTACTGAGATTTTCACAACAGAAACCCACACTTACTTTAATGTTTAAGCGTTGGTATTTGCGGCTTCATAATAGTCACTTCAGACCAGTCGTAGTATTCAGCTTTATAATATTAGTATCGTCAGTAAAGAGGAGGTAAAAAGTGTACTATATTTATGTAATCGTATGTATAATGTAATTGTACTTACGGATCTCTTCTGATGGTGATGATGTTCTAGTTTCATGTTTGCGCATCTGTTCAGTGCTGTCAGTCGTCTGAAGAGAGATTGGAGGGAATCTGCGTCGAGGAAAGGATGGTCGTTTTGTACCCCTGATACGTCGATTGGGAACTGTAGATCTGGAAATAAGCAAATAGTGTTATTATGACAGAATTGATTACAATTTTCTAGTTTTAATGAGGAAACCTGATACTGGCATAGTAAGAAAAAAACAACTTCGCCTACTGCAGTATCTAAGATGTTAAGTCCCTAGCGCGGCTTGACAATTTTTTTACACAATTCAGTGTAGCTGTTTGACGGTAGACTATCGGTTGCGGTGTTATCCACCCAGACGGACTTGCTAAGAGCCCGTCTATCATCAGTTATAAAGAAGTATTTTAAACAATAACTGAAATGAAGTAGAAAATAAAAATACTAAGGTCCCGAGTTCAAATCCCAGACAAGCAAATGATTAACAAAAAATATGAAAAGTATACAATAGAGAGAGAGAGAGAGAGAGAGAGTAGAGAAATGGTCAAATGTGTGTCAAATAAGTTGTAAGAATTTGTCGTTTAAATTAACTTTATTTTAAATCGCTTCTAAAGTTAATCCTAAATTATTTATTGGGTACGAGTATATAATTGAACGCAATATTGTTAGTATTTCATATAAGTGACCGCACCTATATATACATACTGGAAACTGTCAATCCACGTCATAAGCAGACCCTCCGGACCTTTCTAAACAATATCACCTACTACGCTTTGAAACGATATTTCATTTATCATTGTTTGTTTAGGGATATCTCTATAGAATATATAAATACACATGTGCCTTTGCTCAAAGAAGGCGTTTGTTGTTGAAACGCCATATTATTTATCTAGCCTTTGTTTGCTAATATAGATTGAAACATATAGATGGATATGATAGTACTCATTTTTGTAAATTCTTCTTAATTTGTATTAAAAGTTGTGCGCAAAGGATATATATGTGACCCAGTCGCGGGTTCAAATTTAGATTCAGTTTTTCGAAGTTTTTGTTCCTGGCGGTGAAGGAAATTATTGTAAAGAAGCCTGCATGTGATTTCCACGAAAGAAATTACAAATAGAAAAGTATAGAAACAGAATAAAAGTATAAACACTATCAATATTTATGTTGCAAATAAAAAAAATCTTGAATGTTATCAAATAAATTTTTTGTATGTACCATTAATATTTATAAATTTTACATATATACTAGTTTCCTATTAAGTTGAGGGAATAATGATTGCGCATAAAACCACAGGACGGATGTATACGTATTGTTTTAATTCGTTTCTTATGTACCACAGCTTGTGATTTCTTGACGTAAACTTTTTCTCGTCACCGTATACATAATAAGCTACTCGATATACAGACGTCTTTTACTATTAAGTTACATAGGAAAACTACCTTAAATACGAAGAAATAACAACGATAAGCGATTATAATATAGTTTAGATTAGAAGATAGAAAAAAATATAATTAATTTAATATAAGAGTTTTTTTATTTTATAATTATTTTTTTATAGATTAGAAAGGCGGACGAGCATATGGGCCACCTGATGGTAAGTGGTCACCAACGCCCATAGACATTGGCATGTAAGAAATGTTAACCATCGCTTACATCACTAATGCGCCACCAACCTTGGGAACTAAGATGTTATGTCCCTTGTGCCTGTAATTACACTGGCCGACTCACCCTTTAAACCGGAACACAGCAATACCAAGTACTGCTGTTTTGCGGTAGAATATCTGATGAGTGGGTGGTACCTACCCAGACGAGCTTGCTCAAAGCTCTACCACCAGTGAGATTTAATTACCAAAAAACTAGTTTTTATTTATTTATATTTTCACTTATAATAGGGAATAATGAAAGTTTATTTATAATATTACACAGAAGAGAATAAGGATTAGTAGTGTCACTCATTAAAAACTCAATTCTCACTCGTTAAATGTTGAAAATCGTTTAGATGTTTTAATATTAATACACATATATGTTCTGCGTTGATTATCGAGTATGTTTTAACAGAATCGCTCTTCACAAGTTATAAAATTGAAGTGTCTGTCTATGATTTCAAAATAAATGCCATTTTTTAAGTTTCTTTTTTTTTTAACAAACATTTCTTTTTTTTTTACAACCGCAGCTACATAATGGTTAAAACTTTTATATGTATAATTCAAATCGGCATTATGTAAGTTAAAATAGAAATAATGTTAAAGATATTTCGTCTATACTGAATTCAACACTGGCAACGATATAACATTGATACTAATCTGATTTACAAGAATAAATTAACTTGAACAAATGTACGTTCTAAAGTATAAGTGCTTTTAAACTGGGTCGGCTGTCACCACGTCGTGCTGTCTCCGGCCGATGGCAGCCGAGGGTGGGAAGGGAATGTTTCCGTATGACATTGTGTCGGAATACAGGGATGAAACTCAAGACCACTATATAAATAGAGATGGAGATAATGGCCTTGAGAAAATTTAGTTATCTATAGAGCTATTCGCGTAATAAACTTTGTTTTATAATTACACATATTCATAACCTTTACTATACATGCCATAAAGCTATGGTATGCTATGATAAAAATATTTAAATAATAATTTAGGTATATTTTTCGTTAATTTTACTGTATATATTATTATCTTAATATATATTTTATATATGTATTAAGCATAAGTAAGTTACTTAATTAAATGCGTAAAGTTAATTATAGGAGAATAATTAATAATAACAATAATAATATCCAGGGACATATTTTTTTTTCACACACGGCCATCTGTTTTTTTTACAATTAATAGGCCAGCGTTTGACCGTTGACTTGCCAAGTTAAGTTAAGTTAATTACTTGTTAAGCATCGACACGGTCTAAGATGTAGCACGCTTGCCTATAAGACAATGTAATGTAATATGTAAATACATATTTATATAGATAATTACCCCCAGACTCAGGGCAAACAGACACGTTCATGCACACAAATATCAGTCCTGAATGGGAATCGAACCCACAACATTCGGCGTGAAAGGCAAGCATCCACCAATCACGCCAACCGGCTCGTCAAAGCATATAAAAAAAGACTTTTCGGATAAACTAAAAATATATTATTATTATTATTATTAAATAACTTTATTGCACACCCACAAGGAAAAAAAGCCAAATACAGGTGAAAAAGAAAAACAAAAGCTTAAGAATAGTCATACTATATAAACATATATATAAAATATACTCGAAGAGCCGAATACGATACATTAATATAACACGCCGACAGTTGAAACTTATTGCCAAGAAATGGAACAATCCATACAATTCCGATGTCTATCTCTCGCAATCAGGATCGATTTGAATTTGAACACGATTTGATTGCTAATATATTTAATAATAATCGATTTTCTTTGTTTAAGACTTATATGCCATTTAGAGACGGAATATTTTATTGTTTAATGATACAAGTAAGTTATAAGAATATCATAACATTTTTATCGTCATTAGAATGATAATTTTTAAAATTGATTCATTAAAATTTTAATATTTATACACGCAGTCCTATTATCTATAATTATGATTAATTCAAGGACGACGAGTTTAACATTACATAACATAACAAAACATTCCATTGCTTACAATATTCATTGTACCAAAGACCAGTTAATGATAATTAATATATTTGAATAACATCTGGGCAACTGGGCAAGTAATACCGAGTTTTACTATCAATATTGTGCTCAATGGTGATGGAACATATTGTGTGACAGCTTCTTTATCATACGAAATTCTGCCACACGAGCATATATTATCAACCTTCTTCCTAAAAGAAGAGAGTTCTTCGTCCAGCAGTGTGACATCGACAGGTAACTCTTAAAAGTTCAAACGACTATTTTCAATGAGTCACATGTTGTTACTTGCAACACTCCGTATAAATAACCTATATATTTCTCACACCACCCATCCGCGAATTACAAATAAGTCCGATTAAAGTATGCACTTGAATAAATATAAATAGCAAACATACCGCATACTTTATAATCGATGTTTATAAAGCAATATTTTAATAAAATTATGTCATTTATTAAGAATCAGGTCTTTTAAGAATTGATGTCGTTGTGATAATCTTCCATAGTAGATAAGTATTTCACACATAGCAAAGTACATACGACCTTAGTTAGCGCGGTCAGAAGTTAGTCGTGAGTGGCTGTGCTGATTAAGTTGACCTCAATATTAAATTTTAGGAAGGAAATCTAAAAGTGCGTTCTGTAAATTAGTTTATATATGGAAACGTACTACGTACAACATATTTTGCGGTTGCGGCAAGTACTCTCCACTCTCGTATTATTAATGATTCGGAGAACCTAACTTCAGGCAGGCAAACTTATATTGTGCCTACTGTACTTGCTTCTTAATAAAACAGTTTAAGAATGGAGAAATTATTAGAAAGCAATTGGAGTAGAAATAAGGTATTATTAATATTCTTTCATTTAATTTATTAAATGTGTAAAGTATGTCTGTGTAAAAGTTTTAATAAATGTATAAATCCATCACCTTATACAATGACCAGCGGTGTATCGGCTGGTTAAAATTAGTTTGCGCGCAGTGGCCTGTTCATGCATGCACCAGCGACCCCGCTTTCATCCTAAACTCCGAACTTGTGCTTCATATCATGCAAATGTGACGGATTTTATTTGTTGTGTTTATAAATACAAAGCTTTGGACCAGTGTTTATAAATCTAGCTTTGAGGTAGAGTCGATCGCTTCGATTTGTTTGTTTTTTTTTAATACCCTTTGTGTTTGCGGTTTAGAATTCTTTTGTCACAGTTTTTCGATAAAAAATGCCATAAATCGTTTGCTAGCGAGTTTTTCGTCCCAATAATATTCACGTAGTATTATGACAATATCAATATTATAATAGAAAACGTGTTGCGTTTTAATAAAAAATAATATTTGTATAAAAAATGTTGGAATATTAACTGAAGTTTTTGGCGTTTTTCACGAGTTCTCTCAATTCTGCTTATCATTCATTCCGGGGTCGTTAGCGAACGAAAAAATTTAAGAATCTAAAGAAATTCTAAAACATGTATCCACGCATCAGCAGCGAATCCGTGTGAAATCTCCAAAACTTTAAAATAGCAAATTTGTAGCTTTTTACTTTAAACACTTAATAAAAAGTAAAAATAAGCATTTATCAAGAATATAATTAATTTCAAATATATTTAAGAATTAATAGTCTTTTATACTTTATGCATTCACGTATAGTTTCTCCTATTAGAAACTGTTTCGTTGTTGTTAGCACTTACTTGAAGGTTTCTTGTATATTAACCGCATAATAAAAAGCGAGACTACTGATATTTTTTTTGTATGATAAAGTTATTTAAAGACCCTTTGTCGACATGTATTTTTGGAGGTTTCATTATTATTAAAATATTAAATAATTGAAGAGATGAATGCGTAGAAAATAAACTTTGTTAAGACATTTACCAAGTCAATCTTCGCAGCACGAAGATATTTCCTAGTGAATAATAACGACCTTGTTGAGTTTTGCAACATAATTGATTACTGAGACCCTTAAAAGTTTCGACGAAAACAAGAGAAAATTCAAATTGCAAAAAGGCTGGTTTTGACGTTTTAATTAAAAATAATAAAATATAATTGGTAAATGTAAGCCGTGAACATTGTTTATAAACGATTCAGTATAGCTTGGATGAGTTTTTATAATCGATTTTTACGAATATGTATGAAAATATTATGTGCCCAAACATAACCTACCATAAAACCTAGACTACCTAAATTTGAAATGCGAAACTCCGAGCTCCAAGTAGCTTATTTACATTCAGAAATTACATTTGTAGATTCTGTTAATTCACACTGACACGCGCTACAGTCGCTATAGACTCGATTACATATTCCACATAAGTTTTTAATTTATTTTAGGAAGGCTGACCAACAAATGAGCCATCTGATGATACCGTCACTGTAGGCAAGTATAGATAATAACTAAACCATGGTGTGGGTGGTACCCATCCATGCAGGTTTGAACAAAGCCGTATCACGTCTTAACCGACCTAGCAAGATTACCAATTTGTGTCATTTGCTTTCCATCTTTCGAAAAGGTTTTATTAGGAAATGAACACACCATTCACTGGGTCGTAAAGAAAGCAACAAATCTATAATGGCTTATGTTTACAGTTGACTGCAGAAAAAGGGAATTCATTGAACGTAGATTCATTTATAACAGTTAATCGAATACACGGCCGACTGAACAGCGCCCTTTGTATGCTGTTAATTGACACTCCGTCAGCTAGCACGGAGACAAACATGCGATTACGGACTTTATCATAATTAAAATAAAGACTGTCGATATTGTAAGGAATGTAAGGAAATGTGCACCTTTGATTTGTTTTGAAACGATTGAGTGAAATGAATTCGGATTGAATATTGTTAGAACGATAGTACGATACATAAAAAGGCGTTGTAATCGGTTTCCTAATAATGAAATCATTTTAGTAACGATTTCCTTGGTCTCAATTTTAGTTATAGATATTCGATTTTAAATAGCTTGTTCTCCATTTGTATACGTAATAATAAACTAAGTTATGAATATATAACAGCGACACCCGTTGAGTCGAGTGTCGACGTATAATTACATTATATCGAATTCTGTTATTGCCAGTAATTGTCGTGTCTGTGTAGAGGTTTTATATCTTTTTTTCCTTAAGATTCATTTGCTTTTATTTTGAAGTCTGAAGTTATTTTCAATTTTTTTGTTTATTCTAATGTAATAATGTAATTTTATATGAAATGATTTTAGAGAATTATTTTATTTTTAATATGTTTCTGTTATTTAACTTCTTGCAGCAATAACATGTTCATTACAAGTCTTAGGTATGATACTATAATTAGAAATATAAATTTGATTGGCCTTAAATATATACGTTGCGTAGCGGATATTTAGTTAAAACAAATTACACTTTTTCTGTCATTATTGATATGAAATTAAAAAAAAACAGCATTGCTTAACCCGTGTAACAACGTTTATAAGTTAGACTGTTTAGTTATAATTATAGTTTTTTCTTTTATAGTATAGGTTGGCGGGATAGCATATGGGCCACCTGATCGTAGGTGATCACCGCCCATAGACATTGGCATTGTAAGAATTCGCCGTCTGTAATTACACTGGCTCACTCACCCTTCAAGCCGGAACACAACAATAACAAGTACTGCTGTTTTGCGGTAGAAAATCTGATGAGTGGGTACCTAACCAGACGGAATTGCACAAAACCTTACCACCAGTAAAAGTAGTAATATAGTACTTATATATGTTAGAAATATGTTTTGACAGCACATAAGTTGTAAATTTTCCTTTTTAAGTTTGGTTTTCAAACTTTATTACATGTCTTGAAATCAAAGGATTATTAATATACTTCATTCGTCAATTATGTACGAATTTTTCGCAATTTCTTTACATTCAAAAGCATTACTTAGGTAAAGCGTACGTTTCAAGAAAGTTTGCGTAATTATAAATATAATATCTCTATTTCATAAAATACATTGTCTTGTTCATATGCCCTTTATATGGAAGTGAGAGTACAAGTACGCTTGACGGAGCGTAACCGGGGAAATTTAATAGAAATCACTCTGATTTGCTTTTATATAATATTAAGAAAAGAAATGTATTCGAGTGTTATATACTTTCACGAAATATTGTTTAATAAAATGTGTTCTAAATTGCAAACTTAAACTTGGTAAAAGAATATATGAAAACATATTCTGTAATATATAGCATAAGTATAGGATAGATAGTTAAAAATAAATCTAGTGTGATACGCAATTTTGAACCATTTGTCCTTTAAATATTAATGATCGTAGTCAATGTCGCACATCACTTTCTGACAATTCCTAATTCAATTCTACGTCGCGTTTTGAATTTATTTCTATATATTAGTATCTGAATAGACCGAGTTTCGCACGGTGAAAGATTACATTTTTCCTGGAATGACACCTATATAGATAAACTTAAAAGCTACCATGACTAAATACAAAATTTGAGGACTTGCCTCGTTTTCGAGGTACAAGAAATAAATTTATATAAACAGGAATTTAACATATATGCAGTAAACAATAGTTTTATAGTAAATTAAAAGTGCATACGTGTTTTTTTCTCTCGCTTCGCTTCTCAAGTAAATGATTTATAAGTATTATATATCAAAACCTAATTTAGTAATTACCAGCGAAAACAGATAATCGTCTCGATTTAAGTATTTCTCGAAAACAGTTACTAAAAACTTATCACAGGAAAGTAATTTAATTAGTCTTTCCACTAAAAAGACCGCAACTAATAACGGATTTGAATTATGTAGTAAAAAATTATACTTATTCTAATAATTCTTGATATGGTAATATTGGACTTGTTGATCAAAGTCCAGTTACGTACGAAACCGCAAACAGCACTTACCAAATTGCTAGTTCAGCGAGCAGAAGATTATTTGAAATGAAATTATAATAATAATACTCCGACCTTGTTTTTAGATAATAAGTATGAAATGGAATAAATGTACATATAATTTCTCATTATACCCAATAATTTAAAAAAAACTAACCTAAAATCCAACTCAGCATCTATATGTTGGTTTAAAGTATATTAGTTTCAAAAACCTTCCCAGTTTTATTAATAGAAATTTTTAGAACATTAACCTGAACTAATAAACGATGTACAGCGGTTTTACCCTTACGCAATATATCGTTTTCTTCTTCGGAATGTCCAAGTACTAATGATAAAAATAAAGAAATACATAATAATTTAATAACCTCATTGAAACGAGTTGTTTAGGGGGTGATTAGTGACATTAGAGCGTCACGGTAGCATGCGAAAGCGAACCCGTGGCGCTCCTCGTTAAGACGGAAAGGGTACCGCTGGTTTTTTAGTGGGTATTTCGATGTTCTGGCAGCACTTAGCGCTTTGGACACCGGTGAGCCAAACATACTCCCCCACTGTTCCCGTGGGGGAAACGCGTAACGCGTTTTTCAAGCGTTAAAAAAGGGGGTGATTAGTTAACCAATGCTGTGTCTTCTTCCTTTGAATGTCAAAACTATAATGACAGAAAGGGAGAAGGTCATTGTGTTTACTTGATAAAGTAAAATAACATCGAAAGAACCTCGAAAAAAAGAATAAAGGCACCGAATCGCAACACGTACTTGTCGTTGACCAAGAAACCACCAGAAAAATAATTCCGAAAGGAGTTTGGCAGAGCGGTGGTAAATTACTACCAAAACTGACCCATGAAGTTTACACATTACATCAATTCTAAACTAGAGAGAGAAAGCGAATTGTCATCACCAATCGACGAATCTTAAATTAAGATTGTGTGTGTGATAGAAAAACGTTAAACATTAAAACAAGCACACATTGAAATGACATCTGCTGAATCTATGACATACAATAAGTCGTTAAAAACAAAAACTTTTATTTTAATTTATATAAATAATTGATCAGAATGACAAATATATTCTTATATGTTAATTTCCGTGAACAGAGCCGGAGTCCGGGTGCAAGTCAGTAAATAAACTCGTATGTATTTGTTTAATGCGAAACAGTCAAGGTTATTACACATGTGGGTTCGATACAAAGAGACCACTGTACTAATGATCTATATCCCTGGTAACACACTACGCGATTGTAACACACGTAAATTGCATTACTATAATTCCTTTTATCTGAGCTTTGGATGCAGGAATAATACTACATTTATAAATGTTTATTTACAAATTATTTTGATAAACATGGTAATTTTTTAGGTAAATATTTTTAAACTTGTATTTTTTGCGTGACACGAATAAAAATGAAATATTAAGCGGACTATTGTTATGATTTTGGTTGATGCTACTTTAGCAACTTATTATTATATCGAACGAAGTTAAAAGTTGTATTTATTCATAGTTCAGAATTAATACAAGTTGGCCGATTCTGCTTTCCTATTTTAAATAGAAAAAATGGGACAACAACCTTTTTCGGTAAATATTTATACATTGTTAGTTGTTAAGCCAACGGTAATCTTAAATATCATCGTCATTCAATAACATAATTAGTGATTATTTTATATTATAATAATTTATTGATCTTTAATATTTATTATAATTTGCTAAATAAAACATAATTATCGTGTTATTGTGTTATGTGAACATTTTCATTAACATGATAATGATGTGACTTCAAATTATAAATTTAATTTAATTTTAATAACAGCTGGAGGGTGTTCATCTCTGTTTAAGATCAAAATAAATAATGCCAAATGTCATTTTAATTTATCTTTTCATCAGTAGATGGCTTTAGATGTATTTTACATCGCGCTATAACAATGTTTTTTTGTTATTACTTAATCATTTTTGTTAATTTATAATGAGAGTCCAATTATACTATCTGACCAGCAGTACATACCCTGTGGTTTTATTTTAAAGTCTCACAGTACCAATACTACCGGGTTACCCCAAACAATCTCTGTAATTGACAGTGAATGATAGTAGACTATAAAAAGATTGATTGAAAGAAAGTTTGAAGTATTATTTAAAGAAAAAAATACTGTAATGATTTTTACTGCGTAAATGCTCTTGATATTGGTCTTTATAATAACACTTAGTATTATAGGCTACGAGCATCTAGAGCTCCATCATAAGGGTGTCTCGTATGTATGAGATTGTTGCACTCTTATAATGAAAAAAAAATAATACATGTAGACTTTAGTGGGCTTTGTGCGAGCTCGTCTGGGTAGGTACCACCCACTCATCAGATATTCTACCGCTAAACAGCAGTACTTGGTATTGTCGTGTTCCGGTTTGAAGGGTGAGTGAGCCAGGTACAAGGGACATAATATCTTAATTTCGAAGGTTGGTGGGGCATTTGCGATAAATGCGCGCGATGGTTAACATTTCTTACAATGCCAATGTCTATAGCCGTTGGTGACCACTTATCATCAGGTGGTCCATTTGCTCGTCCACCTACCTATACTATAAGAAAAAGAAAATACGAATTGTTTATCTACACAAGATAAGGACCTTCTCTATTCTCCATGGACGCGCCACCGTGACCTACTTGCGCTTAATTCTCGGATGTCTAACTTCAGTCCGGTCAACTTAGTTTGAACTTGTTATTTATTTGTTAAAATTGATGTTTGTATATTCTTGAGATTAAGATACTTCGACAGTGTTTGATCACCATGAAAACCCTTACTAATATTACATGCGAAAGTTTGTTTGTTTGTTACGTTATAATTTTTCAAATGATCATTATGAAATTTTGAATATACGTTGTCAGGGCTACATACTCTACATAACACCAGCTCCCCCTCCCATGCGGGCGAAGTTGCTATTACTTTATAAAATGTTAAAATAATTCTTAGGTACTTATTGCACACTCATATATTTTTTTAATATATAACTTTTTATTTACATATGACATATAAGTATTAAAACTTTATTCTTATAAATAAGTTTAAGGATGTGAATAGGCGACGACTATTTCTGTCAATTTTGTGTGCCTCTGTACTTAATGTACGTACTCTTACATACAGATATACTCTTTTTAAAAGTATATTTATATCTATAAATCTGTAATATATATGATGTGCATGTGCCTTAATAAATAAACAAAATAAAGTATTAAGTATACAAATTTTATAAGCATTTAAAAAACTAACCAAATATTTAAATTGTTATATTGAAAGGTTATCAAATTTAATTGATATGAACTTCTAACTGCTAAATACCACGTACTGTTGCGTAAACCGCCATTATATCAATAATTGTAAACAGATTTTGTAAGCACTTAAAAAATGTAGCGGAAACATCTTATTTAGTAATGTCATCGAACTTTGGGGTTTCTGGTGTAAAATTTCACATGATAATGTAAATTTACACTTTCGAGAATTCGGTTCACCTTTGACAAAATAAACAATTTTAAAATTCGAATTAGTTAAATTAATAATTTAAAAAAACATAAAATGTAACTTACTATATCAATTGCTTGAAATTGCACAGATAATAAATATGTAATTAAATTTAACATCACTAATAAACAAACTATTATAGTTAACACACAAATGGTCACTCAATCGTGTGTGCATCCAATCACACGCGCCACAACACTGGTGTACCTGAGGTCTAAACTAATCGGTACAGATAAAAATATTTTTGACATATCTGTTTTCGTTCCCCTGTCAAAATCGCCGACCCCCTGCCTGTGTAAAGATACTACTATTACTTTTTAATGACCCTTATACTTTAAGCATAAGGTTCAAATTTCATTACTTTTTTCAATCGGCAATAATTTTTCCTTGTCTAGGTCACGTTGCCATAAAATAATTTTAACACATTTTAGACTCTAATTTAAAAAATACAAGGTTGTTTTTGGATTGTGTTATAGTTATAAAATGTAGTCATTTTCAAGAAACGTTTACCTGAACGATAAGACTAATCGGTTATGTTTTTTTATTTGTATTTGTGTTATTGTATTTTGTTTTGGTAGAAGAATGTCATAAATTATTTAATACCTATTTCATGGCATAAGTAAGTAAGGTAATTAAAGACAAATGAAAACGAACAATAATATAAATATAAGCAGATTTGATTTCAAAATGGCATTACAAGCAAAAATCACATTTAAAGCACGTTACATTTATCTATTCAACACGAATGAGTGAATATATTGTTTAAGTGTCATTGCTAACAAATAACTGACGGGACTTTATTTATTTTTACAGTGGCACTAAAACTTTTATATGTTACAAAAAAATTGTTTGAAATAAAATGACACTTAAATATTTTAACAATTTTAGTGTAAAAGTTTTTTTTTTATTTGCAGTGACAGTTTAAGTTTGGGACAGTTATGTGCTTCTTATTTTATTGAGTAAAGTAAGAAATAATTATCAAAATCGAATCCAAGCAGTTTTTATTAAATTAAATAGAGAATATACTTGGTCTGTGTTTTAAAATTGTACTCGAGGAAATAACTCCTCAATTATAAGATTGCCTCATGGGTGTAAGAAGTATTTATTTAAAAAAGCTGCAGATCCTGAGACTGGACTTAAATCTCGGGTTGAGTCACCAAAAATTCTTTCTATCAAGGAATTATCAGTACATACCCGAAGCTTGTCAATTAGCAATGCATTCAATTCCGTACATAGGATGTATGCAAAGCCGTATATTGCTGTCCTATTTGGTTATGAGATCGACAAAATAATGGCATACGCTTGCACATGCAATTGTGTACTTATATTTCTTGCGTAAATACACTAACTTCGATGAGAAAAATTGAAATCAGATAGGATGACATTAAAAATGGGCTGTAATTAAGTGACAAAAGAAATGGAACAGACTATGCTTCCGTAGCTAACGTTAGCAGCAATATCTTAAAGAGAATCTTAGTCGAGACATGATTGACTAATCACTTAAGTGCGCAATATTGCAAAGTAAGATATTGACTACCTGCTGGTGGACCCCTCGGTGCAATAATGGCGATGTTTTGAAAACCATGACGGATAAGATCTATTTGATGCTAGTGAAATATAAGACCACCGGGACTGATTAATCATTCGGACATCACCTCTGTTTTCGTTTTTATCCTAGATTAAGTTGACTGTTAAAGTCAAAACTTAACACCTGGGAAAACGAGGCTACGTGTGAGGAATAGCCCGGATAAATAGGTATGCCTCAGCCAAACTAAATAATGAAGATGCCATTTTACTACAGTAAGATGTGAAAATGAAATTGGATTAAGTGGATTTAAGCTCCTACAAGACTATTTAAGTGATTAAACTTTATTATGATTAAACTGAACCTATGCATCGGTTAAGTAGAATCTATACTCTGATATATGTAGATTCTACCGAGACGAATCGGTATAAAACTCAATCACTTATATTCTGCATAAAAAATAATTCGCAACCTTATTATCGAACAATACCTTACTTTGATATATGCCTTGAATATAAATGTTTTTATAATTCTTTAAATTTTAAGTTACTAATAGTTAAAAGTGCTGGGTTAAGGAGAGGGTTTGGAACACATTCCACCACCTTATTTTAAATCGGGTTAGTGGTAAATTTTTATGCGACATATGCAGGTATCATTATGACGTTGCATTGTCGAGCACGAGATGAATTATTGCTGATATATTTGAAAATATAGAGGCCCAATTTGTATCTGAAATCGTCGGTTGGGATGCACGTGTTCTAACTACTGAGCGATATCGGTTAAAACGTCAGCGGAGTCTTGTTATAATGGAAATATCAGCGTCAAAGAATTCAGAAATCACAAGCCCATATTAAATACAATACAAGAACTTCAAAACGCTATCTTATCAAAGATTATGATAAGAGCTTCGGGAACGGTTATCATAAATGGCTATTGAAAGGTATGAGTGTTGAGTTTCCGAGATTCTTGATCTTTTGTCTCGTGTTTATGGGGATTATAGAAATGGAAGTTAATGGCGCTATGACTCAATTGCATAACTTGCTAAGTCTGAACAAACAATTCGAAACAGACGCTGTGCGATTTTTAAATGTAATCATGTAGGCAAATAGACCACCTGATGTTAAGTGGTCAACATCACCGATAGACATTGGAATCGTAAGAAATATTTGAGTAAAACATTTTTTAGGTATGTGTTTTTTTATATAGTGTCTGTTGTATTAATACAGCACAAAAATTTCTTGGTATACTAATGATTTAGTAGAAACAGCCGACAGTCGTTATAAAGTTTATTCAAGAACATGACCCACTGGGAACCGGCTTTCAAGCTTTAACTAATGAGTGACAAGTGACGTCACAGCTACCTAGATTAATATTTTAGCACTTACTAATAATATATGAATTTAAATACTTATAAAGACAAGCGTGTGAACTAATTTTATTTTTAACTTTTAATTAAAAATAACAACTGCTATTTTTTTTTATTTAATAGTCATGATTTTTGTTACCATTATTTCACATTGACACACACATACATATGTTCACATACATACACGGTTGGGATATTAAATAGAATGTTTTATATTTAAGGTATAAATTATTATCAGTTGCTTAAGGAATGATATTTACATAAACATTGTTTGTCATACAGCGAACGCATTAGCAGAACGTCGCTAAATATTTTGTTTATATTGTTTTCTATAAATCAATGAAAATGGTACCAAGATCACAAGCAATTTTTACTGTTAAAGTCAATAAAACATCTAATTCTATTAATAAAATTATTATAACTCCTTATATAAATACATATATCCATTTTTTTGCCCTAAGATTTGAGCCCAAGAACTCAGAAGATGCAAACGCGTTGGAATGTTTTTAAATTTTCAAGAATATATGCATTTCTGTGAGACTTATTTAGTTTACATGTACAAAAACCTTAACATCAATGATAAGCAGTTATACTTATTCAGAAAAAAATATATACAAATTTATTTATTTATCTCGTATGAAATGTCACATACAAAAGTATGACTTCGCATGTTTCTGTATCTCTTAAAGGATAATTTCGTTTACATTGTCATCAACAGATATCGTAGAAGGGATACGTACATTATTTTTTGGATGGTTAAAATTCATAATTTTTTTAATCTTTTTATTTAATTTATACAATAAATCATAATAAACATAGTATTAAACGCTATAACTGAAATTAATATATATTACTTGGTAGTAGGGCTCTGACCAATTCCATTTGCGTTTCCTACCCGCTCATTACATCTTCCGCTAAACAGCAATATTTAGTATTGTGGTGTTCCGGGTTGAGCGTTATCAGTACATTGGCAATGCAAGGAATGTGTATTGATTCTCACAGGGTCAATTTATCTATGGGTGATCACTTACCAGTAGGTGGTCTGCCTATTTTATATAAAAAAGAATGTGAAACATTCATTATAATTCTAATGAGGGTAAACCCACAGTATTTATATTATATTATATAAAATACATAATTACTATTAAATGAACACGTTATACAGACAAACTAGCACACACAAATACAAATATTATTGAAAATAACTTCATAATACTGACATTATCGAAGTGTGAGTCATCGTCATAGTGTGAGTCATATTTTCGCTACCTGCCTGGTTAATCATATAAATGACAAATACTTTCTTTAAAATCTAAGACCATAAAATCTTTATTGGTATATTGACAGGTTGATTGTAGTATATTGGGTAAATATCGTGAGGAAATCAGCATGTGTCGTATGAAAAAATGGTACTTATGTATCAAATGAACCATATTGGAGATTTACGGGCAATTTATGTCATTAAATTTATATTAAACAAATTCTTCATTCTCAGTCGAGTTTTGTTTAAATTTAATGGGAAACTTATCAGTGAAAAGTTGTTATTGTTTATTTATTTTTTATTTTATTTTATAGAATAGGAAGGCGGACGAGCATATGGGCCACCTGATGGTAAGTGGTCACCAAAGCCCATAGACATTGTCATTGTAAGAAATGTTAATCATCGCTTACATCACCAATGCGCCACTAACCTTGAGAACTAAGATGTTATGTCCCTTGTGCCTGTAATTACACTGGCTCACTCACCCTTCAAATCGGAACACAGCAATACCAAGTACTGCTGTTTTGAGTTAGAATATCTGATGAGTGGGTGGTACCTACCCAGACGAGTTTGCACAAAGCTCTGCCACCAGTAAAATAAAATTAAAAGGTATAGTTTAAGTTTTATACTCAAACAAATAATATGGTTATTTAAAATTCTTACGTTAGTAGTGCTGAACAAATGAAATTATTTTAAATTGTCTTGTCCACATTATGACAGCGAATGAACCAAAGAATAGCAGCCAATTGAGAAGGATTTGGCTTCATCTACAGCTGGACTTCATTACTGTAAGTACAGGGTGTTAATTTTTACTTAAATCATACAAATATACAAAGAACGCCAAATCAAGATAATAGTAATAAAATATTCCCTTAAAAAATACATAAAAAATCAGTTACGTAAATGCGAATTTCAGTATGATAATTGATGACTGATGAGTCATCATATTCCCGGTTCCATAAAAATATGTATAACGATTATATTTTTTCAATTTAACTAGCATCTCTTATATTTATACATTTTCCCGCTATCGATTTGGAGCCTGATCTGACAAATACCTTATGAATTACTTTTCGTAGACAATACCATCCGTAAGTTAAACGAATAGTTTCAAAAAGAATCGGTTTAGTAGTTAAGACAAACAACTATACACAAACAAAAAAAATCGCAATTATAATATTATTTACTGAAATAAATGTAAAATTTAACGGGCAAAGTTATATAAGAATTAACAACAATACATTAATTCTCCTTATACTATAACGATGACGTAAACTAAAGCAACCTGTATATATGGGACAAACGCATTTCAATGGATAAGTATGATTAATAGATCGTAGAGGCAGGTCGGGATCGCATTAAACTTCCTTGTTTGGACACAAGCATACATGAATACACTCTTGTATTAATAGGTCATAATATACCTGCCTCTGTCTAACATACGCTGTGATGATTTAGTGAGAGCGAAACAGAAACACTGTTGATTACTGTCTTATCATCTGACAATACGAGAACATTAATATATTTATAAATCTAGTAAGTCTCTATTAATATATTTAACTTGCATACCAAAATTATGAAATGTTAGTGGTGGACTGGCATATGGTCACCTGATGGTAAGTAGTCACCACCATTCATAGATATTGGCGATTTAATAAATATTAACGACTCCGTACATCGTCATTTAAATCGGAACACAACAATACCAAGTACTGCTGTTTTGCGGTAGACTATGTCATGAGTGGTTAGTACGAGTACCTACTCAGACGAGCTTTAGCAAAGCCCTATGTTATATATAGTGTTAATAAACATTAAAAAATAAGCTTTATTACGTGATATAAATGATAAAAGAGCGCTAAGTTCTTTGATTAATTAAGAATAAATAATAATTTAATTAACATATGTATGTATGTATGTATTTAAGTTGGCGTAAAATAGAAGCTTCTGAGTTTCTTGTCGATTTTTCTCGGTAGAACCAACATTCCAAGCCGGAGATAGATTTACATTTAATTCAACAGAGTGATATTACGATCCAAAAGTACATTTACGTACTTATTGAAATTCTCGCTAATATTATAAATGTTAAAGTGAGTTTGTTCGTTTGTTACGCTTTTATGTCTTAACTACTAAATCATAATGCAACAATGTTACATAAACGTTACCGGGTAGATAAAGTACAAAGGGTACCATCTCATCTGAAGGGGGCATTTCTAACACACGGGCGAAAGCTTGTAATTAATGTTATGATTTTGATTCAAGTAGCTCTTTTAAATGATATTATCTAAATATTAAGTAATCTGCAGTTGGGATTATATATATAATATATATATAATGCTTATATACTAGAAGCCGAGATGGCCTAGTGGGTTCAAACCCGGGCAAGCACCACTGAATTTTCATGTGCTTAATTTGTGTTTATAATTCAGCTCGTGCTTGACGGTGAAGGAAAAAATCGTGAGAAAACCTACATGTGTCTAATTTTATTGAAATTCATGTGTATTCTACCAACCCGCATTGGAGCAGCGTGGTGGAATAAGCTCCAAACATTCTCCTCAAAATGGAGAGGAGGCCTTAGCCCAACACTGGGACATTAACAGGCTGTACTCTTACTGTTAATGTTTATATACTTCGTGAAATGCAATAAATATTATCTCCAAGCTTTTACGTATATATATGATAATATGCCTAATATTGAAAAACGTAAAATAATAATTACGCATAAATAATGTGTCTATTTGTAATTCATTATTATTTTGTTGGCTTTGGACAACTGATTTGTACTTACTTACTTATCTAGCAGATGTGTGAACAACACAAAAATATCTCTGTAATAATGTATGATGTAAGTGTCAATTACGTTCTCTATTTAAAATTAAACTTCGTATGTGTGCGAATTGATTAAATCCAGCCAATTTAAGTATTAATTAAATATTATATTCATTGTATTGTTGATGTGACTTTTGTTAGATGTCAATATTAAAATAATAGAGAAATGTGCCTGTTCTATCCATACAGGAATGTTTTATTTTATTTGTGTTATAGTGTGCGTTTTCTTTGATGAGTAGATATTGTATATTAAAAATGGGAATTTCATAATGTCCTGGGACATTATTCACACACGGCCATCTGATTCCAAACTAAGCAGAGCTTGTACTATGGAAACCACGCAACTGATATACTACATATACTACTTTTCTTATACTTATATAGATAATTACACCCAGACTCAGCACAAACAGATATGTTCATGCACACAAATGTCTGACCTGGGTGGGAATCGAACCCACAACCTTCGGCGTGAAAGTATCGACCAACCACGCCAATCGGCCAGTCAAATTATATTGATGTGTGCGTTATATTCAGTTCGGTTCGTTCAAACTTGCGTGTAAATTACGTTATCATTCTACTAACCTTGTATGTGTGTTTATTAAGGAAGACAGTTCTCTGAACACTGTATTGATTAGATTATTAGCAAAAGTACATGATAATGATTGTTTATAGCTATTATTATATTTACTTCATTATCGACAGTTCCTAAATGTCCAATGGCTAGGCAAAATTTCTCACTTTAGTGTAGGAGATTGGTTCAACGTTTTATATACCTTGCAACTGTTATATGACATCTAGTACACACAACTAGCTCTGCTCCCTGCTCCACTAATATCTCGCAGGTTGGAAATTCAAAAACACGCAGGCTCACGATGCTTACCATCATGCATCGACAAGCAAAAAATAATATTAATTATTAATTAATATATTTCCGTTAATATAGACTAATTGTCAATTATTGAAGTGAATCTTCCTTGCATTATAGTAAAATTTCAGGTCAAGTTTGATGGCAACGTTTTTTTGTAACGTTTAAGTGCAACGTTTCTGACAGAATACGTTTACCAAAGATGTATTGATTTTAATTCATATATAAATATAAACATTGCAAATGACGTGGTGTGTTCGCGATTTCAACTAACCTTCGTACATCTGGGCGTATTGCGGGAAACCGGCAGCTCTCAGCCATTTGCAAGCCTCCGCTGCCTCGATCTCTGAAACAATAATAATAAATGAAAAACGGCTCGTATTTAAATTTCTTCGACACAAGTAAGCTGAATCATGAAGTTCTAAATACAGTTTTAGTACTGGGGTATTTATTTAAATAAATATATACACAACTAATTTAAATAAATATAAAAAAAATACATTTTATGCATTAATGTTGATATTATGATTTAATGAATTTGTGCAAAAATAACTTAATAAAGAAAATTTACTTGCAAAAAAATCCTACATAAACAAAAAATAAAACACAGATTAAATAAAACATATAAACCAGTAAAATAATTAACATAACTCTAAATCATCTACTCCAAAAAAAACTATTAAAATTCCACGCCAGCTTGCGAACTATATGAAAAAAGGTTTAACAAACAATGATTCTAAAACAGAACGCCTTTCTCCTAATAAATATTTATAAACCCGACCACGTGCCTCGAACCCTTGCGCCCTTGGATAAGAAGCCGTTTATAACAGTACAGGTCAACACACACAGCTCATCGGTAACTGGTTATGCGTGGTCTACAGTCTAGTATAGGGCATAGGGCCAATCAGAGCTATTGTGCGTTTGACGGCTACAAATGTCTATATAATACGCAAGAAAGCATAGAAATTACGGATGTGCGAATATATTTCGTAAATATTGGATGAAGTTTCAAATTAGATTCTCCATTGTATTTGTGACCTTTTTTATTTATTTATTCTTTATTGTAAACAGTAAACGTAACTTATGCTACATTGCTATAAAAAAACAATATAAAACATGCAATTGCGGCGCTATCACCTAAATCCCGACTTAGGATTTGAACCTCAAGTTCTGCTCAAGTTATGTTATAGGTAGGTGGACGGCCAAACGGGCCAATTAATGTAAAGTGGTTACCACCGCCCATAGACATTCGCGATGTAAAAAGTATTAACCTTGGGAACGAAGATGTTATGATGTTGTGCCTGTAATTACACTGGCTCACTTATACTTCAAACCGGAACGCAACAATACGAAGTATTGCTGTTTATCGGTAGAATATCTGATGAGTAGGTGTTACCCACCCAGGTGGGCTTGCACAAAGCTCTACCACACAGTAATTGTGTGAATAGAATAAAAATATACTTTATGCAAATAAATTTTCACGAGCGCTTTTTTGAATATTTACTTCATAAAACAGTTAGTACTATTAAAGGTACCACTTTAATAATTGCGTTGGAATAAAGATTCTAACGAGAATACCTGGATAATACATTAGCACATTTATTTATATAACAATTAATATATCTTTGTTAATCACTTTTTTTTTATATAGAATAGGAAGGCGGACTAGCATATGGGCCTCCTGATGGTAAGTGGTCACCAACGCTCTTAGACATTGGCATTGTAAGAAATGTCAACCATCGCTTACATATCCAATGCGCCACCAACCTTGGGAACTAAGATTTTATGTCCCTTATGCCTGTAATTACACTGACTCACTCACCCTTCAAACCGGAACACAACAATATCAAGTACTGCTGTTTTGCGGTAGAATATCTGATGAGTAGGTGGTACCTACCCAGACGAGCTTGCACAAAGCTCTACCACCAGTAAGTAGTACGTGTATTTGTATATATCATTGATTCAATTTCGATAAACTTCAGCAGGTTGCTATGACTGTAAGCACACAGCTATAAAAGTATATATTACAAACTATAAAGGTGGCGCGTAGGTCACGCCGGAAAATTAATTATAAAAAAAAATTAAAGATGCATTCGGGCATTAGCTAGTGATTAATAAAAATAAGTTATATCTCATTAAAATAGATTATTCTAGATAAAAAATGTTATGTTATTTGTATACCGCATCCAATATATGCGTAGCTCATTACGTAATCCAATGTTAAGGTCAGAAGAGGTCCGTATTTTAAGTGATGTTGCGTGTGGGTTATTTTTCACCGGCATTCTGTACAGTAGACCGCACAAGGTGTATTTTTCACGCTAATATGACCAATCGTTTACATCTATAATTGTCGGAAAATTTTCATAGTAGCAGATCTTTGACAAGGTTCGACGGAATAATATATCGAAAATAGGGAGCAGTGCTATCTAAACTGGATTAATACCCTTGTCTACTAATATGTTTGTGCTAATGTGTTGCGGTTTTATGTGAGTGAGCCAGTGTTATTACAGGCGCAAGATACATTTTAGAATTTATGGTTATGTATTGACTATGTAAACATTAGTTGTTTTCATTATTATTGCCAAAACAATAACAAATACCTAACTAATATTACAAATGTAAAAGTAGCTCTTTCACGACCAAACCACTAAGCCGATTTTGATGAAATTTATTCGAAGTAAGCTTGAACCCCAAGGGAGAACATAGGGTACTCTTTCATACCTAATACCTCTCCCCACTAAACCAAAACGGGTGAAAACTAGTTTATTATATCGTTATATATTTTTTTAAATATTAATCCACTATGTAATATAAGTAATGGTAATAGTATAAATAAGAGTATATTATGGTAATAATAATAATAAGAGTATATTTGTTGGAGAACCTTAATAAATAAATAATAATCTACATGTGTGGTACAATCTTTAGCTTGACCAGAGCGTTATTTTTGTAATACTACTATTTAAAAACTCCTTCTAATATGTCACATTTGCTTAGTAATTTACATAAATGTATAAATAAATATATTAATTGAAAGACTCATTGAACAATAGAATTTCTATTGAATGTATACTTAATATTATTATTTGTCGCGGTCGTTTTTAAATAATTATTTATTTATTAACACATTCTTCATTCAAAATAATATTTCTACAACATATTTAAATGAGAATTTTTGATTAGAAAAAATCGCGTTCAAGAAAATATCTATTAGAAATTGTAGAATTTTCTTTCACTGTGGTTTTTTTATGGTGACCCTAACCACCAGACTCTGACGGGAGATGTATGGTGGACCACCGACAAATGCATTGATAAAATGCTTTTAGTATGAACGGTGTAGTTTGTACGTGTTGAAATTTTGATTAATCATCCACTTGAATTTATTGAATACTAACCGTTTGTTAGTAATTTGTAATGAAATCTCTGACAGTGTTATCTACAAAATGAAACTAACCTTTAATTTTACATATTAAATTTTTTAAGCTTTGAAGTGGCTGTATGTCTTATATCTTAACCTTTAGTTTCTGAAACTTTGGTTTAAGTCTATTTGGGTTTAATCGGCGTTTAAGAAATTGGACGTATAAGAAATTAATTTGTTGGTGTAGTTGGATGTTTTAAGCCAGAGCCGTTTTTACTTGATGTATGTATGGCTTTGTGCAAGCCAATCTGGTATTTGCCACCCATTCATCAGATATTTTACCGCCAAACAGCAATATTTAGTATAGTTGTGTTCGTGTTGAAAAAGTGAGTGAGCCAATGTAACATGTACAAGGGTCGTAACATTTTAGTTCCAAGGTTAAGTATAAAACTTGTATTAATTGAAAAAAGATCTTATATTAAGGGACGAAAACTCTTAAATAAAAATGAGGATTAAAATTTCATAATTGTTTTCAGTGATGTCTATGACAAATTAAAATAGTATTAACTATCGAAATTTTATGCATAAAACATATTTTTTATATGATATGATTTTATAAATCATTAAAATTATATAAACTATAATAACAGTTAGTATTAATTAATCAATATGAGTTAAATATATAATTATGGCGATGAACAGACAGGATATTTATAAATAAATAATGAATGATGTTCTTACGAATTTTGTTGTACAAGTGTGTTTATGAATCATTTTATATATTTAGAGTTACTAGGTACGTTAATTTGATTAAATTTAAAGGCAACAATTTTCGTCCATCGGATCGGAATTGCGATTCAAATAGAAAATGCTGCTATCATTCTTGCCACCATTCCACGTAGGCATATAAGTAATTCCATTAAAACAAGCATTTCTATGAAAGTTTTCAAAATAGATGTACATAGGTTTTGCAATTTGAGTGAACCAGTGTAATTAATGGCTTTAAATTCTCAGGGACCAGTATACCAAAGAGAGAGAGGGAGAGTATACCAGACACAATAGCTAAGTCTGTGTTATGACGTTTATAAACGTCTACTGATCGAGAAATTGTTAAGGGATATATGTACGTCTAGGCTTTTGACTTACATTGCACACATTACCAGTAGCTATTCGTAATTCGTAACAGCCTGTGAATGTCCCACTGCTGGGCTAAAGGCCTCCGCACCTCTTTTTGAGGAGAAGGTTTGGAGCTTATTCCACCACGCTGCTCCAATGCGGGTTGGTGGAATACACATGTGGCAGAATTTCAGTGAAATTAGACACATGCAGGTTTCCTCACGATGTTTTCCTTCACCGTCAAGCACGAGATGAATTATAATCACAAATTAAGCACATGAAAATTCAGTGGTGCTTGCCCGGGTTTGAACCCACGATCATCGGTTAAGATTCACGCGTTCTTACCACTAGGCCATCTCTAGCTATGGTACCATCACTAGCTATGGTAGTAGGTAATCCTCCAAGGTGCAAAGCGTTTGCTCGTCTGCCTTCATAAGTTAAATTAAAAAATATATTGATATTTATTACTAAGCACGTTACGCATAATTCCGTATTTTCTAACGCATCAATATTGTTTCTCCGAATTAGAAATCTACATTAAAACGACAAACAAATTAAAACGAATACAAGAAACCTTGGGTAGAGATGAATTTATAAATATAACCATGAAAATTTAAATGCCAAAGGTTATCGTTGTTTTTATAAATAGTCATTTATATAGCTATTAATACTTCCATTCATTTGTTAATTAGAGTAACATACTGACCTCATTTAATTTATTTATCGAATCATAATTTTACAACGCATTGTTAACTGAACTGGCTGAATACAATACATCTTTAGTTACAAATCCACATTCCCCATGAAATTAAAAAAATAATTATAAAATAATCATAAACATTTGATTTTCGAATAGGTCATGATAGTAGTAAATATTTTTGCATACAATTAGATTATAAAAATTAGAACGTTCTTATAATTAGTGACAATAGGGATGTGACCCTCATTATTAAATAAAATGACGTTATTCATTTTATTTTAATGCAAAAACATACGTTTGAGTGGTTGTTTTTAAATCGTACTCACAATGGGTTGGCCTCATTATGATTACTACTAATTGCGTTCGTGACAACATTGTTAAAAAGATATAACATATACTGATAAATAAAATAAAATGATGTAACACTTTCTATATAAAGCCCTATAAGATTTTTTTAAAGAATTATAGGTCGTACAAAGAAAACTATAACAAAAAAATATAGGATAAAGCTTGCGGTATTCGTCATATTTTTTTCTTAAATTATTGCTTAATATTTTTTTTCACATCTTGTTTTATTTAGAGTTCAAATTTTGTCAAAGGAATACAATATTTCAAAGAATCACAAAATTTTCCTAGCTACGTTAAGGAAAATATAAATTTTTACCTGTTATCTGATCAGCGCTTAAATTAGGAACACTCATTGCTACACTAACGATCACTTAACACTAAAAATCGATTCGGCACGCGCCCGCGCATCTCATAAACACTGAATCATACTTTCATACGAAACTCGATCACAACACTACTAAAGGTTGTTCCCTGCGAATTAACACTTTTTTTTAAATATTTTCTAAAGTTACACAACAAACCGGTCACGAATTACGATCGAAGTTTACAAATATTATCGACTTTAACCGCCACCTGTTCGTATCAAATTACTTGCATGCAAATTAACTGTCTGATTTACGTTGTAACGGTTAAGTGCATTGTCTTTTTTATGTGAACTAGTTCAAACCATCGATAACGTAAACAAAACACATCACCTTAAAACAATTCGAATTTTGAAATTTTATTTCAAATGATTGACGAAGGTAGACGCACAATTTTGACGAGTAGATCGAACGTTTTAGAATGCGCGAAAAAATAGAAGCAAAAATTTGAAAAAGGAATTCCACGGTCGTAAGAAACGAACGCGCGTGCACTTGAGGTGTTGGTCTAGAATGAGATTATCAGTGTTTATCATAACAAGTCGGTACTTACGTCCTTTAATCGCTCACGTCACCGATAGCCACAACGCCGAGTTAGGAAAAACTTATGTTAGATACGGCAATTTACTAAGTTGTAAATAATTACATAGTATGAAACTAAGTCGTTAGTTTTGTTATGTAAAGCGAATTATCTGTGAACACGATATAACTTGTGAGTTAGTTTGTTTGTCTCTACAGGAAAGTTTCGAAACTTTGTAATGAAAACTATAATATCTTATATTAATGTTTGAACGAGGTGTTTATAAAATACCAGAAAATTCAGAAGTGCTTTCAAATATTCGGTTCGACTATAATAAATAAAAATTTTGATGAAATTTTGCATAGGTACGTGTTGTCAGGGGCACAGAAAAGGACAAAGAGTATTGATATATTTCGGAAATTGAAATATTATTTGTGTGAAGGAAATATTAATATATCTAAAATAAGCAAAAGTTTGTAGGGAGGAAAAAATATTTGAAAAACTCATAAAAGGCGAAACCTATTTTAGAACCGTGTAATATTTAATTACTTACATTTGCAATATATTATAATTGGTGTAATGATTCTTGTCTACAAATCCGATCCTTATTTGGAAATTTAATGCCATGATCTTGTATATGACATTCTGACTGACAGCAGTCATTACAATATAGTCACTATTTCTTACCAAATAAGGTTCAAATTACATACATTTTATGATCGTGTAATACAGTTGCAAAATGACTACTTTATATGCGTTAAGATTAACAATTTTAAGAAATAAATATACTTATGGTAATAGGACGCTTGCTCGTTGAATGATCCGTATTTGGTTTATTTAATTAACTTAAGTATTTATAATATTTTATAAATGTCATCCTTAGTTTCATGTTAACTAATTCTTAATAATATCTCTTAATTTGAATAAATTGACAATTTTAATTTTTGAAATTAAAATAATTGTCATGTCCATTTTTTTATCGTGCATGTCCTTTCGAAGCGAATGGGTTTAAAAATTAAGGAAAATATTTAAAGTTCGCGTTATCTCGGCTGTCATTCAACATGTTACATCTAATTATACAACATGCGTTGTGTATGTACTGGTATGACCATAGACTATTAAGTATGATAGAAAGGGGATGAAGAAAATTAAGACATCGATTGGTTTACATAGAGTTAAGAAAATATAGAAAGAGAAAAATAATTTAATTTGTGTGCAACATAATATAATTGTTTCCATACTTAAATGTAATGTCGAAATGTGTAAGTTATATAAACTTCGTGTCATTTCTAACAAATTCGCTGTTCTATGTTACACATGTAAACACTTGAGAACCTTGTTAAATTCACGTCCCACACAGTGGTAGGAGATTTGTAGTCGAAAGATAGTGCGATATGGTTCCGAATGTTGTTACATTATGTTGACACACATTTTATTGAAATACGGTTTAAAAAGTCATATATATTCACATAGCAAAGAAATGTGGCACTTATTTATATGCGTGTAAAGTTAAATATTCCTTAAAATACGACCTTCGCGTACCGAATCTTCAGTTATCAGTACTTGAAATCACAGATATCAAATACAAACAGTTAGTGGAAAATGCATTATATTTCCAAGACTTCAGGTTTTCTCGTTATTGTTTTTCGGAAATGACTCAATATTGTTACTCAACGAATATATGACTAAATAATATGTCATCCTTATAGACAAAGAGACGGCGGTGTATTTAGTGCTGTAATTTTTCAATCATGTACATGTGGACACGGCTTTAGCTATAAATGTTGATTAGCCAACTGCGCAGGATAGTGCACAAGTATGTGTACAAACACAAATGCACTCTCTGTTCCCTCAATCTTATAATCCGATGAGACGGCAATCTGACAGGAAGGGATGTTTCCGGTTCAAGAGATCAGACGCAGGACAAACGGCGGTAACGAGTTTACTCACTTCCAATTTCCAGATATCGTGCTGCTACTGAGAATTTTCAAAAGAAATATTTTATATTGGCCCGATTCGGGATTCGAATATTCTTCACAAATTGACCTGGAAAGTTATTAATACATGTTCCTAATGTTTTTTTTTTTTTGCAACCACATTTTAATCATAGTAGATTGATTAATGATTGGTAAATGTAAATAACACACTCATAACCTATATCAAATTTAAGCTATTTCAAATAGCAATAATGTGTAAGGTGACAATGAATTAAATCAACATGAATAAATAATATTTCATTTTATTCTCTCTTCTGTCGAATATATTTCAAGTTCAGAGAATATGATATTTAAAAATTTGACCGGGATCAGCCACGTAACCATCTTCAATTAAGGTAAGGCAAACTTTGCAAGACTTCCTGAATAGTTAGTTTTTATTAATGACTAACTGTTCAGGAAGTCATTTGCGTGCATAAACACAGATAAAATTTATATTCCCTCACACATAACTAACAATATATTATACGATATGACTGAAAAGAAATTAGGCAATGGCAAATTAGAAATGACTTTTTGGCTTGGACAGTTTTCGACACAAACATTTAAATTACTCTTACGGAACTCGGGATCCGAACCTTGGACCTCCTGATCAGCTGCTGTACATGTTTAAACTACGAGGATGCTAAGCATTTTGTCTGATACAAGGTGGACTCAAGAAATATAATAGAAACTTTTGGGTCGATACCAAATAATTTAATATTAATATTCATACCGATGTTTACAATTTTTTTAATTTAAAGGAGAACATAATCTTCTTACAATTATGCCTCAATAAAATAAAATTATTATATCTCAATAAATGATTCTTATACATATGTAAAAGGAAAATATTAAATGAACACTTTTGGCTTGTTTATAAATAAAATTGTCTATGTTATTACATTCCTTCGTACAAAACAACATAACACGACAAGATCACAAACACATTATTATAATACGTACGTTTCTATTTTATTTATTTCGTGAAACCATTACATAAAGTGCACTTACTTTAACTACAATTCGATGACCGTTCTTAATAAAACACGAACATACATACTCGATAAACGCTGCGCTATTACACATAAAAACTCGTTTTACGATCGTAATTACAATAAACAAAGAGATTTAGTCACAAACACATTACTGTATGTCCGGTCGATAGTTAAACGGTAAAATTGATTGGTATCGATTCTGCGTACGTGAGTCAAATGCCCTTGAGACAATAATTTTTTGCTGGTCTGATCACTAGTGTTACGTATATCCAGCGCATTGTTTTGACCGCAGATATTGAGTTGTTTTCTGATAGAGTTATTTGTTAAAATTTTTTTTAGTTCTACATTTTTTAATGCACATTGCTCGAGTTGCATATGTTGCATAATCCTATCGTGATACCACTCATAGCACAATTTAAGGAAGGGGGAAAATAGGATACTTCAGAAATATACCTCAAAATTTTAAAATTATATACCTTATATCACTATGACTATAATATAAGGAATTTTTACAATTGGTGTTGTAGATGGCGAAGTGTCAATATATTTTCAAGCTTCACCTTTAAGTTCCAGGTGGTATTTTCATGGTCTATCAGATATATAATCAGGATATCAGCAAAGTGACCTCAGTGACCGTCGCGTTCGTGATCAAGATAAGCTTTCACTCTTTACTTTGTTGTTTCTTACACTGTATTTAAATGTTTGCCATACATTGTAGTTAGGGTTAAGTGCAGTAGCTAGATCTATTATCAAAGGACTTACATTCCAATTTGCAGTAGTTTATTTTTCATTTAACGTGAAAAGTGATCTTATTTAATATAAATTTGTTTTCATTATCTTTCTTCTTGTTTTATTCCTGGGACATATATATATAAGATTTGTTGAAGCTTTGTCCATACGAAATTCCTTTAAAACCAGTTCAGTTGTTTGGTCGTAAAATCAAACAGATGGAGTTACTTCGCATTTGTAAGATTAGTATTTTTTTTTTTGTTTTTTAATAAATATTTACGTAATACATATATAATGAAAATGATAGACACGATGTTAGAAATCATATCGTAAGTTGTCTGAAACATCATCTACCATTGCGATAACTTTGCGCGAAGTCTTACAAATATAATTGAAATAAATAGACAGAAAGGAAACTGTCCTAAAATTATAATGAAGATGGTCACCCATCACATAAATTATCTTAACGCCGATGCCCGCGGTCGTCGAGCATAATAAAGCTGAAAGCTATATTCCTGTAAACGAAGCATGGTCATTCAGTTTAGACCAGATGTTGTTCCAAGTACTTCTGAAATAGAAATTAGGTTACATACTCATTAGCGTTTGTTAACTAAATGTAGCGATAGATGATTCTTGCGTCGCAATTTGTTCAACAGTAATGTTTGTTTTTGGCCTTAAATGTAGAAAGAAAATTGGGCCAAGTGTGTTTAGGTTGAGGTTATAATACTTGGTGATAGGGCTGAGTGAAACCCGACCCGGGTACCATTTACTCATCATATATACTACCACCTATTTGGTGATAGAAATTAATGTTGTAGTCTAGTTCGAAATATGAGTGAGTCAGTGTAACTGAAGACATAATGTACATATAATCTTAGTTCCCAAGATTATTACAGTACTAGTCTCTATGGGTGGTTGTGAGCACTTACAATTAGGTGGCTTATTTGCAAGTCAGTCTACCTATTTAAAATAAAAAGGTATGAGACTTACACTTTAAAGATTACTAACTTTACTGGTGGTAGAGTTTTGTGCAAGCTCGTCTTGGTACCACCCACTCATCAGATATTCTATCGCAAAACAGCAGTACTTGGCATTGTTGTGTTCCGGTTTGAAGGGCGAGTGAGCCAGTGTAATTACAGGCACAAGGGACATAACATCTTAGTTCCCAAGGTTGGTGGCGCATTGGTGATGTAAGCGATGGTTAACATTTCTTACATTGCCAATGTATATGGCGTCGGACACAACTTCAACCATCAGGTGGCCCATATGCTCGTTCGCCTTCCCATTCTATAAACAAAAAAATAATAATCATCATCATTATTTACTTCTCTATTCCTTTAGAAGGCAATGACTGGCAAATAAAGGATTTAAGTTGCAATGTTGTCGCCATTACTTATTCGCTCATTAATAGCAGAAATAATAAATACAAAGCGTTGCTGTTTTACGATAGATAAACTGGAGAAGTGATGCTACCAAGCTAGAGGAGCTGATGCCAGATATTCCAGATTTTTCCATTAGCTATAATACAGTTTTATTATACGGTGTGCAATGGTGTATGAATTGCAAACTGACAGTTGTTTGACCCATTCAAAGTAACAAATTGACCTCTTACTGTAGAGCATTTTAGTTAGATTTACCGCACGGTGTCGACGTATTACTGCACAAAGGTTAAAAGGTATTAAGAGTCTAAGTTTGAAAGTGTATCGAAAGTAATGAATGTTTGAATCATTTTAAATGTAAGGGACATTTCATTTTGACATCTTAATATTATTTTGTTCGGTTGATTTTTAACATATAAATAATATTGTAGGAATATCAGACGCAGGCTTCTTTTAATGCACAATAGATGTATTTTACTTAATCTTTACTAAGCAGCAATACTCGGTATAGTTATATTTCTAGGTTCTAATATTGGTGGCGCATTGGCGTAGTAAGTAACGTTTAATAATTCTTATAGCGCAATATATGGTGGTGACCACTTACTGTCTGGTTATCTATTTGCTCGTCCGCCTAAAAACATTATAAATAAAAACTTTATATGTAATAATCTAAATAAAAAAGGCGCAAATTACTGGTAAATTACACAAGGTTTCTTTTCTCTTTCTTTCATCAGTAATAAGACATTCGAAAGGAGATGACAACGCATTATATAACTATATATCTTGTATAGCGATTTATTAGTAACGGGATGGATGTTAAAGTTAAATAGATACACAAATAAATAGATACGTATCTGTTTCTTAGATAATTTTTCATTTACTTTAATGTATGTTATAAATAAAGTAAAAAAGACATATTTCCTGAGCGTAGCTTCAATAATGTTCTGTTACACAATATTACGCGTATCCTAACATAAAAACAAATAACTTTTATATCTCGAAAACGGGGTTCATACAAATTCATGTCCGTGAGACCTAGGGTGCCTCTATAAAGTATGGAGCTACGACATTTTTACGACACGCCATCACTGACCACATACTATGAGAACTTTTATGTGTCGTTAAAAATTTCAACGTTTATTATATAAATGTTTAGTGGTCGCGTTTAGTGTTGTGCTCTTGGATTAGATTTTATTTTAAGTTTTATGATGTTGCGTGTTAATATTTAACGATTTATAAGCTTATTTATTAGTAAAATATATTCTATGGGTATTAGAAAATGTCCTGATATTTAAATATTTCTGGAAATTATTGGAGCAAATAACCAGTGACCAGTTTTGTCCATTGATTTTGGCAAGTAGTGTCAAGTACCAACATTGCAATGATATCGAATCTTTTTGATCTGTTGTATGATTAAAAAGCTCACAGCTCATCCACTCAGCTGAAACACAGCTATATTAAGTATTGAAGTATTTTCTCTTGTGATTTAATATTTTTTATTTTATTTTAATTGAAAAACAGAATATTTTTTTATTTATATTTGCCGGGAGGGCAAATGACTCTACTTCACCTGATGGTAAGTGGTAGTAGAGTCCAAATGCGACGGCGGCTAGTACAGTCGAGAAGAATGTTCTGCACTTATCGCCCCCGCCTTGCCAGCCCGCGAGATACCTCTTCACGCCTCGTTTGAAGAAACCCGGGTTGTAAGAGGAGGGGAACACGTGAGCTGGTAAGGAATTCCATTTTTAAGAAGAAAGAAGTTTTCTTTGAGTCATACTTTTTTGCCGTAATAATGCTAGGTTTCGATAGATGGCACTGTACTAAAGTTATTAAACAATTTTATATTTAAGCCCTAAAGCGATTCATATTCAAAATATACTGTATAAAGAAATAATATAATCTGGATTCGATCGATGCTGTTGTAATCGTTTTATGAATAACTTATTCCTGTACTTTAGAGTATTAAGCTGCTATACGATTTGTTAGTATTATACATATTATTTTTCATTAACGAAAAATATTCGGGCTTACGCTTATGTTAAACACTAATTTCTCTCTTTCAGTCATTATTGATTTTACATCCAGAAAAGAAGACACCGCATTTTTAGCTGCTTATTCTATTTTTTTCTAAAAAAAAGCCGAGATGGCCTAGTGGTTCGAACGCGTAAATCTTGATCGTGATCGATGATCAAACCCGGGCAAGCACCACTGAATTTTCATGTGCTTAATTTGTGTTTATAATTCATCTCGTGCTTGACGGTGAAGGAAAACATCGTGAGGAAACTGCAAAAGAACTGCATGCTTACTTTTACTTTTTTATTCTAATCACCCGCTGAACAATGTTTATCCATGTCCAAACAGTATCCCAAGCCAATTCATATAAATAATTGTTATAAGCGTACAATATTTTTTCCTATACATTCTTGTCAACCCGACGTCGTCTCACATCGGACACCCGGAGTGTTTTTATTTGTGTACGAACATCCGTTGAATAAATTCTTGTAATGGATCATTAATGTCTGATGAGACTTGAGAGAGGGTCTTTATTAACAGCGTATCTTGTAATTAGCGTAGATGAGGGCTACCACCCGCTCGTCGCTTAGTAGGTGGTCAGTGTTCACGTTGAGATTTGAAAATGTCAATCGTTACGTCACAGTATGGTATGACTTTAAGGTATTTGTTACCACGCATTAGATACCATATGCATCGTGTACGATATACACAATGTTTGTAGCTGTTTTTATGGCCATATTTATATTCTTATTATTTTAGTTAAAATATGTAGGCAGACATGAGAGTGGTAATGCTGATGAGAAATCGCCACCGTCCATTGACATCAGCATGGGAAGAAAAAATAACAATTCCTTACAACATCACCCCCGTCCTCATCAACGTCGAACCTTGGGAACTAAGATGTTTTATTCATTGCGCCTGTAGTTACACAGGCTTACTCGTTTTTGGCGGTTGAATATGCATTAGCCCTATTATTACATATCATGTAAATATGTAATATATCATGCAAATATATTAAATTATACGATATTATCGTTATATATTGTTATTTTAGTAATTAATATATTGATCAATTATGTTTTATATATTATATAATAAATTAAACTCCCTTTAACAACCATGAATAATTCAATTTAAATAAATTTTAAAAAGAGAACCATGTAGTTTTTTAATGATAAATATTTAACAAAAAAAAAACAATTGTTGTCCCTTTAAAGGCACAAGCAATCTGTTAAACGTAAATTTAACACTAACTTAAACTAAGGAATGACATTTATTACAAGGTAGCGCGCAATTCTGAAGGTAAAATGTCAGCGGAAACTACTTTTTATAAATCGGCTGCATTTTATTTGCCGATAAATAAATCATGTCACAGTACATTCCGACAATTTTCTGATAGGATAAAGTTCGCAGGCCACCTGACAGGATGTACAATTTATCAAAACTATGAAATATAAGTTGAAACGAAGACTTGCACATCCTAAAGTCCTGACTAATAAAATTGTTGTTATTATTATTACTTATTTAACACTTTATATAACTGATAGCAAAATAAATAGATTGTAAGAATGGCAAAAATGAAATACATCATCATATCTCATTGCTAGTCTCGGGCCTCCTCTCCCTTTGAGTGGAATGTTTGGAGGTTATTCCACGCTGCTTATGGATACACATGTGGCAGAATTTCAGTGAAATTAGACACATGTAGGTTTCCTCTCATTGTTTACTTTCATCACCGAGCACGAGAAGAATTAATAGTAGTTAGTAGTGCTTGCCTGATACCCGCGTACAATCATACGTTTTTTTGTTTTTATGGCATAGGTAGGCGGACGAGCACATCGGCCACCTGATGGTAAGTGGTCAGCAACGGCCATAGACATTGGCATTGTAAGAAATGTTAACCATCGCTTACATCGTCAATGCGCCACTAACCTTGAGAACAAAGATGTTATGTCCCTTGTGCCTGTAATTACACTGGCTCACTCACCTTTTAAACCGGAACACAACAATACCAAGTACTGCTGTTTTGCGGTAGAATATCTGATGAGTGGGTAGTACCTTCCCAGACGAGCTTGCACAAAGCCCTGCCACCAGTAAAAAAATTTAAATTACAATGTACTAAACATCTAAAGGCTAATATTTGCCTTGCTAGAACAGTTTCATATATTCTGTGATTGTGTGGTTGTTATGGTTCTAAAAGAATATACATAGCCAGATAGACAGTTGGACTGGGCTTAATAAAAGTATGTTGCAATGTTTATTTTGCAAGTTCTCCTTAATTATGTGTATTTTTATTTCCGAACCGGTTTTTTAAATTCAACTATCAACTACTAAATGTAATGCTACTACAGTGGGATTAATTTCACAATTTGAATACATTTTTGAGGATAACTTCATTCTTTAAATTGTAAATGTGGTCTATGAAGAAAAGCTATTACGAAATAATTAAATCGGATTAGTTTTAAGCAAAAAACACTATGAGTTGCAATAAATTGAAAACAATATTATGACCTCACGTCTTATTGCCGCCAATGGTTTTTTTATCCAGACATTCGGTATGGCGATTCAATATGGAAATGCAGCTTTAGCCATAGCCATCTTTGAAAATTTTCCGTGTGGTCATAATTATCAATCCTCAATCGAATAGATTAAGTATTTACATTTATTCAAACCTACGATCCGTCATCCAAATATATATCGTCAAAAATATTGTTAATCCGTCGATTGATCATTGACCCACTTTTTTACATATCTGAATAAAAATAAATTTTAGGTGGTATTGATTATTATTAATGTCTACCGAATGGGAATTGCTGAGCAATATATGTGAAGCATTTGCGACATTTGCTAAACAACGTATGTGGAAATTATTAAAATTACCTCAATACTTTTTTCAAAGACCGTCATTGTTACTCTATAAGAAGAAGGTTGAATACCGACTTACGGTGTTACGCTATTTTAGCGCTTATCCTTAAATGTATTAATTATTATAATATACAATATCGCATGTCACTTTATGACACTACACGATCGTGTTTGCTCTTACAAAAACGAATCTACATAGCTCGAAGTGGAACGATTTTTCTCCCATCAATAAACATTCGATTACGATACAAAATTATGCAAATAAATACATTTAACGTTGCATAAGTGTAGATTTGCGTTTCGTTCGTGTTGTAAGCGAAACAAATTATCATCGTCCCACGTTTACTTCCTACGAGGATATGATTAACTGTTTCTTAACCGTAGATTTCGATATCGATTTTGATTATTGGCTTAGAATAGCATTGTTTGATCTCCGTGTTAATACTGACGGAGAAACTCATGTTAGTATTCGATGATTCTCGATTTGTACGTCGAGTCTAATCTTTAATTAAATACAATCTTTGTTATGATAAAGGTTTTAGTGATTTAAATTTGTTGTCTATACCTATAAATAATGTGTCTATCTAATCTGTGAGTTTCAAGCTGTATTTAAGGATTTATTTATATATATGTGATTATAATTCATCTCGTGCTCGATGGTGAAGGAAAACAACGTGAGGAAACCTTCATGTATCTAATTTCACTGAAATTCTGCCACATGTGTATTCCACCAACCCGCATTGGAGCAGCTTGGTTGAATAAGCCCCAAAAGCCTTCTCCTCAAAAAGGGAGGGCCTGTCTTGGCCCAGCAGTGGGACATTCACAGGCTGTTACGGTTATATATAGGTAGGTCATTAAAAATAAATAAAAAGGAGTGCGTGTCCGTGGATTTCCATATATGACATATGTATTTAAATGTATACAGTTGAGTATATGTTATATTGATTTAATTTTTTATTTGATATTTTACTTTTAAAACCAGAGTGACATGACGATTGAGAAGTGCTTGTAAGAGCTTACTTGTATGAAGAATATTTTAATTTTGAGTATGTCGCCGGTTTTGCTTGTGCTGTGAAAAATTTAATTGTTTCATAATGCGTCTTTATTAGAATAAAGTTTAATTTAAACGTGAGTTCTTTCATTAAGATAAAACAGAATTAATTTTTTTTCATATTGTTATCAAAATATTATATTTTCTGTGTGTATCTTAACCCAGAACGAATTATGTACATTGTTTTTCATAGGATAGTAATACGATGGTAAATAAAGGTCATGTGGCGAACATAGCGCTGTTAAGGGCTAAAAAAGGACGAGACCATTTTATCCAAGTAAAAGGTAAATAATGCATTGTTCGTTTATACTCGGATCCCGTGGCATTCGTATTAGCCCCTGTTGGGATGAAATGAACATCATTTGTACGAGAATTCTTTCCTTCGAGACTTGTTTAATGTGAACTTTATTACTTTCAACGATGTTCGCTTGCTGTTGAATTAAATTTCTTTCCTTTTGTCTATTTTCCTTCTTTGTATAGTAAACCTTCTTTGAACATTTATTAAATACGTCACTGAAATGTTATAATGAACGTCAAATATTTCGAAGACATTCTTAATTTGAAAAAGTTAATTTATAGTAATTTTTTTTTTGTTGTTGCTTTGAGATGAATAATTCTACATACGAACAAACTTTAGAAATAGAATAGTATGCTAATTTACAGGATCTTCTGTATGTGTTTTTATTATCAACTATTTTTAATTACTGACTTATTCTCTTTGTAAATGATTTTTTATTTATAATAGTCTCTACCAACTACCTATTATTATTTATTAGTATTACTTGACATAAATATTTCATAATGGTCGGCTGAATAGTTAAGATATAAAAGCGTAACAGATAAATAAACAAACTCACTTTCGCATTTATAATATTAGTAAGGACCACAATAATTAATTACTATTTATGGTCACAGTCAACCAAAGCGATAAACTTCTAGATAGGAGTTGGTAAGACAATAAACACAGATTAAGAATCATCGACTTCCGTATTATTAGTCAGTAGGCTGTATACCGTTGAGCTTGGGTCATTTAGAACAATATTTTATGCATTATTTCATATTTTATTTGCTCATTATCCTATTTATTTAATAACGGTGCTGTTTGTATTTATTCCATTTATCTTTGTCTAGTCAAATTCTAAATTACTATCTAGATCTCACTTTTATATATTCCCTTTAAAGGCGAATGTTTTACTTAACCTTCTTCTTGTAGTGACATTTGACACACAATGACTATTCTAAAGTTCCTTTTATGTATTCAATTTGTATATAATAAATAATACATAGTAATATAAAATGTTTTGATGACATATTTATATTTCGAATTATATTCACTATCCAAACACATGGTCTCTTCAAATTTTTTTTATTCTCTCATAAACGCTGTTTGGTAATCGTTTAAACTTAAACAAACAGTTTGTAAGATGAATGACGTCATCACGCTCGGTTTTAATGACACGGTAGATGTGTAAAGCGACAAGCGGTGAGTTTTAATTGAAATCGTTTTTGTCACAATATAATTTTTAGTGCTTTGAAATATCTTCATAAATTGACATATTAAATATTAGTTTCTGAACTGTTGTGTAGGATTAGAGAAAATTATTAATGATAACATTATATCAATCAATATATATATAATATAATAATAATAATAATAATATCCTGGGACATTTTTCACACACGGCCATCTGATCCCAAATTAAGCTTGTACAAAGCTTGTGCTATGGAAACCAGACAACTGATATACTACATATACTACTTTTCTTTTGAAAATACATACTTATATAGATAATTACACCCAGACTCAGGACAAACAGACATGTTCATGCACACAAATGTCTGTCCTGGGTGGGAATCGAACCCACAACCTTCGGCGTGAAAGGCAAATGTTCTACCAACCACGCCAACCGGCTCGGTATATATATAATAAGTAACACACTGTTAAGCAAAGGCTTTCTCTTTATTAGAAAAACAAATTATGAACATAAAATACTTTTATAAATAAAATGTTTGTTTTATTGTTATTTGTTTTTTTCTAGTTCCAAATTATTATCTGTCTAGTATTTTGTTTTATTATCTGCGAAATATCTTATACTGAATATACTAGTCGATTAAAATAAATTGCTTATATAATTTTCGGGTAAGTATTATGTAAGCAATTTACTTTAAGCGACTATATTATATTTTTGATTGCAAAAATCGATCAGATTTGGTTTCTCTCTATCGAATATACTATTGAAGCTTTGGCAATATATTACATATTATTATGAAAACGAGCGGAAGATCTACTTGATGATAAATGGTCACCATTGCAAAACATTTTACATAAAGGGAGTTGCTGATGCGTTACCGGCCTTGAATGGCCTTGAAGATTTCCAGCAGCTTTGAAATTATTGATGAACTCTTTGACTCGCTGACAGGTCATAGCTTGTACCACACTGATACGATAAACAAATGTTACATTTTTGTTTGAATATTAACGCAATCAATGATTATACAAATATTACGAAACAAGGCGTTAGGCGAATCTCTGTTTGTTTGTTTTAAGCATACCACGTCGTTTTGGATACTCTTATCAAAGTACTAGACGGCGCCTGCGTGTTTTGTAGACGAGTTTTAATATGTCGTTTATACTACACACTACACTTTTGTTTAACATTTTCATTAATGATATACTGAAACATTTTGAACATCCTAACATACTTCTACATGCTGATGATACTAAGCTATTTAAAATAATAAAAAAAAGTGATGACTGCTCAAATTTGCAAAATGATTTAGATATTTTAGTGCAATATTGTTCATCTAACTACATCTTAATTTTAATAAGTGCTATATAATATCATTTTCTAGAACAAAAAAAAAAAAAATTATTTGATTACATTGGGTAACCGACGTTACGCACCTAGGAGTGCTCCTAGATTTTTTTTTTAAATTCGCCGAGAGGCAAATGACTACTCCACCTGATGGTAAGTGGTAGTAGAGTCCAAACGCGACGACGGCCAGTACAACCGGGAAGAATATTCTGCACTAGCCGCCTTCGCCTTGCCGGCCCGTAAGATGCCTCTTCACGCCTCGTTTGAAGGAACCCGGGTTCTAATTTAATATAAATAAAAGCTTACAGCATGTTAGGTTTCATATTTCGCCAGGGAAGAGACTTTAAAAATATCATTACATATAATGTCCTGTATAACTCATATGTAAGATCTAATTTGGAATTCGCTTCAACGGTTTTTACACAATACTCAAACTATATTATGGCTATCGAAAACGTACAGAATAAATTTATTAGAAGATTAACGCGTAAGTTTGGGTCTAATTCTATTAATAAGCTTAATATTTTGTCGCTTAAGAAACGCAGGGAATGCAAAGATCAGGTTTTTCTTTACAAAATTGTAAATAATTTTGTCGATTCAATGTACTTAGTCAATAATATTAATATCCACATGCCATTGTCCGTTCAAAACAAACCTTTTATGTTCTTATGTGTAGAACGAACTATGCTAAAAATCGCTTTTTGGTAAGCAATTATAATAAACGTTACACTAATATTGATATCTTTTACGTAAATTTACTTAAGTTCTTAGAAGCCTTAAAAAACTGTATTTGTCGTTAATATGCTTATTGTATTTATTTATTTTTTTGTTGTTCTGCTTTTTATATTACTTGTTAATACTTTACTTTATATACTTTAATACTTGCTAAATAACTTATTCTTGTTAGGTTCACTCCATGTTTCAATGTTAAAGTGGAAACTTTGTTGGCTTATGTGAGACTTATTTTGTTATCAAATGTTCATGTGTTATTACATATAAATAAATGAGACACCTTCACATGGCTTTATAAGATTATTTCAGAAACAGTCTCAAGAAGTGAGGATATATATATAACTTTTTTCTACGTATGTAATTGTGACACTGAACTTCTAAGCGGCTGATACAGATTTATATATATATGATTGCTTTTATTAACTAGCTAACCGCAATTACTTCGCAAGAGTGCAGAATAAGGGTTTAGAACGTTATATTGAAGGACGATCATATAAAGAAAATTTCTTGATTTTTTTTTTGAGTATCATTTCAGGCGTACCAAGAACCACTCAAGGAAACTTTTTTTTTTACTTATTAAAAAGGAAAAAAAAAACCACTCAAGGAAGTTTCATCACAATCGGATACTTAATAATATTATTACTTTATTTTTACATGTAAGTGGGACTATATCAAATATATTTTTAAAGCAATCTACGTTTTGAAATAACAATTTTATATTGACATTTAAAAACATGGCTTTAATTATCCAAGTAGTTTTAGCTTATTCTTATTGCGAAATGTTTAATTATATTTTTAGCGTAATGACATTTAGTTGTAGAAACCGCACAAAGATTTCCTACATAGGAAGTTTATTGTAAAAATAAACATCACAGTTATTATATCGACACTGACTGTTCCTCGGCAGTTAGGCTACCTGCAAGTGTTGACTCGAAACATTTAATTTTTTATCTTTTTTTCATCTTTGTTTATTTAAAAATGTGGACAAAGGACATTGTTTGCGAGTTATGCAAATTCTAAAGTTCGAGAATTACATCGAACGTTTTGCAATTTCCGATCTTATTCACTTTGTTTTAGAAACATAATTGCTTGATAATATTATGACTTTTCACGTGTTTCCTTTTTTCACGACTTGGGATGCTATTTTAGTTTTCGTCGGTTTTTAAGTTCGTATTTTTCCCTGTTTGATGTTAATTCAAGTTTCTTGTCGGGTCTACAGTAGAATCTGCATTTTAAGTCATCGGTAGCTTAATATTTAAGTAAATTTTGTAAACATTAACTATTTATATTAGTATTAGAGAAAATTTATAAAACAGATTTGCTAGTTTTATAGTTGATATTAATATTACACATATGTATCATATAAAACTAACCAAATAGTTATTACATTTTAAATAACAGATTATAATGTTCTCTTCATAAGTACATCAAAATACAGTTATTTTCAAATCTCATGATTAGTTTGTTAATAAGGCTTAAAGCAAAATGTTTGATTGTGTCAGTCCGTCAATCAATTAAACACGGCATCTTAACTTTGCGACCACAAATCTTAAGTATAATGCGATTCTGTAAGTAACGTTTCACCCGTGAACAACGGATGGTGATATACTAATTTGATGCGTATATCCTTGAAATGTTATAATTATTATGGTCAATGTCGCTTATCACTTTCTGATATTACACGATTTCTGTGGTGTGTTTCGAGTTTGTTCTTAGAATAGCCAACAGCTCGTAAATGCAGTCGCTAGTGTATTCGAACCCTTATCGCTACATTACTGGTGGTCAATACAAAATAATCACATGATGACAATTTGGACCCACTCGCTTGTCAGCACCCTATTGTTTTGTATGATGGAATAATAAATTACGTACTATTAGAATTCGAATATAAAACGAATGAATTATTGATCTATTCCTAAGATTAAATGTTATTGCTGCACTACATAACTTTTATTTGCAATTAATTTGAAATAAAATAATATTCCGTAATTATCTCACTACAGAGTAGAAGCCTTTTATCCTCATAAGGAATATTACATCACTCTGAACCAATGCAGATTAGTATTATAGAAACAAAATATTCCAACACATGAATGTTTCCTTACGGCGTTTTCCTTTATCGCCAAACACGAGATTGTTTCTTAATTTACTAATTAAGAAAACAATAATCCCTATTAAAAATAATAACATTTATAGCGTTAATTATGTATCGCAAACATAGTAAAATGGTGTTACAGTTTTTAAGTGTTAAACTATAAAAGTTTTAGTAATATTAACAGCAGACTGAATGATTGATTACTTTAAAGCAACCTATAACAAATAATTTGTCTCGATTCACAAGAAAAACCGTTCGAGTTTCATTCGAATCTTAGTACGGGTGATCATATCAATGAACGCGATGTGGACACTGAGATGCATCTCCGTGGGAAATGAAGACAATAGTGTGAAACGCGTTATCGTTCATTATTGTACCCTCGATAATCAACTTGGACATCGTAAGAAAAGTATTGTGATAATATATATTTTTTATTGAAAGGATCCGTTAATTTGTATCCATATACTAATATATGAAGCTGAACAGTTTGTTCGAACAAGCCAATATCTAAGACTTCAAATATAGAATTAAAAAAAAAATGCGTTAAAATCCATTTATGAAAAGACAGTATAACATTACGCTCTGACCCACCGAGGTAGTAAGTTTAACACGTGTGAAACCGCGAAGAGCAATTATACTATATATACTTATGTCATTAATCAATCTAGTTTTATCTACAATATTTGTCGAAGAGTTCTCGACATGTTTCGGTAAGACAGTAATTCCCTCGGTGATGGAGAGACGAGTCGAAATCATGTCAATCAAGTCGATTGCGGTGCAAGTTGCAGTCTAAAATTGATAAAAATATTACGATTAGTAGTAGGGGATATTCCCACTCTTCGTTCCGAAAAAATAATTACTTTGAAATACCTACTCATGTTTAACATACAAATTTCAATATTACTTATTTTTAGACGTGCGAATTTGAGGCGAGCTGCATGCATTGTGTAACAGAGTTCTATGTTTCCGACACTCTTTATTTTTTTGTGTAACGAGTATTGGGGACGCACTATTTTTTTTGAAACTTCAAAATATCAAATCCGAGGACTTCCTATTTATTAATACAAATAAAACAGAAATCACTGACATTATGTATCACTTGGTGGGAGGTGGGTATTGTTGTGTTATGTTTTGAAAGTTGAGCACAAGCGGCATAAAAACTTAGTTCCTTAGGTTTACTACTACTACTACTACTAGTTGATGGCGCGTTGACGACGTACGGAATGGTTAATATTTCGTACATCTCTAATGTCTATGGGCGATGGTGACCACTTACCAACAGGTGGTCAATTAGCCGATCCACCTAACTAATACAATAAAAACATGAATCCATAATCGACGATGTATCGCTACTAATACATCTCCATACCACGAGTTAAGAAACATTCCCGAGTAAAATTCACACGAACAAATGTGCAAATCGTTATTTTACAAAATGAACACCGCAATCGGTAATCTTATCTTAATATCTGTACTAGCATGTTATCTGGTTTTCGCCACATTTGATACGCCGTCATCAATTTTCCGCTACGAATATTTTGACCATAGACCGCACGGAAAACGACGTGTCTCTAGTATTTCTTCCTGGATATTATAAATGTACATGCTAAATAGAGCACGTTTACATACGTAGCTGATATTTATTCTAATTTGTTTTAAGCTAGCTACTTACGTCGACGTCGCACTGGTAGAAATAAATCTATTTTTTTAAATTATATGTGGATATGATACCAATGAGATTTTATGTGCTTAATTTGTATTTGTAATTTATCTTATGTTTGGCAGCAAAGAAAAACATCGTGAGAAAATCTGCATGTGTCTAATTTAATTGGGATTCTGCTATATGTGTATATATGCGGGTGCATTGCAGCAGCGTGGTGGAATAAGTTTCAGACCGTCTTCACATAAGGAAAGCAGGCCTTAGCCCAGCAGTGAGACATTTACAGGCTGTTCTTTTACCATGCTAAGCGATCTGTCTGCTGATAAGCAGACATGATACCCGATCACCGATTTTGGATTCAGCGGTAATTTTTAATAACTTTTGAGGTACAAGTTAACTGCGCTGGAGTATAAATGCTGTCAAATTTGAAATTACTGACTGCTAAAAAGATTTTTTTATAAAAAAAATCTTAAATATTTTTTGCCCAACCTGGGGTACATACCTAGGATCTCCGAATTTATACCCTATTCCAATCAGAGTAGCAGTAAAGGTAAACAAACCGTAGATTTACAAATTGCATGCCATTTACTAATTGTGCTGCTGTATTACGCACTATAAACAGTTCTTAATTAATTTACCTTTATTTATAATACAACATTATTCCATTTAACTAGTTATAACCACATTAATTTAACTTACGAAGGTCCGATTACATCTTCGTGGACATTGAAAACGCCATTTTTTCACGAATCCATTGTGAATATCATAGATTATTCAAGATCTCGACTAATGATATTACGTCAATTCGGTGTCAAAATTGCTTATTTGGGTTTACTTCTTTTATTGTTGTAATGGGCTATACAGAAATATACGCTGGCAAATATCCTAGTTGTGTACATATTATTAGCGCACATTTAAGCATTCAATAATGATTTACCGGAACGTAAAGTGATGTAAAAGTCACAAGTTCAATCCTGATCCCTTGGACTATTGTCACCCCCACTCCCAACACCAGCTGCACACTTAATTGGAAGGGTAAATAATATTAGTTATTCCTTAAATTGCATTGTTATTATTTTTTCGTTGAAAAATAAATAGTCTTAAATTGCCAATTTACAAAAAAACATTCTATATACGAACATAACTCCGTTATATTTCGAACGTACATATCAACCAATTACCATATATTATTACATAACGTTATAATCCATCACCCACATTCAGGAACGTATCATTACAACTCAGACATTGCATAAAAACATACATAAATTATTCATATAACTCACATTGTATTCAAATCACACTTTCACCGATCCTTAGTATTTTTGGTATGTCCTGGACTAGTGGGTGTGTTCGATATTTAGGTAGGAAACTTCTGATTTCAAGTTTAACTATCTTTTATAATTTGTTGGTCCAAAGGCTCACTCTGTGATTGCCTCTTGCTGCTGTTTACACTAACTAGGAGTGCGGGGAGCGAGATCACTTTCCTCCCCTGAGGAGCCAGCGGACTGAGCACCGCTCCTCATAGCCATAGCTTTTATCTGTGTGTGTCTGTGTAACAACATATAGATAAATAAATAATGTAGTTCTTTTATTATTATTTTTATTGATTGGCTTTGTATGCAAATAGATAAATTCATTTAGATAAATTAATATGTTTGTGTATGTATAAATGTATGTGTATGTATATTTTATTTAATTTCATTATTATTATATTCTTATTTACTTCCATTTAATACGACTTTTAACAAACATTTTTATCTATTTTGAGATTAAGTTTTTTTTTTAACAATTTAATTTTGTAGTGCTATAAATATTAATAAATAATCTCTCGTAGAGAGTTATTCTAATTTATAAGTAGATATGTGTCTTAAAAAATAATTTAATTGAATATTTAATTACTAACAATGTACAGTAATTTTTATAATATATTAAATTAAAATAAAAAACAAACAAAATACGCATTACAAATTTATAGAAAAAACACGCCGTCTAAAAGATTGTCCCGTGGCATTGTACCCAAGACGCTGACACTATTGCCTCTCTGCACCGCTAGACACAGCCTATGGGCTAAATAAGCGCCAGCTCTAGGGTCACCAGAAGTGTGGTATGTATTAGTATTATAACCATTTTTCATTTAATTTAATTATTGTTATAATTGTATTTACTTCCATTTAACACGACAATAACTTACTTATATGTTTTGGGTTAAGTTTACCTTTTGAACAATTTAAGTTTGTTGTGCAATAAAGAATAATAATAAATAATCCCCCGTAGAGAGTTATCCCATTTAAAAAATATATATGTTTGTGTTTCGTCTTCAACGACAACGATTTTCTCGTTATAAGCTTACATATATTAGAAAATGGTAGTTAGCATTCTATACACTATTAAAGATAGTTGAATTCCTAGTTCTAAACAAGATTTTTATAATGCATTTATGCTAATTTGATAACCTTGATCGAGTAGCAGTTTATAATTGAACATATAAAAAGAGAAACAAAATTATCACATTAAAAAACATAATATTTATTAATACATATTGGAGTAACAGACGATAAATAAAAACTTTGTAGAAACTTTTAAGTATTGCGTATAATTGTGCTTTAAACAGAAGTTGGACCTGTTTCGATTCAACTGTGCTATGTGTTTCTTTGTGACGCATGATCGCAATGTAGCCATCATCCATCTTATAAACAGTTTGGTATGAGTAAAGATCGGAAAGCGTTTAGAACGTACTTGATTGATAATTATCTTAAAAAGTTTTGTTTTAAGGTTTTGTATGATCACGCTATCCTGTACTAGTATGATGATGGGTGCAAACTCGTTAGAGTACCACTCGATCACGTATTCTAACGCAATATCAATAGTTAGTATTGCTGTGTTACACTTTTGCGTGAGTTAGCCAGTGGCACTATAAGCACAAGAGACATAACATCTTAGTTCCTAAGATTAGTGGCGTTTTTGCGATGTAATTGTCGGTCTATGTATTTAAAAAAAAAATAACCTAAAAAATTCTCAACTCGCTTACTCCTATTAAAAATATAACTAAATCTTTATTCAGTAACGAAGCAATCGAAACTGATATCAAGTTCATGTCACGTACGTTTGAACGGCGGTGTTATTTTATAATTAATGAAATATCCCTATAATTACTAACATCTATCAATGAAACCTGATACAATTATTTTCTGGTAATTCTATCTGGGAATAAACCTTATTAGGAAATTAGTCTTAATTGACTATTAACAGTTCTTTTGTTTCATTTGTGTGAAAAAGAGACCTTAGTACTAGTAACAATATCTCAAAATACAACCGGCGTCAAATGTAAAAAATATCTTCTAAAGTAGGCTGCGTAAAATGAAATTGGAATAATCATCGAAATAAAATTAATAAATAATTCATTGAATTCGACACGAATTTACGTGAATATGGTGATTGCTAACGGTACTACGTTGACATTAAGAACATTACCAAAAATAGTATTCGTTTTACTTTATAATTCGTAAAGTAATTGCAATGAATTGCTTGTTTTCTCCTGCAAATGCTCTGTTGGATAGCTTCGAAAAGAATCATTCTTGTAGCGTCAGCATGAAATACAATCACGAATATTTTAAATGGTAATATATTTTTTAATAACTATTACTCTTAAGTAATAGTCATTCAAAATTTTTAAGACCTATAACTGATTTATTAATCAAAAAAGGTTATTAATAAGAGAAATAAATCAGTCAGACATTTTAATTTTAGTTGGCGATTATCGATTATTAGAATTTTAAATATTCGCTTCATTAAGTCATACTTACAAATATATAATACTTATAATTCGATGGCTAAAATATTATATCGAATTTTATTTATAAAATAATTTGTTTTATTTTTATTCCGACTGTACATTTACATTCTTTGCCGAAACGCATTGAATTCAATGCGGACATGATCGCTTTAAGGAGAAGCCGTATTTAAGTAGCGTTGACAAAAAAACAAGCTTTTGGAAGACGAAAAACAAAAGCCTCTAAAGTCAGGACTTCTGAATGGATCACCAAAAAGAAACATACAGGACATCCCGTTGTGTCCTCTTTGTAATTTTAATGGGCATGAAAAATTTAAGAGTTCGTTGAACTTTTTGTTTCGTTGATACCTTATGTTATGATACATTTATGTACCATTGTCATGTATATACGACATATGGACAGCATACAAATCAGTTATTATTGTATTTAATGGTAGGAAGGGAGAGTGGCTACTCTGTATATAATCTGTGCTTCAATGTCATATCCTACCACCAATAATATGGTAGTTCGTATCCTTCATGCAATATTACTCTGCATTGTTCTAGTTTTACGATCGATAAACTTTAATTTTATTATAACTCGAAACATTACTCACCTCCTTTTAATTCAGCATGCATAAGACGCTATGCACACATAGGAATGCAAACATACCTTTATGTAGATATAATAGGCTACGTTTAATGCGTGGCGCCACAAAAACTAAAAATGTGTTTAAATTATACGCATTATTTCTCTTGATGTTATGTGAACAATAAAAATGGCATAATTTACGAAATACTTCTTTTTGTTCGAAACAAATTAACATTTTGAAAAGTATGTTAGTCTGTATTTGTTATTGCAATGATAATTGTTAATAGTTTTCATAATGTTTAATTTTATTAGACTTGTTTTTTAATACTTTAATATAAGATGTTTTCAAGCAGTAAAGCGCACAACCTACGGGCAGATTCAGATTTATGCTAAGCCTACAAAACACCGGAGTTCCAAACAATATTACATTATTTATCAAAACAAGATGAATTAGTGAGAGAGAGATAGAGAGAGAGAGAGAGAGAGATAGAGAGAGAGAGAGAGAGAGAAAGACTTGATTTAATATCTATGACTTTTTGTATTAAATTACAAGAAGTAATTAAATGTAAACATACCAGCGCATCTGAACGTATTGTAGATTCTATCAAAAAGAACTGTCAAGAGACACAGCTTTTACTTTGTTCCACCAATTTAAAGTTTAATAATTAAATTATTTATAATCTATTAAATCTTGTGTCCTGTTTAGTACTATTTTTGAACAATAAACTGTATTAATATATAATAATAACTGTATAATATATATTATAATAATTAGGATAAAAATATTTTAGAACACTTTGTCCGTTCTCAATGCTTGGTTTTGTTTCTGATCAGCTCCTTTTGAAACGTGGTACAATTCAGTTTGTATATCAAATGTAAAAAAAAAAACATCTTTCGAGTGTGGTTCGATCGGATTGGATTTCCACTCAGCGAGCAACGCATTCATTGAATAATGTATAATGTAGCTAAGAAAAACGAATTTAAAGCTTGTCATCCAATTTCAAAGTAAAGCGTAAAAAGAATTTTATAAAATTGTAAAAAAAATATAATGGTTGTCACGGGACAACATCAAAATTGAAGGTTATTAAAATACTTAATAAATAATTAGAATAAATAAATATAAGTAACATAATAAAAAAATAGATTTACGTTACAGTAAATATAGCCACGTTATTATATGGTATACGCGCCACGCACACACATGGGAGAAGAGAGTAGCGGCTGAGAGGCGGTATAAGAAAGCGTATTGCCGTGACGTTAAGCGCTGACGTCACGGCATTTGATTCGGATTCACTGGTCTTATCCATAAGACGTGCTAATAGATATATCACATCAAAAACAAAAATCCAAATTATTACACTCTTGTTTCAAACAATTTAATCCATAAATGCCCACAACTTTTTTTGACTCGTTTTGATCACTTCCACATATTATGCGGTTAATTATAGTAATTTATATTTATCAGGACTGAAAGTGATTCTTGCTTTGGGGCGAAAGCAACCCCGTGTGCAGATATGTGTTAAGTTCAATTTGTAGCCGTAAAATTACTTAATGTCACGTAATGGTATTTCATGAATATTACCACTGTCAGAAATATAAACAATTACTCACACAGTGAATACGACGCCATCTTGTTCCTGGTATTATTCTGGCTCACTTAAACTGAGGATGAGTGTACTGTGCGATATGCGCTTCGCTGTATTATGTAATCAGTGGAAGTCTTACTTTAATAATGCTAAAGTATGTCTGCATCTTAAGAATCCGTTTAAGAATCTGCTTTTGACCGAGGGACGTAGAGTATTGTTGTCATTGAATAAATTTACTTAAAACTATCGGTGCACAGCTGTATATGTATGTTTTGTCAAGTGTTTTTTTATATATAGATAAAATATCCCTTGAGGCATTGAAAATTGTGAATATATTGCGATAAGTTATATTATATATTTGCATACTGCAGTGCGATTCTGTAAGAGCTCACTTCATTACTAACCCACGAAATGTAGACAACCGACTTATGGTGACATACTATTTTGACATGATGTAATGTATATGTAATGTTATTATTATTATTATTAGTACTTGAAATGTTGTAATATTACTTGTGTATACTTTTTCGATTTACTTGTTGTAATATTATTGTATTATTACTTGAAATGTTTAATTATTATGTCAATGCATATCATTTTCTGGCGTTTCACGACCGTTTTCTGCAGAGTTTTGAGTTTCTTCTTACAGAACAGCCCTAAGTGAGTGATCTATTAAGCAATGCTGTGTTTTCTTCTTTTGAATGTTTTTTTTTTATAGAATAGGAAGGCGGACGAGTATATGGGCCACCTGATGATAAGTGGTCACCAACGCCCATAGACATTGGCATTGTAAGAAATGTTAACCATCGCTTACATCACCAATGCCCCACCAACTTTGGGAACTAAAATGTTATGTCCCTTGTGCCTGTAAATACACTGGCTCACTCACCCTTCAAACTGGAACACAACAATACCAAGTACTGCAGTTTGGCGGTAGAATATCTAATGAGTGGGTGGTACCTACCCAGACGAGCTTACACAAAGCTCTACCACCGGTAAAATCAACAATGACAGAAAGAAATAAATCAGTGTTTAGCTGAACAGCCGCTAAGCAATGTTTATAAAAGTAAGGCCGGTAAGCACTGTAATTCTAAATTTAAATAACAAAAAAAAAACCGGCTTACATTAAAATATAAATTGAGAATGAGAAGGCTTAATTTTTTACTTTTATTACAATCAGGGGGCATTTTTACAATATCACTAAATACAGTCGAATGTTCAAAACGACGATATAAATCATAGAATTAATGTTGTCACAGATTAATCTATTCAGTACTGTAATACTTAATAAATACTGTGTACTACAAATGTACAAAAATCTAAAGAGCTTGTAAACGAATGTGGACCTTAATTTGATAGTAATAAAAACGATATTTCCATGAAAGTATTCAGTACAGTAATCTACTGTAAATATTGCGCGAACTCACATGTGAATATCAGAGCACACGTATGTAGGTCTTATGTTTGTGTGAATAAAAGCTATAATCCGATAAATGTTTGTAAGCCAATACGTAACATGATGCGGTAAGGGATTTGAGTGCACTTATATTTATTAGGATAATCCGCTTATGATCTAGTGGGACATTTGTGGAGTCTATAGCTTAACAGCTTATTGTATACAGGATGGTATTATATATATACTTTTTAATTGTACAATGTGGGAGATAATTATTACGAGAAAAATATTAAGTAATTTTATAATCGAAACCTTGATAGCGGTTTTTCTTTTAATAAAAATAATTAGTTTTTAAGTAAATTACTGAAATAACAGTAATTTGATATTATTTGGATACTACATTGATATAAAATTTCTTTCGATAAATCTTAATTAAACATTGTTTAATATTTGAACACTCTGTAGATATAATAGGATGCATGTCGCATCTTTACGTTGTGGGACTTATAGATTTTGATGGAGATCATTAAAGATCGGTAGCAAGTATATAAAATACTATTTGTCGGCGCGTCTTTTGTATTACTAAAGGTAATAATAAAAAAAAGTTGAAAATATTTTAATCCGAAATAATAGGACGATCGATTATACCATCAACTGCCTCCTTAATCGGCTTAATAAATAATATATTTAAGTGGACAGTATTTTTTATTAGTAATATTTTTATTTACCCCTCAAATTAAGTACAGTTTCTGCAATTAGTACGACAAGAGCCCGCGGGTTACGAACCAGCGAAGTTTACCTCGCTAGGCTACCAATATAGTAATAAGCGTCTTGTAATAAAAATACTTGTACAAAAGCCGAGATGGCCCAGTGGTAAGAACATGTGAATCTTAACCGATGATCGTGGGTTCAAACCCGGGCAAGCACCACTGAATTTTCATGTGCTTAATTTGTGATTATTATAATTCATCTCGTGCTTTACGGTGAAGGAAAACATCGTGAGGAAACCTGCATGTGTCTAATTTCACTGAAATTCTGCCACATGTGTATTCCACCAACCCGCATTGGAGCAGCGTGGTGGAATAAGCTCCAAACCTTCTCCTCAAAAAAAAAAGAGGAGAGGAGGCCTTTAGCCCAGCAGTGGGACATTCACAGGCTGTTACGGTTACGGTTACGGTTACGGTACAAAACATTAATTAGTTTCATATGGATTTTTTTTATTTATTTTGTAATTGCGTACATGATGTCAAAAATTTATTTTTCTTTTTAATAATAATATTTATTTTAATTATATTTACTCATATTACTTTAAATATATAAAAAATTAAAAAAAAAATTCCCATTACTATTTTATAATGAGTCCTCTGCCCAGATGTGTCTGGAAGGTATTGCTTGCCGTCTGTTAAACCTAATGCGACGATTGTAATTATGTATGTTTTAATTTAGGTCATTGTGTGCAATAAAAAAAATGAGTAAGCGTATACACAGATTTACTTAACTCTTACAAGGTAGTTCTACCAGAAACGTTGAATAAGTTGGAAATTAATTGATAGATAATATTGATAAGTTTAAAATTGTACACTTGGATATAAATTGATAAAAAGTTATAACGTAAATTAGTATTGTGTAATTGTGGAGTACTATATATGTATATGTTATATACAATGCAAGCACACACACACACACACACACACACACAAACTTGGTACAGCAGCTTATTAATAGCTACCGTACAAATCATGAGCGCATGGGATGTTGGCATGAATTCTAGCAGTATTTCAATTTTGACTCGCAATTCCGATATTCTGGGCGGAAAATGAACCAGCCCTGTCATCAGTAGAGGTAACACGAGGAAATCTTTTATGTGTATGTGTGTATCTATAATCAATATCGCATGACACTCTTTGGCAGTTCACAATCTTGTTCTACGGTGAGTTTCGAATTTGTTCTTACAGAATAGTTGTACTCGGAGACTATAATTGCTGTGACAAACAACAAGGCCTTCTGTATATTTGTTGTTAGCGTTAGCATATTATCACAGGGACTTTGTCCGATCTCGTGTCAATTCTATTAATGAATTGTCATTTCATCGAAATCGAATCGAAACGTCAGCGTTGACGTTTAACCGTTTTCCTATTCTACTAACAAATAGAACGATTGCGGTTCGGTCGAAAGTTGATCGGAATAGAATCGAAAAATATCGTAACCCTTATAAATTAGTGGATTTAGTGATTTTTCCCCTAATTGTTAGCGATACTGAATGAGACTTTTTTTTAAGATATGATTGTGAAGATTTCAGTAGAACTTGCAAGATATTAGATATAGAAGATAATTAGATTAAATAATAGATTAAGATTAGTATTCCCCTTTTTGATTTTTAAGGCGAAAGATGGGCAGGCTTATTGCATTTGCAATGCAGCATCATCAGCGATAGTAATACATTTTTTTATGAACATAATTATGTAAAAGGTTTTTTTTTATTACAGGCATATGGGACATAACATCTTTATTCCCAAGGTTTGGCACATTAGCGATGCAAGGGATGGTTAATATTTCTTACAGCGCCAATATCCGATATTTTCCGATTACAAGAAAAAATTCATCAGCTGCTTAGAAAGCAAAAAGAGAGTTCCTATAGTTATTTGAATATTAGACTCATTCATATCATAATAATATATTATACACAGATAATATAAATAATATAAATAACAGAAAAATTATAAATCTTCAAATGATGAATGATGAGTATACTCACACTTATCGAATATAAATAATAACGATCGTAAATATTAAACGCTCCTTGCATACCTGTAACAAAAAAAGAAATTCGATAAGTCAACAATATCTCAAGAAATCTGAAAGAAATTAGACCATAAATCATTGGAATAAAGTTGAATATTGTGTGTAATTAATAACAATTTATCTCTCCATAAATCCATCACTATAGAAAATGCTATAAAACCGATATTATTCCGTTAACAAAAGCATCTCAGTTAATCTGTCTATACAATTACAGCCCTATCCAATTACGGGGATTTTTTTTATTTAATTTTTTTATGCCATTGTTCGGAAATGGGATTTAAGTAACCCTTTACTTATGGAGTTACGAAATTATTGTACTTCTGTAGACTTAATACTTTTGAAACTTAATATTTTATTGATAATTTTTAAAACTTTGTTTACATATGTACCTTTGATCTTCATTTTTATAAGATCTGAATAAACTCCTGCTCGGTGCTACAGTTTTGTGCAAGCCCCTTTAGGTAGGTATTGTGGTAAATTCTACGGCCAAACAGCAATACTAGTAACAATATTGTTATGTTCCGGTTTGCAGGGTGAGTGAGCTAGTGCTCCTACATGCATAAGGGTCATAACATACTAGTTTCCAATGTTGATGGCGCATTGATAATGTACGGAATGGTTAATATTTTTTATATAACATGATATTTATTTCGACTCATAAAAAACCATGATAATGAGCCGGAATACCAGCGAATATATCAAATATAAAAATCGTTTATACCGTATCCAAGCAAAATTAGTACAACATCCAAAGCAACAGTCAAAAATAAAGCCTAGTCGACAAGGACGTAATAGCATATTGTTGTCGACTTATGAAACGGATGTTCCATTGTCTGTTTGTCCATTCAATATTAATAACGATCGTACACAAATCGACCCCTTATTTATTTTTCACCCATACAATATGATAGGAGTTTTTACATCCACTTATGAAATCTGTTTATTTAATAAAGAAAAAGGTTTCCAAGGAAAAAATGATAATAACTTTGTTATCGCATTTTTTGTTATATATCATAATGTAACAAAAACTAATTTAAATTCATTGTAGATTAAATTAAGAATATCATGGTGATGAGGACTACGTGAGATTACGGCAACGGCGGCCAATCTTATATAATCTTAAATAATATGATGGGTAGAGGTGACCATTTGACTAAGAAACGTCCTGGTCAAATGGTTTTCTGATGTCATTTGACCAGGACGTTATTTACCTTATAAAGAATCAGAATATTACTTATTGCATAAATTGTCTAAATACATTTTTAGGGTTTTAGTTAATTAGTTCTAATAGTTTGCCGAAACAGGCGTTCATATGTTATAATTATTATATTTTAAATTTAACATTATAAAACTTATTCGTTCTAAAATAGAAAAAATAATACATATCAAATAAAAAAAGCCAAGATGGCTTAGTGGTAAGAACGAGGGCATACTAAACCGATGATCGTAGGTTCAAAACCCGCAATAATTTGTGATTATAATTCATCTCGTGCTTTATGGTGAAGGAAAACATCGCGTGGAAACTTGCATGTGTCTAATTTCACTGAAATTCTGCCACATGTGTATTCCACCAATCCGCATTGGAGTAGCGTGGTGGAATAAGCTCCAAACCTTCTCCTCAAAAAAAGAGGGAGGCCTTAGCCCAGCTGTGGGACTTTTTTGTGGGATTCACAGGCTGTTACGAATACATATCAAATAGAATAAAATAAAATTAGTCCGGCGGTCCTTTTCATAAAATTTGAGAGCTAAACGCATTCATAATCGTAGGTAAGACATTATACATATGTATGTATAATGTCTTACCTACCTAGGCTATGTAGCCTCGACATATTCGTTAGAGCATAGTAATATAGTTTACAGCGTGAAAATCCTTTGAACATCAAAGCCACATTACGTCACAGCCAAGCAACCAATGCATAATTAATTGACCAATTCGTGCTCAAAGCTCATGCGGTACACCACAATACTGCGATCACTACTGGCTTTGATCAAACGTTGGATCAATTACGAAGAACTTCATTTGCTTTGTAGGTGGTTAGTATCGAAATTGATATTGAAATAAACTTTGCTTAAAGTTATTTTTAAGAGGATTTTTAATAACCACTAATTTGGAATATTCTATCCAGATAACTTAATGGTAGTAAATTAATAACAAGAATTAAAGTGGTGAGTGAGTGGTGTTTATTAATTAAAAAACCATAAAACTTCAGAAGGGAAATTTGTCTTAATATTGGTTCTAATCAAACTTGAGAAAAATTTTCATGTGCTGTATGTGTCAGATGAAAATATAAATTGGATCCCAACCTTGGATCTTCTCCTTGAGAGGAGAAAGCCTTTGTCCAGCAATGGAACATATAAACTATAATTTAATTTATATATTCTTTCCGTTATATATTAATATATAGTATTTATAGATTATATTGTTTAGGGGGGTTAGTTAAACTATATTTTATTTTGTCCCAGCTTGGGATTAAAACGCGATTTAATTCCATATGCTTAGATCAATTCCTCTAATATTTTGGCACAAATACAAGGCAAAAAACCCACGCACCAACTATATGGTCAGACCGGTTGAGTAACTTGGCAAATGATTTCTGCGCTCTCGCTACGATGGCCTACGACAGAAGCCAATGAAAGCAAATGTGATAATGATGATGAATATGACCCTGCACCACCAGAACCTCGATTTTCGGAAATGAAGATACAACTGGAGAGAGGGAGATAAAAAATCACTTCTATATTCTATTCGAATGTCAGATCAATGATAAATGATAATAGAAAACGAAAAATATATTTAATTAAAGATACGCTATTGTTCTGTGAAACCAAAATAGGCAAAATTAATGTGATGATAATCTAAATTGATGTGATGTATATAGAAATAGAACTGTATCTAACTAAATAAATTATACATTATAGTTTAGCTATTAAGCGGAACCGAGTGATAAATTCTATGGTATTGTTTCACGGCCGCTCCTATACATCACTTTAACAATGATGGTGAATGGCTTAATCACCATCACCAATGAAGCGCTTAGTTACATAGATAACACTAAATTTGTATTTCATTTTACACGTCAAGTGACGCGAAGCTTAGGTTTATATTTCACTAAACAGTAAAAGTTAAGCTTTTTTAATTTAACAAATTAAAAATGAAGTTAAAAAGTCGTCTCGAATATAAAATTCAAATAAAAACTTAACAATGTCCTATACCAATTCAATTGAGATACCATCCAAATTGGTAGGCATACTGAAAATTGAACCACCGGCTCACTCACCGTTCTCACCGGAATAAAACAATACTAAATATTGCTGCTTAAGGATGCTTAAATAAATGTTGAGTAAGCGGTAATTACCCAGACGGGCTTTCACAAAGCCCTACCACCAAGTAAAATATATAGATTGTTATAATAAATAATTAATCTGACACAAACATTATTATCAATATCGGTTCATGAACAAATACATATATCGATACAAGCGCATTGAGTATCAATTCCTTTTTTGAAATTGGTAAAAAATCGTAAGTAAACCATACATTTTCTGAAAATGGTCAGAAGATCATTTTGAGCGTGATATTGCTCACTTAATATTGGGTCAATGGAGCCTTTAAACGTTTTCCGACGAATTATTGCGAGAAGATTACAAAATCGGCGTATTGTAATTGTAGCATTGGGATTCTGCGAGCTTAAATTACGTAATCTCTCATCTTATTTTTGGGAGCAATGTACACTGTCTTATTATCAGTTATCCGTATTGTTATATTATATTATCACGTGAAGCATATACTGATACGCACGCACAAAACACACACACATACACAAACAAAAATATATATTCATACTAATATGTATTTGTTTGTATTTTTGTTTTTTTTTAATATATGTAATCATTTTCGAGCCAAATTGTTTCCTGTTTCTTATCTTGTTGATAATGATCAAAATGATGGCGTATTAACATATATAAAGTTGAAATTCAATTCCATATGTTTTTTTATGTAAAATGGTTAGGTGTTCTGGAAAATGGGCCACCTGTTGATTGATATTGGCACTGTAAGAAATAAATACCAAAACCTTCCACCCCAATGTGCGACCTACTTTGGAAACTAAATTTTGTCCCTTGTGTCTTTTATACTAGCTCACTCACCCTTTATACCGGAATACAACAATACTAAGTAATGCTGTTTAGCGATAGAATAAATATGAGTGGGTTGTACCTACCTAGACGGAGTTGCCAAAAGACTATTCTAAGTAAAAAAATACTTATTCAAAAATAGATAATTTTCGTTGCTATTTAAAGTAATAAATCTTATATTAAAAACATAAATTTTATATTAATATGACCTCTTTTTTTAATTTCGAAATTGTATGTACTTATCGCTTTATTTCGTTGTTTTCTTTGTACAAAATCGTGGCTGGTTTATTTTATTATCGTTAATTCGGATTGGATATCGGAGTGGGTGTGACTGTTCCGAAAATTCTCAAGTTCAACCACCTTGTAAGGAAATTGCTGCAGGATGTGACTTATCTTGTGTTAATGAAATTTTATTGCAATATAGACCCTATTTCTATTACTGTGAGCTTAAATTGTAATGTATGAATTGTTATTTCGATACTTTTATTTGTAAAAGGTAAGAAGTAGTAATCATAGGATGGGTTTCATCCATAATCTATATTAAAATGTCAAGATCTTGAAACTTTGTTTAATTTCGTATTTATAGAGTAACTAGTGTTCGCTTGTTACTTCGCCCGCGTGTTAAATGGTAAAAAATAGCCTGTGTCCGTTAATTGCGTTCAAGTTTGCAAAGCAAGCAAATTTAATGTGAAACTTAATTTCATCAAAATCGGTACAGTGATTTAGTAGTAGTAGTAGTAGTAGATTCAGAGATATCATCGCATTTATAATATTATTATAAATTTTATTTTTAAGCATGTTTTATAAAAAAAAAACAGCTATTGGTTTGCAGGGACTGTAATGCAGCTTTTTTTTAAATATAATCACTGACATTTGTGACTTTACTGATGGTAGGGCTTTGAGGAAGCTCGTCTGGGTAAGTACCAACCACTCATCAAATATTTTACAGCAAAACAGCAGTACTTGGTATTGTTGTGTTCCGGTTTGAAGGGTGAGTGAGCCAGTGTAATTTAGGTCACAAGGGACATAACGTCTTAGTTCCCAAGGTTGGTGGCGCATTGGCGATGTAAACGATCGTTACATTTCTTACAATACCGATGTCTATGAGCGTTGGTGACCACTAACCATCAAGTGGCCCCTATGCTCGTCCGCCTAACTATTATATAAAAAAAAAGTTTGTTCAAAGTTTCAACTGAATTAGATGAACGATGCGTAGACGCATTGAATACGAACGAGAACAAGCTTCCATTTTCATATAAGACGTATTGTCGTGGTTAGTACAGTAAGACCCGTGATTGGTACACGGGCTCGTACTCGCTGGCCGGGCAATTACTATTGATTTTCATGTGCTTATTTAATTTACTTCGAGCTCAGAGGTGATGGAAAACATAGCGAAGATACCTGTACGTATTGAATGTGTTACCAACTCCTGAAACTCCCTGTTTTGGAATGGCGTTGTTGAATAATCTTAAAACCTTCGCGTCAAGATATTTGATCTCGTAGCTTTCATTTAAGATTTACGCATCGTAATCACTGAGTCATCTCTTTTTAATTATGTGTTGATTTTTTATTTTATAAATTCCATTACAAAATCCCTAACCTTAAATTTATCAACCTCACGCACACTTTACTTTCGTAACATTTCTTTGTTTCAATTTTATCTCGAACAGTAAAAGCTGATATTATCTCACACGCAAACGCCTCCGTGTGTAATATTATACGGTGATAAATTCTCCAAGTAAGAGACTGTGACTTGTTATTGAACGTGGATTATTATATAGATAGCAAGTATGTAATTTGATAGAATAATATTCTTACAGTATTTCTCTTTTAATCAATTACTTATATATATGATTACGAGCGCTTTTCCTCAGCTCCAGTGTTGCTAAATACAATTTTCAAAAGTTCTTCTTTAAAAATGAAGAATTTGCGTACAAACTTTCATACCCTTTAACCTTACAGGTTATATATTCAAAAATCTTTCATTAGTGCTAACATAGTGTGTAAAAGGAATGACCCGTATGCAAATTTTTACGGTGCTAGCCCCAGTAGATTGGGCTGTGCGTTGATATGTCATTATCATGACATATGAGTCGGTTATCCTTTTATATATACGGATTATTATTTGAGATAAATACTATAATACCCAAACGTTATACATATATAAATTGAAAAGTTTATTGGTACAGCATTATCAATGACCAGAAATATATGTCCCAGCGCTGGGCTAATCTCGTTTAAGAAGCTTTAGAATTTTTCCCATCATGTTGTTCTAATAAGATTTGTTAGATACATTAAAAGACTGTCATTCGACAAATGTAGGTTTCCTCACGATCCTCCTATAACCACATAGAAGTGTCAGCTCTTATGGATAGAATATCACCTCGTTCTTAGTCGATACGCTCTTGGCAGTGCGGTCGTGGTCGTCATGAAAATGACGACCACTAATGGCTGATGCTATTCTTTTCGGGACGTTACGCCATCTCTCCCTGTCAGCTGTCATCCTAGTACACCTATGCAATGGTTCGCCCACCACAGATCTGATTTGGTCAGTCCATCACATAGGTCTGATTCCTTCCACTCTGCTTTGAACGACACTATCACCTACTAAATTACGTTTATATTAAACTATCGAAGCAAATAAGTACTACATATATAAATCAATATATAAATAAGTCATATCGTAAAAAGTAACATCTATATTTTATATAACCAGTAGAATAATAAAGTAAGACGATAAAAAGTTCACATTTCCAAACATTGCGGTGTTAAACGGTAAGAATCGAGAGTTGAAAGTTGTCACCGAGCCATCTTAACAAGAACTGGACGCATCGCTTGAACTTATTTGGAGCGCTTCTCACGTTACCGTCCATTATAGTTTAAGTTATAAAAAAAAGCGGAATGGAAAAAAATATGTATATGTATGAGAAAATATCGTTGAGTTAGTGTTAGTTGATTTTCATAAATGAATAATAATAATAATATATAACTAGTTTTCGTCCGCGGTTTCACTCGCGTTTGGGAGATTCTGTAAATGATAGGTTTACAAAATGTAAACAATGTCCTTCTTCAGTGTTCAAGCATGCTTCATGCCAAATTTAATAAAATTCAGTTCAAATGTTAATGTTGTTAACATTCGCGTTTATAATATTAGTATTGGTTTATCTAATGAACAAGAATAATTAGTACAATTTACGTTTTGCGAACCAAACACGAATTTTGTCAAAATACTTGTTAATTTTTTTCTCTTTTTGAATAATTGTTAGTGAAAAAGTCTGTTTCAAATTGATAATATTTCTTTTTTTCATGCTTTTAAGCGTTGAGCTTGAGTTGGGAGGATCTTGGGTTATTTTAATACCCTTTCAAGAGATCAGGATCGAACTTGCGACTATTACAACTGTAAGACCATACACCATACATAATGAAACTATTGAGGCACAATTATATTTTCGACTCAATAGTATTTAATATTTTTATAAGAAAAAATAATTACTTATTTTAAAATTTCATAAACGCCCTCTGTATTTCCTTATACCAAACCGGAAGATGTCAATTATAGATGCACCCAACACTTAATAATAATTGTATAAAACGCGTACTGAATATCGAAGATATTTAATTAAGCTAACTATATTTCTCATGGAACTGGTTCCGTACGTTAAAACGTTTTAAGCAACATTTAATGGTATAATAACTGATACGTGAGCTTTTACTTCCTCAACGATCTTGGATACATTAATATTATGTGAAAATTTTTGTTTCTTTATTATCTCCTTAATTAAAGCAACTTTTAAAGTCCTATTAAAATGTATATAGAATGTTTTCAGATTAGTTAATGATATGCTGCGTAATATAGTCTAATATATCTTGAGCTTATAAGTTAGTTAGATTAGACTTTCCGGAGTCGGAAACTTGGCCCTAAAGCACTGAAACACCACGTCAATACATACAATGTTTTTTTTCGCGCTGGAAAAATGCATTCCTCATCCGAACATCGGAATACCCACTAAAAAACCAGCGGTACTCTTTCCGTCTTAACGAGGAGCGCCACGGGATCTTCGGGATATGTTAAAAAACTGTTATAAAACTATCTATCTGATGTCGAAGGCAAGCCAAATTAATGTAATACTATTTTTTCTCGTGACAGTAACAGTAACAACCTGTGAATCTCCCACTGCTGGGCTAAGGCCCCTTCTCCCTTTTTGAGGAAAAGGTTTGGAGCTTATTCTACCACGCTGCCCCAGTACGGGTTGGTGGAATACACATGTGGCGGAATTTAAGCGAAATTCGACACATGCAGGTTTCCTCATGATGTTTTCCTTCACCGTCAAGCAAGAGATGAATTACAATAACAAATTTAGCACATGAAAATTCAGTGATGCTTGCTCGGGTTTGAACCCAAGATCATTGGTTAAGATTCACGCCTTCTTACCACTACGCTTTACTTTTTCTCGTAGCAAATAACTTCATTTAATAATAACTCAGTGATTAAATTATATTTTAACGAATGCTTGCATTTTTTATTATTTTTGAAATCGGGTCATTTATTTAATGTATGCATGGATATAATTAATAGTATAAGTTATAAAAGTTACTGTTTTATCCGTATCTACGAGAGATATAATTCTAGCAATAAAAGTTTTGAATAAACAAAACTAAATAGTTTTGTTTATTAACAAATTAACAAAACTAAATAGTTTTGTTTATTTTTATTTGAAAGTGTATGCTGGTCTTAATAGAGAAAACATTGAGCTGTATTGCAATTTGTACTATAGATACAAGTTAATTACTATTAATTTATCGTACAAATATTCTTGATATCAAACATCTATCGGCTTTCCTCAGTACTAAGACCGTCTCGTATGCTGTGACGGGAAACGATATGATTCACTATTATGACGTCATGACCCTTCCCGCTGCCGCTCAGCACTCCCTTGCATGACATATATACTATACACTTCCTTGCTATATATTATTATAATATAAGAAAGAAAATAGTCGTGGTATAAACCGAAACTATGTTTTTATTTATTTTACCCCAATTTTATTAGTAATGACAACTTTGAGTGGATATTACATCAATATAAGTTATATACTACTGGCTCCAAAGTTACATAATTATGTAGTTGCATATGATGACGACACAGATGTGGTATTGTGTCACTAAATTGGTATTTTTATTTAATAGTTAAGTGACAAGTTTGTTAATATTTCTTAAAAGCGAAAGTGTTTTTGATGAAGTTATTTCTGATTTAAATTCACTGGTCATTCTATTTAATACACGTGTGCACACACAGTTTTCGTATGTAATTCATATGTTTATTTTAACGGAGGCATAAGACTGATGACCATTTTCAGTTGCTTGGCAAGATATCACCATCATCATTATCATCTATAAGAAAGTAAATAAAAATAATATACCAGTTAAGCTCCTCGACTAACACTGCAGTATCCACGAAGGTAATTATAATCTATACACGTAATGTACATTCATTTTTACTTTTTTAAAACGCAAGCAAAGAACAAAAATGACTGATTAAATAAAAAATAAAATAAAATGAACTATTACTATAATAACTTCTGACTTTATTGCTATATTCGGTAAAATATATTCAACTTTACATCAAATTTAATCTTGCAAAATAAACATTCATAAGTGCTTGTCAGAGCCTACTAGACTAAAGAATACTTTGATTTTGATTTCAAGTCTCAACTCGCAAAGTAAAGTATATTATTTCGTCGTTCTTTATTCAAATATGGAGAACGTTATTTTTTTTTATTTATCATAAATTTTCATGCAAAATTTCAATTACGTTTTCAGCATACAAATGAGACGAGACCAAAGCCTAGGATTGAGAAGTTTATTGAATAAATCCATCACAGAATCAAACGAGGCTTACTTCATTAATTCCGAACGCTATCGTATTTGCATATTAAATACCAATTTCATATTTTAGAATTGAGTTAGAGCCGAAATATTCAAAATGTTTTATTTTTAAATTTTGATAAAAAAAGCTCGTTGCTAGACCAACCGTCTTATTAACTATTTTGTTTTTTATATATTAAGACAAAGAAATATAATACAATGTACTTATAGACGTAAAATATAATGTTATCAAGGGTTTATATATATTTTTGGTTTTTTATATATATTTTATATAAATAATTATTTATTAAAAAATATCTACTTATATTTTTTTATTGTTATTATATATTATTTTAAAATTTTACAATTATAATTATGTTACGTCTTTGTATTAACAGCCGTGGATTTACTCCAACTCCTTAATTACTATTTGGTAGCAAGCAAATGTATAAAAATATGTTCCAGAATGATCTTTGTATAATTTGAAAACAGAAGCAACATATTGACACGATTAATATTGTGTAACAGAAAGGTCAGTATCATATAAAACCGAATTTAACTTGCCACTTGACCTCTTATCAAAACGCCCGATAGTAAAAATATCAATCAAAATAACCCATAGAAAAAACAACCTTATAACAACGCAATAAAGAACATAAAAAGTTAAAACCAACCTTATTGTATTTTTGTACAATTATCGATAAATATAATGCTATACGATAATGGAACTTATTGTAGTGTGTTAAGGTTGTATATTTATACTGTCGCTGTTGAATAGTTAACCTAATTTAAGGGCTTTGAAGAGCCGTGCTTTGATGTAAATGATAGTGAACTACTACCGGTGATCTGATGGTCCATAACAAGCTTCCGCTATGATACCCTGTATACGTGAGTAATTGATACTATAAATATCCACACCCACTATTCGATATATAAAGAACCAGCAGAACCCGCGGCTTCGCCCGCATGTTGTTCGGTTTGTGACATAAATCCTTGCTCAGCTATATTTTTGATGAATTGAATTAAAATTACTTCAAAAATTTTAATTATTGATATAATTTTATTCTTTATTTATATTTATTATGCGGATTCCGATTCAATAAGAAATTTTAATTGCTTCTTGCATAACTAAGAACTAAGAAGTTATTATGCCAGTAATTACACTGGCTTACCTTTCAAATATAAGCACAATCGTATTAAGGAGTACCAATTAGCGATATAATAATTGATGAGTATGTAGTATCTACACTGACTTCGATTACTACGATTTCGGTTACGGCCATTCTCACGGGAGACCAGCGTCAGGATATTACTGTGCACAAATACAAGTTCATACTCCAATTCCCTCAATCTCCTAACACAATATGACGGCAAATACGATACGAACAGTTTTTGTTAAGGCGATATGCCAAGGACTTAATAGCTTTCCGAAGCCCAGGTACTAGGGTAGCTTAATGCCAGTTTCCAGACTTTGGGCTGCTTGTAAGAATTCTCGACTACAAAACTGACCTCCCGAAATCATGGATTTTAAATCCGTAACTATATAAGCTAACCTCACAGAAGGTTGATATTAAGATATTCGCTGTATCTTTAGCCTACTTCTAACGTAAAATTAATTAATCTAAATCTTCCAAAAATACCTTACATTCAAAATAACTTTTAATGTCTTGTACTATAAGATTAATAGCATTCTTGCCACCATTCCATGCGGTCATGATTTGTTCCGTAGCCATTTTAATTGATATTTGTATATAACGCCTTATTTAAATAAAATTCTTTTGAATATCTAAGGTCTAATATTTTGAGATTTTACATTTATATTTTTTAGTTAATATAAACGCATTGAAATATTATTTTTCAACGTTAAGTATTCAACCCTTAACGATTTACGACTGACTCAGCGTTAAACTAGGTAAATGAAATGATGGATGAGGTCATTAACCCACGTAATAAGTTTTTGATCACATTTATAAAGCTTAATCAGGTGGAAGAGAGAAATATATTAGGATAAAATTTCAAGATCAAATGAACCTGATAGCTACTGTGTTTTCATATGATTTTAGTTTATAGCTTAAAATCTCTGAGGTGAAGTTTAGAGGTATTAGTCTAATGAATTTTTGCCTCATGTCTATCTACCATGCCGCAGTAAAACAGCACGGTGAAATAAGCAAAATAAACAGCAGTACTTGGTATTGTTGTGTTCCGGTTTGAAGGGTGAGTGAGCCAGTGTAATTACTAATTACAGGCACAAGGGACATAAAATCTTAGTTCCCAAGGTTAGTGGCGCATTGGATATGTAAGCGATGGTTGACATTTCTTACAATGCCAATGTCTAAGGGCGTTGGTGACCACTTACGATCAGGTGGTCCATATGCTCGTCCGCCTTCCTATTCTATAAAAAAAGCTCTAAGCTTGGTTTAAGCAGTTAATACATTATTAAATTTATTATATACAATCTAACATTGTGACATGACATGGTAAATTACATGTACGTTTTTCTATAATTAGATTTTCTATCCTTTTCTGACTAAATTATTTAAGACATTTGTTTTGTTATGATAAGCAACGCACAATTATGACATAAGATATTATGGCTTTAGAAACAACTATAACATTGCATCAAAGATCTGCCAAACAATAAAATAGGTGTCATAATTGTATGCATAAAATTAGCATTATTTTCACGTACACTATACACATTTAATACGTAAGACAAATTCAAATATGTGCCTTATTTATATTTATATAAGGATTTGTATTCTTTGACTGTATTTAGAATAATTTACACGTGGTTCGTTGTAATTTTCTTCATAGATGCATAGGTTCAAACAATGGTTCGTAGGCGTCAAAGGGCCACGATCTATTGCGTACATCGCTTCCTTTGAAATATCTATATACTTATAACAAATATTGTATTGTGAATTGAAATACAAAAGTATCAAGACTAAATTAATTTGAATTGTAGTATAGATAATTTCGAAATAAATGGCTTCAATTAAAATATATATATATATATATATATATATATATATATATATATAAGTAGTGTTTAATAATTATAATAATTATGTAAAAAAAATTATTCATTTTTTTATGCGAAAAAATTAACGTTATTTTATTGTACAGAAAGTATGACATTTCTATCCGAAGGCAGTCAGTTTCGAAGCCCACGTCTACTACTAACATTCGAGATATGGAACGATTTGCGTTTATACTTTGTCTAATTGTATTCGTTTTTTATAATGAATAAGGCAGTAGATTCCATGGTACAATATTATTCAATTTCTGAATCAGATATTGATCCACTGTCATCTATAAATATTATGACGATGGAAAAGAATTATTTATGTTTTCAATTAAATAAAAAAGAAAATTATAAATGTATAAATTATGATTTATTTATTAATGTAAATGAAAATATTAGTACAGAAGTCAGATGTAATCTAGAATTAAAATGATACAGATTGCATTTGGAATATTCTAGATAACTTGACTTGTTAGAAGATACACAATCACATAGGGTTGCTTATAATAAATAAGCAGGTTTTTAATAAATATCTGATTTATCTCTTTCAGTCATTATTGATTTATAATTCACAAGAATTAGGCATTTGGCAAGGGCATTGTTTAACTAATCATCCCCCGAAGAACATTTATAGTAAGATTTATTCGAGTTTTCATATTCGGTTGTGAAGTAAAACATGGTGATGTGCTGCTCGTTTTGTTACTTATGTATTCATCAAACCATGACGGAGCAACGTGATAGCATAGACTCCAAACGTTCGTCTTAAAAGGATAGGAGGCTTTAGCTGTCGCACTTTTACATTACTGATTACTGTGTGCGTACATATTTATATACAATGCATTACAAGTTAATTACAGTTACAATGAACTTAAACGTTTAATGTCAATGATTGGTAAATATTGAAAATGAAAATTGTCATTTGTAAAAACCAATAACATCCAATATTTTTTCATTTGCTCCTCTACCCGCTTTCTAATAATAAGGAAATTGCCAAATTTTATTAAAATTTTATAACAACTTGCAAAATACTTTTCACAAATGCAAAGGTTAAAGCTTGTTCAATACACCTAAATATTTGTCGTGCGTTAGTTCATGTCACAAACATCTCGTCTTCATACAGGAATATAACGTGGCTGAAATTCCTTTGAGATGTGATAAAATAAACTTTGACAGTGATTTGAGAATTTGAACGTGATAAAATTTCTGTTTATGGGAAAATGAAATAAATCTCTATCTATCATATATATATATATATATATATATATGTTTACGACCCTGGAATATGGTCCATTTCTGGGAAAATGCCTACAATCGTGTTAAGCACACTGCTTAAGACACAATAATGAGGGTTAATTAATATAGGTTTTCTTACGAAGTTTTTCTTTCCCGCCGTAATAAATATAAAAACTCATTAGTGCTTGTCCGAATTTGAAACTGTCATCTTTAAAAATATACACGTTCCATCTTCATTTCAGAAAAACACACACATAGGCATTATTATAATATGTACATACACATTCATGTTATATCCGGTTTAATTAACTTTTATTTTGTATAGCGCAAAAGAGGATTGCATATTATTGAGTTTGAAACAAAAGCTTTCCATAATAATCCATTGAGCGGACTTTTAAAATAATTCAATTTGTATACGCTAAAAGCATTCAACATGTCGATAAAAAAATATTAGACAATATGCTATATTCCTGTCGGTTTAGTATAGTATTAGTATTCACAAAATATACATTTTGAGTCAATTGTCAACAAATATTCGATACGACAAGCACCTATTGCACTTCGATACTGTGTAACTTACACGCAAGTATCAAAACTGACTGTACTGTTTCAACTCATTCCGATCAATAGGGTAGGAACGCATTTGACATGAAATATGATCATTAATTTTAATATATATATATATATATATATATAAGATTATATAATTAAATAATGTAATTGAAATATTATACTACATGTTTATAATTTTTTGAAATCTCTTTTCAGTTTTAATTTCCTTTAAAATCATCCCTGAGTTATTTTTTATAGGTAAGCGGACGAGCATATGGGCTACCTGATGGTAAGTGGTCCCTAACGCCCATAGACATTGGCATTGTAAGTAATGTTAACCATCGCTTACATCGCCGATGCATCACCAACCTTGGGAACTAAGTTCTTATGTATATTGTGCCTGTAATTACATTGGCTCACTTACCCTTCAAACAGGAACACAAACATACCAAGAACTGCTGTAGAATATCTGACGAGTGGGTGGTACCTACATAGACGAGCTTGCACAAAGCCCTACTATCAGTAGACCAAGATTTAAACCAATTTCGTTATTTTATCGTACACTCAACTAAATTGAGTTGAGTGCCTTAAGGTTTACTTATCTTTAATCTTCCTGCCAATTGGCAAAACCTTAGATTGACATTATATTATTCCAAGTGAGTTTGTTTCTTTATTAAGCACTGAAACAGTTCTTGATTTATATATGTTTATGAATACTATATTCTATAATAATATTCTACTGAACTTTTTACACCTAACAACTTCTTCTAATTAATCCCACAGATTATTTTAGATATCGAGTAATTGTTTCATTTAATATCAAAGAATTTGGCTAATATAAATATATAATATTTATTATATTACAATTTGTTTATTCAAAATACACATTTCAATGAATAATATTTCAATATTTTTTTCAGCCTTTTGCCGTCCACTGCTGGACGAAAGCCTCCCCCATAGAACGCCAACCATCCCGATCTTGGGCAGTCCGCATCCATCCCGAACCTGCCACCTTTTTTAAATCATCGGCCCATCTTGTCACAGGGCGTCCTACACTACGTTTGCCTAAGCGTGGTCTCCACTCTAACACGTGTCGGCTCCATCGGCCATCAATGCACGTGGAGACATGACCAGCCCACTTCCACTTCAGCGAGCTAATTCTACGCGCGATGTCGGTGACTTTAGTTCTCTGGTGAATGTCCTCATTTCGGATTCTATCTGCCAGAGAAACCCCAAGCATCGCGCGTTCCATTGCTCGCTGAGCGACCCTAAATTTGTGGACCAGTCCTACGGTAAGTGTCCACGTTTCGGCACCGTAAGTCATTACAGGTAGAACACATTGATTGAAGACCCTAGTCTTAAGTGACTGTGGGATCGACGATTCGAAAATATGACGTAACCTCCCGAATGCCGCCCAGCCCAAACGTATTCTTCTTTTAGCGTCCTTCTCAAAGTTGTGCCGGCCAAGTTGTATAGTTTGGCCCAGGTAGATATATTCCTGCACAACTTCAAGTGGAGAGCCATTTACGACCACTGGTCTCGGGGATACATGTCGGTTTGCCATAATTTTGGTCTCTTCTATATTCATCCCGAGACCTACTTTTCTGGAAGAATCGCTCAGGCTGTTTAGCATCTCTTCCAAATCCTGCAGAGTCTCCGCCATGATGACAATGTCGTCGGCAAATCGCAGATGTGTAATGTGTTGGCCATTTATATTAATGCCGCGTCCGTTCCAATCGAGCGTCTTGAAGACGTCCTCCAATGCATTGGTAAAGAGTTTCGGTGAGATTACATCTCCCTGTCTTACCCCAAGATGCAATTGGATTGGTCTTGTGCTCTGATCTTGTACTTGGACGGTCATGGTTGCGGCTTCGTACAAACACTTCACCACCTGGACATACCGACAGTCAATTAGGCATCTCTGCATAGATTCCAGAACAGCCCAGGCCTCGATGGTATCGAAGGCTCTTTCGTAGTCCACAAACGCTAGGCATAGAGGCTGATTATATTCCTCGGTCTTCTGTATTATTTGCCTTAGTGTGTGTATGTGGTCTACGGTACTGAAGCCTTTTCGAAACCCAGCCTGTTCCACGGGTTGGAAGTCATCGAATTTTCTTAAGTTAATTATATTTCAAGTATGTTGCAACATATATTTTGTCTACGGTTGCGCTATTCAATTCTGTCAGATAAAACTCTGATAATTGAATTATACTATGGCTTCAACTTCAGAGAAACTCATATCGTTGAAAGGAGTTTGTATATTTATTTATGAAATTATTTATGATATAACATAGTATGTACTTATTAATTGCGTTTGTATAACTTTATGTATTCGTTTTCGATAAATGTTTAAATCGAAAATACGACACAAAAAATATTAATGAAAAAATTATATTTTTTAAATATTTATTAGAAATATTTGCATACCGACAAAGTTTGCACTATCACTAAAGTTGTAAATTAAATGAAATTTTATAATTAGTGGACTCTTGAATCAAGCACAATTATATAAAAGTAAAGCCGTGAACAGACATAGAGTTGGATGCAGGAAGTTTCGCCGCGTAGAGGTTATGAGCGCATGTTTGCATGCACATGTGTCCATCCGGTTCCTGACACGATCTCATGCGTAATGCATGTCACAGCCACGTCATGTTTTGTGTAAACGTCGTGAGTTCCTCGGTCAGTTCCTGGGCTATAAACTATTAATGACGTAACAATCATATTTTGATTGATCAATTTTGATACTCTTGTAAGGTTTTCGATTTTTTAATTCGAAGTATTTTAGCATCTATTATTTAATTATTAAAAAAGATATCATCAAAATATTTAATTATTGTCATAATTTAAAAGTTATTTAGTATACGAAATCGATATTTCAAAGAGATGCCCGAGAAATTTTAGATTTAGATACATACTTAAAATAAGCTTAGAATATTATAAATCTTTTCATTATTCCCAAGACAGATACCTCATTTCAATATCAGATTACTAACATATTATGTACATTGTACGTTAATGCGTGTTTAATAAGGGAATACAAGATAGAGAGTATCAAGTATGATCGAAACATAATATATTTTTTACCAGCAGCTTTAGTGGATTGTAGCGTGATATATAGACAATATATTATATACCTTACTCAATAGCTAGGCTATTTATTACCAATGATTTTTCTAATTAGGCAGTTACACTAACAAATTGTCACTTTATCGCAATCGAATCGAAACGCTATCGTTTAATAGTTTTCCTATTTTACTAACACAACGATCCAGTTACGGGTCGGTCGAAGTTGAATCGGAATTTAATCGGTAACGTATCGTAAATGTTACATTCTAAAAGAATTAGTTCCCAATTACAAATCACAGTAACAGCCTGTGAATGTCCCACTGCTGGGCTAAGGCCTCCTCTCTCTTTTTTGGGGAGAAGGTTTGGAGCTTATTCCGCTACGCTGATCCAAGGCGGGTTGGTGGAAAATGAGGTTTATTTTTGTGAGGTGTAGAATCGGACACATATCGTAATCGTTAAAATTTAGTAGAATTGGTCCCTTGAGTGCTTTCAAATAAACAAAACTCTGCAGCTTTAGAACATTTTAATCGTTCCAAATACCTGATATTTTCATTCATTGATAAGGGTTCCATATACGTGGTTACATTACCTGTAACAAAATCATAAAATTATTATTTTAATTGATTTAATGTGAAAAACAAAGAACATAACACTATAACTCATAATTGGCAACATATTTAATACATAATAAAGGCTTTATTCTTCTCACAATGCTACCGTAAATAAGTCTCTTAATACTCGGTGTTGCTAATCGTAAAATATTATAAGTCAATACGGTGCTACGCTATTTTGGTGTATATATCGTTTTAATAGAAACATTATTGAAAAATTGTAAAAAAACATCTATTATTATTTATGCATTGCGTAAGAAAGTTGCGTAAGTTTTTTTTGTTCTTCTCTTTTTCCAATAGTTTTATAACACTAAAATACGTTACACAAGGGAGAAAAGGTACTGAATTGTTTTGTCTTTGTCTTTTTATAAATAGATTCTTTGTGGTAGGGCTTTGCGTGTGTTTGGTGATGTAAGGGATTGTTAATATTTTTTATGGTACCAATGTGGTCTTAAGAAACCACTTATTATAAGATGACCGACTGCTTACCTACTTTATAAAAAAAATATAGATCATCTATATTTTTGTATTGTAGTCAATCTTGTATAACACGTGTTCAAATTTAAAATCGAGTGTGACGTTGTTTTCCAAGATTTTTCATAAAATATTTCCACAGCAGCATATCATCAGCCAGTCTGTCAGCTATAAATTAAATAAATAAAAAATTGAACACAAAAAAGGCAAACGTATATCCGATACCGATGATTAGAAATTTCATAATCTCATTCATAGATATTTTTTCACGACATAAATTCCAAATTTAAAAACCGTAACGAAAACCATTATAACGGTTTCATTGAAAAAAAAAAAGATACCGACATGTTGTGCTTTTCAAAATATCGGTATTGGTATTTATGAATGTTTTTAACTTATAACCTTTTTATAGATGTTAGTTTTATAGACGGCTTTTGAATAGCAATGAACACGTGTCAAACAACATAATGCATTATTGATATGTCATCTGTATCGATTATATTATGAATTATATCGCTCTTAACGAATACGTCTTACAGAAATTCCACTTTAAGCACATACAACTAAAAAAGAAAACATAAATGTACCGCTGTTGTTTTTTTAATATATATTTTAAGTAGATAGGTAGTCTGGTAAATGGTCCCGTTGGTCAGTCAAAACTGTCCATATACATCGGCATTATAAGAAATACTAACGATCGATTTTACTTGGTGGTAAGGCTTTGCGTAAGCTCATTTGGGTAGGTGTCACCTATTCATCAAATATTCTACCGCTAAACAGAAATACTTATTAATGTTGCGTTCCGCTTTGAAGGGTGAGTGAGCCAGTGTGACTTCTAATTTCACTCAAATTCTGCGGATGTGGATTCCACCGAACCGCTTTGGAGCAGCGTGCTGGAATAAGCTCCAAACCTACTCCTCAAAAAAAAAGAAGCCAAATCCTTAAGCTAATCCTAAGTAATTTTTTCTTTCGAGACATTTTGGGTTCCCTTACTAAATTTCCCTTCACCGCCCAGCACGAGATGTATTATCAAACACAAATTAAGCACATGAAAATTTTGTGGTGCTTGCTCGGGTTATTTTAGGTTCACGTGTTAAACTTCCATTTTTCACGGTAGCATGCGAAAGTGTTCTTGTGGTCTTCCTCGTTAAGACGGAAAGGGTATTGCTGGTTTTTTAGTGGGTATTCCGATGTTCGGGGCGCACTCGGCGCCTTGGACACCGGCGAGCCGCACATACCTCCCCACTGTTCCCGTGGGAGAAACGCGTCACGCGTTTTTCCAGCGATATAAAAAAAAAAACAAAAAAAAGTTCACGTGTCTAACCATCGGGCTCAATAGACAACTAGACAAGTCTGTTTTCTCTCTATCTTATTTTTAAATATAGTAACTGGGACATAAAACTGTTACGGTGATTGTAACAAATGATTTTTGCTATGACATAATACACTGTAACAGTACAATTACTGTATTATAATCTAAAAAAAATGATAATCAAAAAAGGGTTCCGCAGTATATTCCCAAGTACTAAGGCTGGGTGCGCACGAGCGACAATTACCGTCCATTGTTCGTGACCACCGTTCGTTGAAGCGGGCCGTGTGTAATTACACGCTTTACTGCCTGTTACGTTTTGCTTAAGACAAGACCTTACGCAAATTATTGCTTTGGAACGCTAGAACGAGCATTTTCATAGAATCCCCTGTGGTCTGACGAGTTTAACGCGTTAAATTTAATTCGAACGGTATAAATTGTTAACGTAAACGCGTCATAAGCTAACTCATTCTTTATAAGAAAATTCTCTAAGAACTAGAGACTTGTCCTACACTTTCGTAGATAGTATAGATAGATAGTATGTATACCACCTTCTTATTTAGTCAAGTCATATATGATTATGATATGATCAAAATATACAAAAAAAATGTTATTAAGGAGCTTAGGTAAATCTAGCACGTCTAAGGTATAAATAAAACTATCATAATATGAAGACTGCCGGAAGGGAATGATAAGGAGAAGGGAGCAAGTAAGACACAGCAAAAAAAATAAAATTTGTTGTATGTTTTATCCTCGTTCCTTCGGGCTAAGCAACGAATTCCATGTTTCAACTTCATTATATGAAACATGGGATATATGTTGAAACATGGGATGGACAGAATCATTTTCTGGAAAGACACAATTCTGAAATACAAAACTATCAATAGTTATCTCTTATAGTTAACAGACGGATTATTTCGCCTACAGCCTTCCTAAAACAGGATATATAAAAGTACTATATAGTTTATACCCATACCTAAAAAAAATTAATGGAATTTTCGGAACAATCGCATTAGTAGTTATTGTGTGAATCCGTTAAAAATCAAGCAAAATTTTTCTCTTTAAAGTAGCATCATGATTTGATATCGTCGAGTATTATTATTATTTTTCTTTAGAGTTCTAGATGTATATTGGCTATGTATAATCATTGGTATATAGTATTTACATTATACATACATATATATTGATGGATTGCTTTGCATATAATTATATGTATATTGAATGAGCAAAAAATTAATATAACCATAACTTAGCCAGTCTACTGAGATGAAAAAATAACATTCTAGCGTTTACGCTAGAAAGTTATTTTTATTGAAGTCAATTTCCATATTATATGAAGACAAACTTTATATGAAATTCATTGTTAAAATAATATCTTACTTCTATTTGTTTAAAACAAATAGTATTAAAATAAAATGGAAAAGCATTTTGAAATTCGAAGCTATTCCAAAATTGTTTTCTACACAAAACAAAGACGATTGGCTCTTCTGGTGATAGGAGGGCTGGTTCATTTTCACCAAGAGAATCGCAATTGCGAATCAAAGGGGAAATGTTGCCAGCATTCTCATCACTATTTGATGCGGTCATAATTTGTACAGTAGCCGTTTTTAATTGTTATTTGTGTATATTTAAGACAAAAAATAAATAATATATAATTGTTTTATAAGAAAAAGCTAATACATGCTTACACAAAATTATACTGTCATTTTGTTTTATATCAGCTCTTAAGCCGCGTAAACTATGTCACAAAGAAAAACCGTAGCCGCAACTCATTCTTTGTTCATGTATACCCACCTTTATGGCCAATGAAGCGTTTTACTCGTGATCAAAGTGAATGAACCACCGATATCAGTAATGATTTACAACGACCTTGCTGTGAGTTTACTTAAATAGAACCGTTAATGGGATAACGATGCTGTGTAAATCATATCAATATAATATTAATATCTCAAGCATAAACAAGATGGCGCTGCTTTGTCTATATCTCGTTAGTATTAATTTCTTTGACACTGTTTTAACGATCACCATTCAAGTTCGTACATATATTTTTCCTTCATGGTTTTAACCGACTTCATAAATGGAGAAGGTTCTCAATAAGTTTGTATTAATTTTTTTTATGTTTGTTACCTCAAAACTGAAATTCATGAACTATTTTGGAAAAATCGTTTTTTTTTGTTGGAAAACTTATGTACTTGGTCTTATATAAATTTTGTATCGTGGTATTTTTTCTGATGATATGGGCTCAAATTTGAGGTTTTGTTTTGCATTAACGGTGAAAAGCCTGGTCTGGTCTGGAGTCGTAGCCGTCGAGTGAACGAGGTCCCTTATTCTTCTTACAATGCGAGTGTTTTTGAGTGAAGATACCTACCATCAGCAAGGTAAACGTGAATCTTAGTCACCTTTAGCTCTTCACTTCAAATCTGGAATAACTACATGTCTTCATGTGTATAATTTGTGTTTTTTATTCAATTCGATGCTTCGAGTTACACGGCAATATATTAGCTAAGTGGAACTAATTCCAATCCCTAAAGAAAAAAGGCTTAGCTCAGCAGGCACGGCTTGTTTATATTCTTTTATATCCCATAGTCCAAAAATCATTAGATTTGAACGATACAATTTCAAACCGCTACATTAATGGTCTACCATTGAGCTATAAAACCTGAAGGCTATATTTTATAGCCGATTGATTTAAAGTCACTCTTAAAAACAAGCAAGTGTCAAAAATACAACATTCTATATACGGAGGGACAAAAAAATAAATTAAGAAAAACGATTGTTCGTAATCCATGCCTAAGTAATACCGCAGCTGTATTATACAGGATGTGATCCATTGTACACGCGCAGACTATGCAAATAGATAGGTTCGGGGCATGGCCTAAGAATAAATATCATTCACTTAAGTATTAACTTTTGTCTTTTCGTGGATTATTAATATTTTTTTATCTACGTTTAGTTTTCTCTGCAAATTGTATTTTTGTGAAGTAAATGACGCTGACTATTTATTTATAATCTTTATTTAACACAAAAATATATAATACACATAGCTTGAAAAGAAGCCAAACAAGAATAATGAAAACTATGCTATCTTTTTTATTTGTAAAAAACTTATGCCCGGTATATGTTGCAAGTAATTAGTTGGATTCGTGCGCCATCTATTATCCATTGATAGTACTATGCAATAAATCTTCACGATATTGCCGATTACAAAATTACAAACTCATATTTGTCAGATAGTCAGGTTACAGCACTAAGCTGTCAGTGTATCTTTATTTTTATTTCAATGTATCTGTAAAAAGCGTGGTCACTGTATTCGCTTACATCTTATCACTCACACCCCACGCATAATGATATTTTGATTGATTCATAATTCATATCGATGTTACTTGAAGATCAATTACTATGATGAGCAAAACATATTCAAACTTGGATGTATCATGTCTTTTTTATTCACGAAATTAATAATTCAAATCTTCGGTTCTCACGATATTATGCTAATAAATTCGTATGAGGATATATAATTAAATATACTGTCTGTTCGTTGTTGTCTAAATTATTCATTGCAATAATTCCATAGAATTAATAATATCCGTATAAATGAGTAACTACTAGTACTAATTTATTTGTTATGGTATGGTAGCTTTGTTTATTTTATAATTTTAAATTACGATTTAAGAGTGGTAGTTTTTTTATATAAAAGATAGGCTGTCGGGCGAATGGGCCACCTGATGGTAGGTGGACTACCCATAGACATTGGCATTGTAAGCCTTACATTACCAATGCTAGTTACACTAGTTCGCTCACCCTTCAAACCGGAACACAACAATATTAAGTATTACTGTTTTGCGGTAGAATATTTTTTTTTTTTTTTTATAGAAAAGGAAGGCGGACGAGCATATGGGCCACCTGATGGTAAGTGGTCACCAACGCTCTTAGACATTGGCATTGTAAGAAATGTCAACCATCGCTTACATATCCAATGCGCCACCAACCTTGGGAACTAAGATTTTATGTCCCTTGTGCCTGTAATTACACTGGCTCACTCACCCTTCAAACCGGAACACAACAATATCAAGTATTGCTGTTTTGCGGTAGAATATCTGATGAGTGGGTGGTACCTACCCAGACGAGCTTGCACAAAGCCCTACCACCAGTATATCTGATGATTGGCACAAAACCCCACTACCAGGTAGTAAAAGTGTACTTAAATAAATGTAATATATTTAATTAGATTTATTACTTCTTGTTGTATGATATTAAATTCTATGGATAAGATAGTAAAAGTTATATATTTTCATTTGCATCTACATTTAAAGTATTTATGTATTTTATAATCTATGTTGAAATTATAATCAAATTTGATTTATTACGGAATCTATAAGTTTGTCTGGTAACCTAATCTAAAAAACCAATACAGCTTATTTAAATGAAACTTTTATACGTGTGTTTTGCTTTTATGTGAATTTTAAATTATTCATTTTAATTATATATTTGATATAAAGGCGGAATATTATACGAATCCGGAAATGCTTATAATTTGGAAATAATAAATAACAAAAATAAATTGATTGAGCAATTTATTATTGTCTATCTTATTATATTGGGAAAGTGTGTTTGTACATTAAAAGTTTTTTGAATAAAATTATGATGTATATTATGTACACATATAAATTTTAATAAATATTTTTTTTCCGTCCTTGCGTCACGTCAATAACCACTGCTTAATAACCATGAGTTATATTCCTAAGTAATAATAGATGTATACATTAAAACTAAATTAAAATATAAAACTTTTGACTTTTCAAAAGAAGAATTTTGATTTGTCAGTTCTCAAGTCACACGATTCAGAGGTCCTTATTAAACTGAAAAAAAAATCGAATCTCATATCAAAAGTCGTGGTCTACGCATATAATAGCTTATATAATAGGCAAGCTTAGACAGAAATACATTAATCAAATAGAATTTAAATTATATGAAAGCGACGGCTATATTGATTAATGCGACATCGCTTAATTTTGTTTGAATTGCCTTGTATTCGAAATAAAGACGATAAAAAATGTTTTGCCTAAATATAAACGGCAAAATAATAAAATTTAATTTATCTAATTTGACATTTCGTTTTTAATAATATATTTTTATCACGCTAACATTTGGAATCATAGTGATTCGAAAACGAAAGTTTTATTTGATGAAGTTTGTGTTAAGTAATAAGTAACAGACTGTTAATGTCCCACTGCTAGGCTAAGGCCTCCTCTCCCTTTTGAGGAGAAGCTTTGGAGCTTATTCCACCACGCTGCTCCAATGCGGGTTGGTAGAATACACATGTGGCATAATTTCAATGAAATTAGACACATGCTGGTTTCCAAACGATGTTTTCCTTCACCGTCAAGCACGAGATGAATCATAAACACAAATTAAGCACATGAAAATTGAGTGGTGCTTGCCCGGGTTTGAGCCCACGATCATCGGTTAAGATTCACGAGTTCTAACTACTAGGCTATCTTGGCTTATTATATTAAGTAGATTGAACTCTAAATCAAATTTATGAAATAAATATCTGTTCTGTGATGTTCTAAAATTATTAAAGAACGGGCTGCAAAGGTTATCTCGATGAAATAAGCAACCCTGGAAGTTAAGATGTTATGGCCCTTGTGCCTGTAGTAACACTGGCTCACTCACTTGAAACTAGAACACCACAATACTAACTATCGCTATTCAGCGGTAGTATATCTGATCAGTGGGTGGTCCTTATTAAAAACATTTTGTAAGTTTTGAAGCCGTTATGTTACGTATGGAACGGCACGAACTTTAACGTACCGTTAAACGTAAGTAAGAGTAACGTACCACGTTACTCTTAACTTAAAAAAAAAACGATCGGTTCCTTATATACAATAACGATTCGTTAAATATAGAAACCCGACATAAAAGTTTCATTTTTATTGGTCATTAATTTTATTAATATAATGTTTAAAATGTTTCTTATTAAAATTCTTACTGTTAAGTGCAAACAGCTGTCCACTGATCAACATGCAGAATGCGTTCGATAGATCTTTTTATAGACACTGTTTCTTCGTAAGGCGGGCTAATTGAAATTTTATTAGCCTGTGGTCGATCGTATGTGATAACGAACACTGAATGATCGTGGCAAGTCGAGGAATAGCTAAAAATACATGTACATTCTTCTAGCATACAATTAATGACTTGAAGGTGCAATCAAGATAATTTGAATAAATGAAATGTCACACTATAAACTGCAAATCTCCAATCCAAATATAAAAATTAAATGTACGGAAAAAAATATTGAAAACAATAAATATTATTCCTATTACGATTTTAAAGTTGCAAAGAAATATGACATGAAATATTCACTCAGCTTGATGTTGAGGATGAAACGTAAACACTGGTTTTCATAGTACATCTGGTTGCAGATGTCAGAATTAACAATAGCAGCAATAATAATATTTGTAGCAAGTATGTGTAATAAATTCGATAGTTTTTTTTTAAATAAGTTGCTTTTTTATTTGTATAAGATTGAATTAATTTGAATGGAACTCAACACAATAGAGTACATAATGTCGTTTTGTGATTATAATTCAAAGGAATTGAATTTGTGATTATAATTCAACGCAAACAGAATTCATACAAACGCAAACGCAAAAGAGCGCGTAATTTAATAATACAAGAAATTCCGAATTCTGAAGATTTGAGAGAAGAAATCACTTAACTTATATTGTATTTTCTTATAAATACATACAAATAAGTAAAAGTGGAAAGATTAAAAGGAAAATGCCTTTTCCTTTCAATAAAATTAAATTAAATGGAAGCGAATAGGAAAAAGGGCAATCAGTAATTGAAGGAAATCGGTACAGGCGAGCTTCGCGTTTATTAAGCTCGTCAACAAAATAAGCTTAATTCTTTCTAAGGATTCATACAAAGGTATATAAAATATGATATATTTTTTATACATGATGAAAGACGAAACAATATAAGTGGTTACTATGACGATGTATAAAGTCAAATTTAAGATGAATTTTATTGTATTGTGTACACCGTGAAATAATTTTGCTAAATCACATACAAGTATATTGTCTTCACTTACACGTGGACAGCTATAACTCGCAAGAACGAGACGAAGGTATTTGTTTTCATTGAAAAACTTGCAAAAGCAAGTCTCAGTTAAATGCAAATACAAACAAACCAAATTAAGCAAAAAAATACCTCATGTCAAAACCATATAAGGTGAATCTGAGCAAATATTATTCCAGACTTGAGAATTGAGATAGACTAATATAAATATTTGTATTTCTTAACAACTCGTCTGAGAACAAAAATGAATAAAATGTGATGACCTTTTTACGTTTCATTATAAAGCAGAAATTATTATTTTATATGAAATAAACTTACAGATAATTGATTCGATAATAAGAAAATTTAATTAAGGCAATACAATAAGTACAACCATAATGGATTTTTCAGAAAATGCTATTTAATTATATTATTATTATTTTAATGTTATTGTAAGTCTTCAATTGTTGGAGATTAAGAGCTGAAAATCGAGCTCAGTGGCGTGCCATTGGAGAGACCTATGTCCAGCAGTGGACGCGAAAAGGGTGATGATGATGATGATGATGATGATGTTGGTCTTCAAATATTTAATGTGATATATAAGAATAGAATGAAATATATACGAAACGCTCTAATGATTTGGCTATTATCTATATCATGTTTGAAAAGACAATAAAAAAAAACATATAACCAATAAAACAATAAGAAGAGGGTGATGTAAATCTTATTATTTGCTATGATGGCCCAGTGGTAGGAACGCGTCAATCTTAACCGAAGATTATGGGTTCGGACATCTTGTACTCATTTATGATGAAAAACATCATGAAGAAGCTTGGATGTGTTGGATGAAAGTCTGCTACACGTGTATTGTACCAACCCGCATTGGAGCGTAGTGCAATAAGCTCCAAGCGTTCCCCTTAATAGGAGAGCCTTAGCCCAGGAGTGGGTTTACATGCTGTTACTTTACTATAATATACAATCAATACATTGTAGCTTTAAGGTGTTTCTAGTTGAGTTTAAAAAAATCAACAGCACCGGTAATACTAAGCGATATATCCAATAATAAACTCGCTGTACCCTCATAACTTTTTATAAAACATTTAACCTTGGCAAATGCAAGTTTCCAAGTCGTTTAGACATTGAAGACAGTTTTTTTATACTTTTCTCAGCAAGTACAAACCCAATAACAGCTTCCAGTAATTGGAAATAAAAACGAGCTGGAACGAGTATTTTAAATCAGCCGGGTAGAACAAAGCATCCTCCGTCGATTAATGAAAAAGAAAACATCGATGCGGGCAACGTAAGGGCGAATAATTATATCAAGCGATAAAAGTATAAATATTAAAGCGATATTCCGTGGAATGCCAGCCGATCATAGGCCTATATACGTCGCGTTTCAATTTACTGCTTTTTAACATTCCAATCACGAGTCAATGAACCATAAAATTCTATATCGATACGATTAGTGAAAATACGAATATACAACTAATAAATATATCATCATTCGGATATTTAATTTATAATCAAAATGTATTTGTAAACGGCCATGTCTGTACTTGAAATGTTTTTAAAAAGATTATTATTAAAATTATTGTTGGTACAGAGTTAATAGCAATTTTTGAAATGATTGCCTGCTTTTTTATAGGTTTTTGCAATTATAACGTGAAAATATACAAAAACTATATATAAACACTAAAGTCTGTTCGCGTCTCACTGTTAATTTATTCTTAAGGCGTTCACACCTTTTGAGGAGAAGGTGCGGGTTGGATATCCCCATGAATAGTACATGTTCACCCTTGAATTTGTATATATTTTTTAAAAGTTTACGTATCAGGACGAACATATGGGCCATTAGATGGTAAGTGGTCACCAACTCTCATAGATATTGGCATTGTAAGAATTGTTAACCATCGCTTACATCGCCAATGCGCCAACAACCTTCGGAACTAATATGTCCCTTGTTCTTGTTCACTCACCCTTCAAACTAGAACACAACAATAATAAGTACTGCTGTTTTGCGGTATAATATCTGATGAGTGGGTGGTACCTACCCAGACGAGCTTGCACAAATACCTATCACCAGTAAAACTATGCATACATATTTACGACTTTATAAATGATTAATTTTACCTGAGATAAAAAAATATGTAATGTTATTTGTAGAAACAAGGTAATCAAATTCAACCTTGAAATTTAAACTCAACGCGCTTAAAGAAGTATGACTTCTATATCGTATCGTTCATTAGCAATAAATATATCATAGTATAGCTTTAACATAAGACATCAGCCTATACAAGTAGCATATAAATCGTAAAGATTTCAAACCACTTTTACTTTTAAATAGCAAAGGAGCCGCATTCAATTCAGCCATACATACTCGATTGCTTTGGAGAGGTCATAAATTTTGTTATTAGTAATCGATAATTCGCTCTCGACGCACAGAGTTATGCGACCGGTTCCGTTTGATAAATACGTTTTTTGCTTTTTATGCATTAGGATTTGCGAATGCATTTAGCGCATACATAGAATTTCTTACTTTAAGCTTCAATAGTATGTTATGTTTTCTTGTTATCATTCTTTGGTTTCGTGGTCCTCGGTCTCTAATTATGAGGTCCTCGGTTATGACCTCGGGTCAAGCTAATAAAATATTGCTTGGTTTTTCTACTTTGCAGTATATAGTATCGGATTTGCCACCCCATCAGGTTGTATGCATTTGAGTTTGCGCATAGACTTGCGTAATATATGTTCTGTGCAAACGGCTAGCCACCTATTTTCTTATTTACATAATACACTTGTATGGAATGGAATAAAACGTATTTTTATGACTATCTATTTATAAATACTAGTTAACGCGGCATATGATGCGATGCCTCTTGAAATTGTTTTAAAAACAATAATTCGAGACTCACACGCCATCTATTATACATTGATAGTACTATGATAGAAATCTTTACGCAAATTTCAACAACGTTTGTATAGATTTTAAGCTCATTTTGATGTGAAGAAGCAGATAATCCGAAGTTAAGCACTAATAAAAATAAAATGAACTATTATTTGTTATAATAAAACATTTAAATAATTATTTTATCACCGTGAAATGTATATAAAAATTATGAAGATATGATGAACGAAACATAATCGTGACTACACATTAAAGTTCTATGCAATAATTATTTCACAATTTTATCTCGATTATTTTATTTATAGTGCACTAGAAATGCCCACTGTGCTCCGAGGGATATGAATAGTGATGTGCGAATACGTGATAGTTTGTCGATTATTGTCTTATCGAAATAGATATAGACTTGATTTGTCATAAGTTATTTAAACATAAATATCATAATAAAAAAAGAATACTTTAAAAATAATGATCGCGTTGAATTGTTGCTGTAATCGCAGTAAAATTGATTAAACAATTTAATTGATTAACGAATCCTTAACACTTCAGATGAGTTTAAGTACAACTTCAGTCCTGACAAGAATCACAAGTGAAGGTAATAATGGAGGATGTTTTTATTTTAATGATTATCGAATAAATTTAATTTAGTAATTTAACTATCTGTAATAATACATGCACATGTAAAATAATAATTGGGTTCAACTCATTTTTACTTAATACAGATAACAAAATTAAAGCCTTCGTGAACTCAATGTCAAATTATAACTTATGTTTTATTTACCTTAAAAATCAAGATTATGTCCTCCAATGACGGTCATTCTCAATGTATTAAACCGTTATTAAATTTAAAAAAAAATACTGAAAATTAAAAATATGAAATTTTAAAGAATTGTGAAATAAAAATAATAATCATTAAACAATTTGTTTAAATAGCGATAAAAATTCCTTTAAGTGCACTGATCATCCGAGTTCATTAATGTTATCGATAACCCGATCTCCCCATCACTACGTGCATGCGGGCATCGCATAAGTTTTGATATCATCTATTTTTATCTATGAACTACGGCAGCACATTACAAATGAAATGAGCCCTTTGTTGTGAAATTACAGTGTTTCTCCTGTTGTTGTATCGTGGCCATTGTGTTCAAGACTAGAACACTCTTTGTCAATTTCGAAAAACCTTTGTCGTTTAAAGTATTTGAATGTTCAAGTATTAAATATTACGAACTGAAATGTTGGTTGCAGTATCATATTTTAATGCCGACATGGCTCAGTGGTTAGTATGCGTGAATCTTAAACAATGATCGCAGGTTTAAACCCAAGTAAGTACTAAATTTTTATATGGCTTGTGTTCATAATTCATCTCGCGCTCGGTGGTGCAAATAGCGAGACGAAACCTGCATGTGTATAATTCTGCCACTTGCGTATCCACCAACACGCGTGGTGGAGTAAATTCCAAACCTAAAGGATAGACGAGGCCTTAGCCAAGCAAACATTAAAAAATATTTCAGGTAGATCCTACACATGATAAACAAGTTCAAAAAGAAAACCAAACTTATTTCTTGAATCGAAATAAATACTTAATGAAAGCGTAATCAAAAGGGTTCATTATTTCATTACGCGTTGTCATTACGCAATTCTAGTTCCATTTTTTCGCTCCTTTGAAGTTGATATTATTACCTATTCGTTCTTAGTTTTCCCTTCCACACACACATACACGATGTGTGTAAACGTAAGTTTACACACATACACGCTGTGTGTAAACGTACGTTTAAAGTGTACTTATCTTTACAATTAAAGAGCGCTTACTTGCCAACAAACTGAATTTACAGTTATTAGATGTTATTTCGGTAAAAGTTGAAATTTTATACTTGATAAATTAATGATTTTTGATTATATACCTTTGCAATATGCAAATACTGTTTGTAATTGTAAATACCTTTATTGTTAATATATATTTATTATTTAAAATATAAATTTAAATCAATATTTTAATTAATTTAAAATATAAATTAATTTAAATATTGATTTTACCAATCCACTTACGATTGGCTTTAAGATAATGATTTTTGATTATATACTTTTGCATATTATTTACAAAAAAAAAAACAAATGTAAATGTAACCATATAAAGTCACTTTTAACGCTAATGCATTTTTAATTACCGAGAAACTAAAATAAATTGTTCCATAGAATTGCACACAACAAATTATCGCAATGAACAACAATTAAGTTAAATTAGCGTTGTTATAACCCACATATAAATAGCTCCCTAATAAGTATATCCTCTATTACAATTGATAGTAAAACTATGTGCGTGGACGCATCGAGGTCAATGAACTTGAGTTTTAATTGTATACTCAATTGAGGTTTTTATGACGCTTATAAATTTCGCCTTCTGTTTTATAGTTCCTTACAACACCGATTTTTTTGTACTAAGTATGAATATTATTGTATATATACGTTATAAATGTATTCGTTATATGTATAACGTAAATAAATAAATAGTATAAATAGCCTAGTGGATAGAATATGTAAGCTTTAATTTAATTTCACTTGTAAAAATCAAGGCAAGCTTTATTTGTATTCTCGTGTTCAGCGGTTCAGGAAACCTTCACGAGAGGAATGATATTTCACCAGATGCATATCCACATAACTGCAGCGGAGTGTGGTGTAAACGGCTCTAAGTCTTCTTTTGTGAGGTGAAAAATATTTTGGCCAGAATTGGCACTATTAAGGGCTTTACTTTCTTTTTATATAAAATTCCCATTAGACGGTACAATAACAGTGAATTGGTGGTACCCACACAGATGAATAAGATACAAAACCAGCAAAAATATTACTCAATAAACAACCAAATCAAAGCAATAAAAAAGCAAATATAAATTAAGATGATAGATTATAAAAGACGATTTTTTTCGCATTCATCATTAAAAATAAATCGATTAACCGGCTCACATTTAAATTGCGTCATACAATACGAGCCTACTCATTCAATGTAAAATTAACATCAAACACATACAAATTATAGCTCAATAGAGATGTCAACGATTTATATCGATAAACCAATCTGTCGCCGTGTTTACATAAACATAACGGTAATGTCGAGTAATTTTGAATACAGAACTCTCGAGGTATTCAATAAACTAGTCTTATTCAAGCGTCTGTCACGGACAGTGATTAGTTTTAATATACTGTTATAGTACAATATTCTAGAATTGATTTTACATATATTTGTATGTTATCTCTAAAAAAAGATAATTTTTAATGATTGATAGTAACATTAAAATAAATTAATCGAATGACGAATTTGTACACACAATACTTTTTTTTATTTGATATAAATAAGGATTTTTTTTTAATTTTAGGTAATTTCACAGAAAAAAAAAGTATCTTATTGTTTTTAATGAAAACTTATAAACTTGTGTTATAAACGTTTCATGTTTGCACAAGTTTCATACAACATATTAGTTATTGCAAATAGGTTAAACATATTAATAGATTAAATTGTATTTAATGTTGCAACACGTTTCAACTAAAAAAAAGATTTAATTTCCGTATAAAGTATATTGAAGCTGTCACTTGCCATGGTGTTTCATCCTTTTATCACATATTATAAAATACGGGACTGAAAAGATGAAGTTAATGAGGCATCGATAAAACGTTATAAGTTACCAGTTGTACATAGACTATAGACCGATTCACAACCGTGAAAATCGTGTAAGCTTGTCGGTTTCGTCGTTGGGTAACAATTTAATATGATTTTTACCATTTTTAACCGACTTAAAAAAAACATTCGATTTGTATGTGTTTATTTATTTATTGAGATATTTACACCATCAACTTATCAGTAAGCAGTTTAAATTAACAACTTAAATAGATACTTTTACAAAGTGATACATCTTTAAAATATAATATTATTGTCCGCGATTTCCTCAATAACTACTGAACCGGTTGGATTATTAAATGCATATTATTTGAAAAGATAGTTTTAGTGTGTAATCCTAATACTTTAGGATCGGAGAAAATGGTTATTATATATATGAAAAAAATAAAATAACTTTAACAAAGATTTCGCGGGAAAAATTAGAAACATTAACTTAAGAAACATAATCAAAGTGTGATGAGAAAATAATATCCCTTCGGCCATTACAATTATTAGCCATAAAATCAACACGACGTCTCTATTTCGTGCTATAACGTACTTAATTCCGTTGCGGAAGAGTTAACGTTCCCACAATTGTCCGTGTGAAATCGCGTGTCGCCTCAATCACTTTTATGTCGGTCAACTACTGTCAATTGTACCATTCCTCGATCCAATCAGAGACGAGCGAATTTACATTTTACCGAGAATGGAAGGCGATACAACAAGGTAAAGTCCTTTTGAGTGATGTTTTAAGGTCAAATCGCATTTCGAATAGCTTAAGTTCCTGGCTAAATTGTTATTTTAATGACGTCAGCGATTCTCAACAACTGTTTGCTTTGGTTTAAAGTGGTTATTTTTATATCTATTTTATTTATATTACGTTTTTTTTTTCAATTTGAATTTCATTCGTGCAATTATATAATTCTGTTATTAATGTTCGACATCTCGAGTTTGTGAAAGCGTATTATACATTAAATTTATTATCTAATTCAATTGTAACAATCGATTACATTGATAGAGAGTGAAAATCGAACGGCCTACAGCAAAATCGATTCGCAATCAATTCGTCACTGTCCGCTACCGTTGCTTATCGATAACAGGCGTTCGCATCACTAATTCGATATGTACGACCGATTGATTGATTTTGATTACGATGGGCGTCTCGATGTCTATGATGTCTTTCATTTAGTCTCCGATGTATACATTTTTTTTTATATATTACTAGATAACTAATATTTTAAAAAAAATATTAAAATTATGATTACAATAATATTGGTAAGTCTGTGAATGTGCCTCTGCTAGACTAATGCCTCCTCTCATTTTAGGAGATGGTTTTGATACTCATTCCGCCACGCTACTACATGCATCAAACCTACTCGAATAAAAAGGCCCTATCTCAACAATGTAAAGTTTAATATTTTTATAAAATTAATAAAATTTGTTGATAATGAAACTGAAAAAAATAAAATATATCCACCAGCCTCGTGTCCCTCGGATAAATCTGTTGTTAACCACACACACATGAAGATAAATAAAATTATTTCCTACTAAATATGACGCTGTCTGCAGTCAGGGATCATTCAGTATAGTACAGTATCAGCCTGTTAATGTCCCACTGCTTGGCTAAGGCCTCTTCTCCCTTTTGAGGAGAAAGTTTGGAGCTTATTCCACCACGCTGCTCCAATGCAGGTTGGTAGAATATAGATGTGGCAGAATTTCAATAAAATTAGACACATGCAGGTTTCCTCACGATGTTTTCCTTCACCATCAAGCACGAGATGAATTATAAGCACAAATTAAGCATTATTATACTTAAGCAGTATTTATACTTAATTTAGGAAGTTAAATCGAGTAGCATTAGTATATAATTTGACTGTTAACTTTCATTCATTATTTTTTGCTATTCATATTTTTATTGTAGCGTGACTTCGTATAATTATATGATAAAACCTACAAGTAACATTGTTGCATAACACTGTCTAGACGTTTAAACCTATTATTTACCAATTAATTGTAATACTAGAAATGTCAGATATAAATATATTTAACATTATTATCGACGATGAAGTCATATTTTGGAAAAAAAATGATTTGATCATGATGTAATCTATTTAGTCATATCAGTCATTAGATAATAAAAATGGACAATTGTGTAACTACGCAAACACAACAGCACTATTCCTTCCCGATGGAAATGGAATCTGACACAACGGGTGCGAGTTCAGGCGTAGCACATTCAACAAACCGTGGAATCTGGTATCTGCAACCGTAAAAGCCAGACGACCAATGTAGACGTCAAAGCAAAGTCAGAAAAATTTATTCAATTTAAGAAGCGTTACACTTGCTTAATTTTTTTTTGACAATAAATGGGGCACTTGCCCGGGGCAATGAATGGATCTTGTAGCGCACCCTAAGCGCCTTTCATGATCTTTACGCATTCTTTGTTATTTTTTTATTTTATATTTCTAAAGGAACTTCAAAACCTACCTACTCTTAATTAACCATAAATAATTAACAATACAAGACGTTATTTTCCTTAAATTTAAAGGGCGGATAAACTTTTGTGCCCGGGGTGCCAAATCTTGAAGTAGGCCACTGCTAATTATTGTTTGGGAAAAGTCTGCCCCCTACGGCTTTACTTAGTTGGAGCCAGGAAGTATTTGAATGTATGTACAAGAAATACTCAAGCACAAACACCATTTTATGGATATTAAAACTGAATCTACATTAGCAGTGATATTTTATAATTACTTTTGTCCTTGTACTTGTGTATTTGTTGTTGTTGTCGGATGTTGACTTATGATGATATACAATTTTGATGCGTGTGATCCTCAAATTATATGATTTTTATGGCCAATATCGCATATCACTTTCTGACATTTCACGACCGCTTTCTGTGATGAGTTTCGAATTTGTTCTTACAGAATACATCAGTAGTTTTATGATTTCAAGGGTTGTATGAATGTATTTTATTACTTTAAATCGCGAGAAAAGGCGGTGAATCCGCCGACATACTCAAAATTAAATTTATTAGTTCGTGGTATTTATCAGATATTATACAGACAAACAGCAATATTTAATATCGTTGTGTTCCGGTTTGAAGGGTGAATGAGCCAGGGTAACAACATGCACAAGGGATAAAATATCTTAGTTCCCAATATTGGTGGCGCATTGATGATATGAGCGGGTTGATTAATATTTTATACGTTTCTAATATTTATTAGCCGTTATATTTGACAGTCTGCCTTACACATTTATATACAACTCTAACTTACAGTCTCCGTTAGTTGTTATGTATCTTTCTTAATTTCCAAATTTGGTGATAAATTGGCGATGTACGGAATATTTAATATTTCTTACAACACCGTCTATTTCATAAAAAAGATAAACAAACAAATTTGAAGGTACGGCTTGTACTTGTTATAATTCTGCAAGCTTTCACCCTCTTTAAATTGGTTAACTTAGTACGAACGTCTATTAGAGAATACAGTACAGCTCTTCGCGTTTATATTATTTTAACAAATGTGTGTGAGCGTGAACTAACAAGGAGTATAGATTATTAAGGATAGAAGTTTTTCTTATCACTTTCCTTAACTTTTTGCGATTATTTATTTTATTTTAAGAATTTTTTCTTAAAAATCACAATAAATAATATTGAAATTTGGCGACGACTACGTTTCACATTTATTTTTACAGTTTAATTTTAAAAAAAACACTAATGGCTTTACCGATAAATGTAATTTATGGGCTGATGAGATAAACAACGCTTTATCTTTTTCTTTCTAATATCAAATCAATAGTAACAGAAAGAGATAACTTATTGATGAATATTATTATTAAACTACAATTACAATCTCAGTGACAATTATTTTATAATCAAAATACCGAAATAATGCGTATGACTTGTTGAAGTCCTACAATAAACATCTACTAAAATAAATTTATTTTAGTATTAGTTAAAAGTTATTTTGAAAACGTATCGTCAAGTATATTTTCATAATAAATAAATACGTAAACAATTTAAAAATATATATTTAAAAGAATAAAAGTAATATTCATATTTAAATTCGCGAAGAATTCATACAAGAATTAAAAAAAAACAGCTTACCGGTTTAAAATAAAAGAATGGGTGTATAAACACAAGACGTATGCAATGATAGTTTTAGCCTACGCGGTGAGAAAACCGTCTATAATCTAGTTAATAATAATAATAATGTCCTCCAGACCGATTTCGGTCGCGGCGGCCAATCTCAAGAGAGATTAGCCAACTACGCAGGAGATATTATAGTACACAATCGTGTGCGCAAACACAGGTGCACTCTCTATTTCCTAACTCCCATAATGCGATGGGACAGCTATCTGATATGACCGAAAAGAGTTCAGGCGCAGGACCAACGGCTTTACGTGCTTTCCGAGGAACGCGAGTGTACACACTTCCAACTTCCAGACTCCGGGCTTCTACTGAGAATTTTCTGACAGAAAAATCCAATAACTTTTTTATCGGGCCGACCTGGGAATTGAACCCAGGACCTCCGGGTCTGCGGCCTTACATCAAGCCGCCAGACCAACGAGGCAGTCAGTTATAATCTAATTAATAATAGACAATAAAGATATTAAGATAACGAAATGTATTCACATCACAAAAGCTAATCGTATAAATAATATTGACACATTCGATAGTGGAAAGATATGGATCGTTCGGAAGCTGATTTTATCTCAATATTTCGCTATTACCATAAGCAGTGATCGTTTGGAGATATTATCGTGACAGCGTTTTATGAAGTGCTAGGTAAAAAAAGTGCTTATAACATATTATTTTAAACCTTAACTCCATTGAGATAAGGCTCATAATAATCAATTGTTAAGTGAAAGTTTATCTTATAATAAATAATATTGTGAGTGAAAAAAAAATTATGTAATTTTATAGAGAGTAGTCAATAGTACAATTTTAATTTATAAATGTACAAGAAATATAATTTTTAGTTACGGAAAAAAAAATGTATATACACACTCACAAACACACAGCTATATGTGTGTTTGTCTTCTATGAAGCAGAGTTGAAGAAATTGCCTTAATTATTAAACTAACATACCTTATCAATTAAGGTATTATATTATTCTGATTATTTTATAATCTTATTAAATATTTTCTGATAATAGCCATGATCATATACAGTAACGAATTTCAGACCTTCATAACCCTTAAATCAATAATAGCCCAAAGCGAGTTAATAATTACTTAAAAGCTATTAATTAATAATACATAATTGCTGAAATGGTCCATCAAATAGGCTTTATCTGAATATTGTAAATTTATATTCGAGTAAGAATTTTTTATTTACATTTTATATCGCATTCAGTGATGCAAGAAAATATAGTGTGGAAGTTATTAAAAACAAAAATATTTATATACTTATTACATATGAAAAAACTAATAAACAGGAATACCATTATTTCTAGTTTGACGCATGTTGGATGGGTGGCGGATACACATGTGGGAGAAATCGACACGTATAACGAAAATACCTCTGTTATCAAAACTAGTAGTAAAATTAATAAATATAATTTGGCACGTGTCAGAAATTCATATGACATGCGATTTTTCTACAAAGTTTTCCTTTAACGAACACGACATAAATTTTAAATATTTTTTATTTTTTATATAGAATAGGAAGGCGGACGAGCATATGGGCTGGTATGGATGGTAAGTGGTCAATAACGCCCATAGACATTGGCATTGTAAAAAATGTTAATCATCGCTTACATCCCCAACCTTGGGAACTAAGATGTTATGTCAAGTTAATTACAGGCGTAATCACACTGGCTCACTCACCCTTCAAACTGAAACACAACAATACCAAGTACTGCTGTTTTGCGGTAGAATATCCGATGAGTGGGTGGTACCTACCCAGACGAGCTTGCACAAAGCCCTACCACCAGTAATGAATTAAACACATGAACTATGAGTCGGTTTGTATCCACAATCGTGGAATAACATTCCATCTCATGATAAAGCAAACGAATAAAAAGATAAGCCACTCCTAAAGACAAAGATAAAAATATAATATAAGTGTTAATATGAAAGTTCAAGCAATAACATGTTGTAGATTACGATCAAAGTTGGTCTTAGTATGTGGAGATAAAATACGCTGATAAGAAGTGTCGGAACGAGATAGCATATGAAAGTTATCACATATTGTCACTGTTGTTTTCGTATTCAAATCATAGCACTATCTCTTTCTCTTGTTAATAAATTAGATTGAATGCTGTCAGAATTGAAATTCTTTAAAAAATTCAGTGAAAGTTACGTTATAAAAATATTAAGTAAGAATTATATATTTTACAATCATTTAATATTATATACAAAAGTATTTCTATATGGTCTGTAAAAATATTTAATTGAAAACAATCGATAACGACAAACAGATCACTAGTCAAATATTTTACATGTAAACTATGCCGCGTTCAATTTTTATATTATTGTAAAAGGTATCTTCATAACTACCCGAAAGCAAAAAATATTGCGTTTTTACACAAATATCGATATCGATAAATACCTACCACGTCATTAACCAAATATCTGTACGTGCATAATGCACATCGCTGCGAAGCGGCAACCTTGTTACACTTTCCGCTTCAGCTTATATAAGCGAGGCTGCATTCATTAAACAAGGAATCAACAAGCTAAAAGTTTTAATTAACAAAACTTTGACGTGATCCAATATGCATAAATTTCTGAAGGATTTCAAAAGCAGTTTATAGAATAGGTCATATGAAACAAATATGTTACTAAAATGTATTTTTTAATGTAATTAATTTAGACTAACTAATAATTTATGTTTATAATTCATCTACACGGTGAAGGCAAAAGTTAGGAAACCTGCATGTGTTTAATTTTATTGAAATTTTGCCACATGTAGTAGAAACTAACCCACATTGGAGCAGCGTGGTTGACTAAGCTCCAAACCTTCTCCTCAAAAGAGAGAGGAGGCCTTAGCCCAGCAGTGGGACATTAACAGGCTGTTACTTTATTAATTTATAACGTTATTTTGACAAAACATATTAATGAAATAAAATAGAACAAAAAAAGAGTGGCAATTGTCAAACTTCAAGAATAAATAGCGACATTCATATTTTTTTAATCAATATCTGATTTTGACCGGTATCGAGATAAAAGTGTAGCGCTCCTCAAACCGTCAATCAAATCAAAATATACTTCATTCAAGAAGCCACAAGTCAGTTTACATGATTATATTCAGTGTAAAATTACCACCGGCTTGGAATGTGGATTCAACGGAGATGAAACGGCAGGAAACTCAGTAGTCACTTTCTTTTCCACCAATTAACGTGTTATGGTAATTAAAAACAATTGAATTGAAAATAACTCTATATTGTTTTAGAATTGTTGATAAGGGTAATTTTTTTTAATGTCATACCCTGGTATATGTCCTTATTACATCCCACAGTATTATAATTTGCTACCAAGTCATAGTTTTTTTTTATTTGATCCAAACTGTGAAATGAAACACAGCATATAATCAAATTAGAACGTGTTTGATAAAAAAATATTTACTCTTGAATATATTTTATTAATATATAAAAATAAAAGTAATGCCTAGCTCAGTGGTAAGACCGTCTGCTACAAATATTGTTTTTTTTTTGTAATTTGGGTTTAATTCAAATTAAATAAATGAATCAAATGTTTTAAGAAAACCTACATTCCAGTATCGCATCGTCCTTTGAATAAACGTTTAATAAAATATGTATTTTATATCATTTATTACATTAATCCCTAAGTGTGCCACTCATAGATAGATAAAAGATTTAAAGATAAAAGATAAAGCCTCTATCTACAAATGCGTCAACAATAAAGTATCCACAGTTCCGCATTTAAGCTCAATCTCGGCAGCTACGATAAGCCATCTCAGTTTATCGACATTTTCTGTCACAACACTAGTGTCGTGTTAAGGTGCAATGCGGATGTTTTGTTCGCAGATGCAGTGAAATATCATAGGGCAACAGTATTGAGGTGAAATTTATTTGAAACTTTGATACGATTGTTGATACGATTTTGGTCATGGTCGCCAGCTTAGCAGTATATATTGTAACGTATAGCGTAAACACATGAATGTCCCGTGCAATTGGCTAGTCTCCCTTGAGAATGATTAGCATAGAAAAAATCTGTTACCCTTCATAACGGATTACAACAATTCCAAGTACTGCTGTTTTGCGGAATATCTGATGAGTACCTAGCTAGACGAGCTTGCACAAAACGTCAACCAATTTGTTATATTGCACAGGTATTTAGTTTGTAAAACGAAGTTGATTATAATTAAATTCATAATGAGTATAAAACATCGCCAATACGCCACCAACCTCGGGAACTAAGATGTCTGCTGCCTAATAACTGTTATTAAGATGTCGCCTATATACCCTTTTCCATTCGAAGGAGTAAAGATAAACAAACCTTAGATTTAAATATTCTATATGATTTATTAATAGGTAAAACTATTGCTGTATTATGTACTACAAACAGTTCTTGATTAATTTACCTTTATTTATAATGCAACATTATTCCACTTAACTAGTTATAACCACTTTAATTCAACTTCCAAAGTTCCGATAGCTTCTACTTTAGCGGTAGAATATTTGATAAATGGGTGATACTCGCCTAAAGTAAAAACTATTCTAGTATAGTAATACTAGAAATATTTTTTTGTATATTTTTGCTACTGCAAAAATATACAAAAAATTCGTCAGTCTTAGTTGTTTAAATATATATTACAATAAATTATCACAATACAATTTTTTTTTTATTTTATAGGTAGGCAGACAGGCAAATCGGCTGGTGTTAAGTGGTCACCACTGCCTATAGACATTGGCGATGGAAGAAGTATTAACCATTCTTTATATCGCCGATGCGCCATCAACCTTGGGAACGAAGATGAGGGATTATGTCCCTTGTGCATGTAGTTACACTGGCTCCTCATTCTTCAAAACGAAACGCAACAATACTAAATATTGCTGTTTGGCGGTAGAATATTTAATGTGTGGGTGGTATCTACCCAGAGTGGTTTTCACAAAAGGTTTTACTTTACTCTGTAAGCTGATATTTCTCGGATCCTTCAGTGACGTCATATTTAATTAAAACGTCCCATTTACATAATGTTTAAGATATTTCATGCTAAGTCCTTTTAACATATAAAGCATCTTGAGTTTTATCTCCTTTTAAGAGAAGATATCTCATGAATTGCTCCTTAAAATCTTTTTGTTAGATTCACCGATATTAGATGGTACAAATATCTTATATATTTGAATAGAATGTTTCCTCAGAAATGGCAGAGCAATATTAAATTTAAGATAAATATAATTTGCAACTACAATATTTGTTTCGTTTGCCTAATAGTAATAGTGCAATCACTTTTATTAAAAATATAACAAATTGTATTGTTGACTGTGCTGGTCATAGGAGGACTGGTTGTTTGTTAGCCCAGACCATCGGAATTGCAATTCAAAGGGGAAATGCTTCTAGCATTCTTCCCACTATTCCACGCGGTCATCATTGGCGAAGTAGCTATTTTTAATTTTTATTTAAATATATTTAAGTCCTTAATGTAAATAATTCTTATTAATACATAAACAATGAGTAAAAAAATGTGTCCCGTACATTAATATGTTAAATAGTTAAATAGTTATATATAATAATAATGTGAAGACCAATCTATCATGACCTACTAGATAGTAAAGTACGTAAATATGGAAGCGATTTAAATTATGGTGTCCGCATGACTGATTTCAGCAACGACGAGGAGATATTATAGTGTGCAATAGAACTATTTATATTCTCGCCTATATGACTCGACTGGAAATAGTTCAGGTGCAGCACCAATTACTCCGAGGCACGGGGATGTAAGCAATGAGAACTTGACTCTCTCTGCAGATAAATCAAATAACTTTTTCAACCCCAAGGATGAGCTGTTACGGTCTGTGGCCTTGAAAGCGAGCCAATTGATTAGGCAGTCAAAGGTTCGAATACATATTAGTTCTACATCACGCTTGGATAAATAAATCGTCATGACCAAACAACATACGTAAGCCTCATAATGTTACTTTTGTCATGAGTTTTATTTCATACGAGTGTTCGCCCGCGGCTTCACCCGCATGTTAGGTAATGGGAGAGAATTTGACGTTCGAGGACGGGTTGTTACAAAAAAATCCTCCTCGGTGTTCATGCTTGCTTCGTACCAAATTTCATCAAAATCGATTCAGAGTTTTAGCCGTGGAAGCGTTACACATAGACTTAGTTAGTTTTGGATTTATGATATTAGATATTAAAGTCCACACGAATGTCGTGAATACTTATCTTATTTCATCTTCGAGTTCTTTATTATCACAGATATAACAAGTTATATTACTTCAAAAGAAATCACGTATAACATCACAGGCGAGTTGAACTTATCTGAAGTTCTAATGACTTTTTTCGCTTTCGTCTGTGAAAAAAGTTTTTACGTTTCGATAGCTCGGAAAATGTATGATACGTCTTTTGTTAAATGTTTTATAGAACTCAGTACAAATATTTTTTTATTAATTGGAAAGGTGAATTTATGATCTCGAGAGATTCAGAAAAGAAACATTATTACATTGACATATAAATATTCAGTTCATATTAGGCCTTCCTGAGTTGATTCAGCAATGGCGGCTATTTTGAAGGGAGTCAACCGCGCAGGTGGACCTTGATTCATAACGTAGTTACGAATCAAGGTCACGTGACATGTGATTTGCAATAGGAGGAGGAAAAATCCTACGACGAATAAAATAAGAGCCCAGTCAAGCTAGATCGAACCCATCAAAATTCGATCTTTTGGTGTAAGGATAAATAATTTATATTATGAGTAAATACATTAAATTTTAAAATGAGATAATTTCAAGATGTTTCGAAAAACATTTCTTATATAATATATATAATGAATAGGTAATTAATTGTTCATCCAGTGAGAAATCTCAAGTCGTCGCCTGTCAAGATCAGGGGTCAAGTGTGAGGTTTATATTTTTTTTAATCTACAAATCAAACAGAGGGCCTGTAGATTAGAGTTGTATATAAATGTATATTTTTTTATTTAATGGGTAAGGCTGCCCGTCAAATGCAATGGCCGATAGACATTGGCACTGTAAAAAATATTAATCATCGCCTATGTCCTTAATGCGTAACCGATATTGGGTCTAAGATGTTATGTCCCTTGTGCCTGTAGTTACTGGGTCACTCGTCCTTCAAACCGGAACACAACAGTATTAATAGTTGCTGTTTGTGGGTATAATATGTGATACTTGCACAAATTTTTACCACGAAGTCAAAAGTGTATTTAAAATGTCTCACAAATAAAAATCATTTACTTCAACAATTCTAACATATTATAATATTTTATAAATTAAAAAAGAATGCACTTGCAAAAAAATGCGGCGTAAAAACCTAAAGCCTCGTTCACACGAACATGTAGCATTAACCGCTCTGAGCTGTAATAAACAAGCACCTAATTGCCCGCTAACTTCCGCGCAGATAGTATCGGTAAATAAAGTTCAGTGCACACCAGCGCGTGAAATTGTGATTGAGAAACTTTTTAGTGCTGCGACGTTGCTTGAGGAAAGGTCGAAGTTGTATCGATAAAATATAAAAAAAAAAATATGTGTGGAATATTTAATTTTTCAATAAAATTTTGGTTAAGCACGGATTTTATAAATAGATGAATTATTTGAGCGAAATATTCGCTTATTATTTCCACCGACTGGAAAGAGTACAGGCGTAGGACTTAGACCAGGACGTACAGGCTTTTTTTTTTTTTTTTATAGAATAGGAAGGAGGACGAGCATATGGGCCACCTGATGGTAAGTGGTCACCAAACGCCCTTAGACATTGGCATTGTAAGAAATGTCAACCATCGCTTATAGCCAATGCGCCACCAACCTTGGGAACTAAGATTTTATGTCCCTTGTGCCTGTAATTACACTGGCTCACTCACCCTTCAAACCGGAACACAACAATATCAAGTATTGCTGTTTTGCGGTAGAATATCTGATGAGTGGGTGGTACCTACCCAGACGAGCTTGCACAAAGCCCTACCACCAGTAAAATTTTTACTTTACATGCTCTCCGACTTACAGGGGTGTATACACTTTCAACTTTTAGTCTTCGGGTAGCTACTGAGATTATTAAAAGGCCACTAAATTTATTAATAGCCCGACAAATTGGGTTTGTGCTGAGGACTATACTATATATAGCCACTAGACCAACGAAGCAGTCACAGTATACATATATATATAGTGCGTTGTAGTAGACAAAATGCCAATGTGACCTAAGTTACAATTTTAAACTAATTATAATGGCATTATAGCCGTAACTTTGTAAAATATAATCCGTAAAACCTATTTAAGAAATTTTAATTAAGGTTATATTTTTAAGAAATTTCAAAAGTTCATTTATCAAAAATTAATTGGGATTCCAAGTGTGTTCAAATCCCAAGAGTAAGATGAAAGATGACCAAAGAGTCAGTCTGACTTATTACCCTTTACACATATAGCCTTTTGGAGGGTAATTAATTTAACAAAGGCTCATTAGTTACCGTAATAAGGCAACGAACATACAATTTCCAGGCCACTTTAGAATATTACTAATGAATTTAAAAAAAAAATGCTGACTTTAATTTTATTATGCTTTCGCAACGCCCGTGTTAAGATCTTTATCAGATTAATTTGAGAATACTATGCATATTGTACATAAAATATTCAAATTGTTGTTCCTTGATAAAGTTAAAAAACTATTTATTTTAATTTAAAAATCTTTATGTTAGACCCGTCCGACATATGCTTATGTCACTTATAGGTAAAAAGAGGACAAATATAGTTTGGACAGAGACAGCTATTGTTATTTGTGTAAGCACTTCATCAATGCTAGTCCACGTGCCTTAAAAGCCTGGCTCTAACCTTAGGCATCGAACATTGAAAAACTTTAAGCGTATCTTGTACCGTTTTATTTGATCTAAGCAACCGGTGGCCTCAGAACATCGACATTTCTATGATATAGTGGTGTCACTTAATTTATCGATATAACTATCACTGTTTTATGTGCATGAGACAAATGAATTATTTTTATCGTAATAAAATTTTGAATACAAAAACAATTTCGTCTGACTGAAATTAAAGTATTATATACAGATTAATTAAAATATTATATGCTTCATGCTACCGCTTAATTGCGCTTTTATTTTTTGCGAATTAATCAATGTGTATGCGTATAAAAGGATTGTTAATTACGTTAATAAGCAATTCGCCATGGACTGAAAAAACATTCACGTGCGATTACACACAATCAATAACATTTTCATTTTAGTCCTTACTGATATTGATATAAAAGTCATGTGTACTAAGCGAAGGTGTACATCAATGTTTTATTGTAAATAAATGTACCGTTAGAAAGCTTCTGTATATTAATGAATGTTTTAAGAATGATTAAAACTCAATGACTCTGCAAGTCGAAATTATGCTATTCATCCCGACCAATGCCTCCATGTGTGGAACTATTCAATGAAACTAGTACGCTAATACAAATAAACACTAAAACAATAACAAAATATACTCGATAACTTTTCGTTATTCGAAACGACGTGTGAATAATGGCAAAATTAATTATAGACAATGATAAGATAGCATACATATAAATCAAATCGTATATAATATAGATGGAAGATTAATTTTGACGAGAGTAAAAGTAAATTTGTCGATCGCTCGACGATTCTTGACTCGACCTCGGCTGTCAGACGAGAGCGTTTGAATTAAAAAAAAAACTGCGTAACGAACATTGAGTATTGGAAAGTAAATGGAGCATGAGATATTAATAATTTTTACGTGTGAATACGGACAGCCTTCATCACTCTTTTTTTATCATTTATCTCGTGAATCTTAGTATTGTTGTTCGGTGCGGATGGAACGTTATGGGTCTGATAACTGTTAGATGCAATTCTGACTCCTAATGTTAATAACGTAAAGTCGATTTTGACATAACGGAAATATCGATAAAATTAATTGCCTGCTTTAAAGAATAGGCGGAGATTAAATCATAAGATTGAGGAAAATCTCATCTTGAAAAGCAATTAGTGGATTTTAATGTGGTTTTCATTACTCTTGAGAAATATAAAGGTTCAATAAGCCAAAGAGATTTCTAATGAAAGCTGTTATTTACATCATTTCCATCCCACTCTTTGGAATAGAAGGATTGTAATTATTGTATAAATGTACAATAATATAAATACTGACTGCCTCGTTGGTCTAGTGGTTTGATGTAAGGCCGCAGACCCCGAGGTCCTGGGTTCAATTCCCAGGTCGGGAATAAAAAGTTATTGAGTCTGGAAGGTGGAAGTGTATACAAGCCGTTGGTCCTGCGCCTCTCTTTCTGGTCGTGTCGGATAGCTGTCCCATCGGATTATGAGAGTTAGGTAATAGAGAGTGCACCTGTGTTTGCGCACATACTTGTGCACTATAATATCTCCTGCGTAGTTGACTAATCTCTCTTGAGATTGGCCGTCGTGGCCGAAATCGGTCTGTAGGACGTTATAATAATATAAATACACACATTAATGACTTATATAATAATACTAAATTAAGTACTTACTATCTACATAATCTAGTAAAATATAGTTTTTAAATAATTAAAAAAATATAACTATTTTAAATAAATCAGTATATGTTTTGAAAGTTATAATTATCATTTGATCATTTGACTATCGATATAATGACGTAATTGATATGTAACGTCACTACAATTCGTAATCGTACGGTTGCAAAAACCACAAGATCTACGCGTCATGCAGTCTAGAGGTTGGCCGAGGTTGCAGAACAAGTAAAAAATGTAATAGCTCCATTTGCATTTAAATTAAGCCAATTTAAACCTTAATCCTTTAATTTAAATATCAATCCACATGATCAACAGGACTTGATTTGTAAGTGGCTTTACGTGTTTACGGAAAATAATCTTTTAGTTCTTATGTTGATGGAATAGAGCTTAAAATTGGATGCCGCATCTTCGTATATAAAAAGACTTGCTATATCGACATGTTTAAGTTAACATGTCACGGCTTTCAATGGAATGTTGTTTGATAAATAAAAACATTAGACGTTTAAAATTATCGCCCGTCGCACTGAAGATCTTGGTGATTTCGCCCCTTATTACATCAGATTCATCATTGATGTCCTAGGTTCTTTACAAATCAACAAATAGTTTATATGCAAATTTATAACTTATGATACATAATTATAAGGCTTTAAATTTCAAATAGTAAAAAGAAATTATATTTTATTAACTTAATTAACCTCAATGCAATGATAAAAAAACATAGTATTTAATATTTTATCGAGTTGCTATATAATTAAAATGCGCTGTTTAAGTAATCTATCATTTTATTTCAGAATCGCTATTAAAATTCTAGCGGTAATAATCATTATGATAGTTTTATAAGAATAAATTAATAAAGCTATTGAAATAGTTTAATTTTTCAAATAATTCAAGGAAGGCAGACGAGTCATATATTACCGTCAGCTATTCACACTGCTAATGTAAATAATATATACCAGTTTTAACACCGAAAATGCGTCCCTAAGAATGACATCTATGATGCTAGTCTTCGTGCCTGTATATTTAAACTTGGTAGTTTAAAAGTACAAAACAACAGTAAAACAACAAAAACAAAAGTGCTCAATCACCATAAAACCAGAACACAGTGATACCAAGTTCTATTGTTTTCTTGCAGAATACTTGGTGCGATCTACCGAAAGACATTCTAATATCGTTATCAAAAACTAAAACCAAATTGATCTCTCATTCAATAAACATAACCTTCTTTTACATAACATAGAGTATATAAATGGATTTGAATATATTAATTGAGCAATTTCTGTCTAAAATTAAACTTAGTTGTGAAACTAAAGTACTCTAAACTCCAAAACTTAATATTTAGCTAAGTTAAATTTGCGTTTAACTTAAACCAGATTGCTTGTGACTTTGTGTTCACTTTACTTACGCTTTCATTAACGATAAGTGCACTTTAACTTTAATTGTACGAATATTTTGAAAACTCGTATAAATATATTTCAATGGTAATATAAAACAAACCTATTATTTGCATATTTTTCATATTTCATACGAAATGCTAACAGCTACGGCATGATATTATGCGTTACGTTTCTTGATTAATATTTCTTTAACTTCCAAAGTTCCAATAACAACTTCCATGTTCAAAAAGCATTGTTTTTCACGAATCCGTAATGAATACCATAGATTATTTTAGATATCGTCTAATGATGTCATGGTCAATTTAAGGTCAAAAATTGTTTATTCATCTCTACTTCTGTGATTGGAATCGGCATAGTTTTGGTGTCCAGCTCGAGAATTAATGTAAGTGAAACAAGAATAACCTAATCGACTGCCTCGGTGGTCTAGAGACTAAATATGAGGCCTGGGTTCTAGGTTCTGGGTATTAAAATTTCAGCTTAGATCAATAAAAAGTTTTTAAGTTTTTCTGTCGAAAAATTCTAAGTAGCAGCTTAGGTTCCGGAAGTTGGAAGTTAACACATCCGTGCCATTGTTTTATAGTTTATTAGATCAGTTTATATTTTATAACTTGTTCAACGAACTACCTATAACGTTTTCAAATGATAAAATTAATAGTCGAAATGTGTCAACCACTAGCCGGAGAGGGTTATATATTTTAATTCAAGATAAAATAAATGTCGACGTTTTATTTAAAATAATAAATCATAAGGAACTGATATTTGCAGAAATACCAGGAATAAGACTTCGAATAATGAAGTCTGTTCTATTAAGATATTATATTTTATTAATAGACAAAATGAGAACGTTTCTTAATCTCTATGTACTAGCTGAATTTGAGCCAGTCAAATATTAACCTAAGGTTTAAGCGGGTTCAAATCCGGGAGTTATCGTGAGTCATCACATAAGTGAGTTATCGTGTGCTTAATTGGTATTTATTATAAATCTAGTGATCGGTAAACATCAAATTCGGCCACTTGAGTATGCTTGAAACCTACTTAGAGGAGAGGAAGCGTCTGTTTAGCCTTAGGACATTACTTTCTTACTTTCATAGGATTAGCCACTAAGAAAAAAAAAACATTTCATATTTAAATTTTTGCTCACTCATGGTACGATGTAAATTTTATGCGGTGTAGTATTTAAAACGATTTTGCGATGATTTCACAGTGCGGCTTAAGCCTAAGTGTTGACTACGTAAATTGATTTTCAAGTTTATTATAATCTTCATATTTATTATATTCTTACAATAATTCAAATGAAATATCATAGCCAAAAAAAAAACTTTCTTTATATATATTAATTACAATTGCAAATATATGATAATAAGACATGTCTTACTGTCTGTTTGAGAGGTAGCCAAACACTCCTCATATTGCTTAACCAATGTCTATAGGCGTTAGTGACCATTTAGCGTTCGTTCCTTTGCTTACCTTACCACACAAACAGGCAATACCTTAGCACGTAATCTTGAATATATTATATTACCTGAAACAAGAATGTACATATTGAATACACATATGATATACATTGTATAAATTTATTATATACAATATAATTTGTAAATTTTACCTAAGAGGTGTATATTATCGTACTTGAATATTATTTTTCATTCCGTAACAGCCTGTGAATGTCCCACTGCTGGGCTAAAGGCCTCCTCTCCTCTTTTTGAGGAGAAGGTTTGGAGCTTATTCCACCACGCTGCTCCAATGCGGGTTGGTAGAATTCACATGTGGCAGAATTTCAGTGAAATTAGACACATGCAGGTTTCCTCACGATGTTTTCCTTCACCGTAAAGCACGAGATGAATTATAATCACAAATTAAGCACATGAAAATTCAGTGGTGCTTGCCCGGGTTTGAACCCACGATCATCGGTTAAGATTCACGCGTTCTTACCACTGGGCCATCTCGGCTTATTTTTCATTAAATAAGTATTAATTGAGATTATCTTGAAGATCTAGTCTCGCTTCGGGATGTTTAATTTAAGAAAGTAGATTATTGTTTATTGTCGTTATAGAATATAAAGATAATAGAAGTGAAGGCAATTGATTGTAAAAATACTCTAGTAAAACAATCCTTCACAATTACTTTTAACATTTTATTCTTTTTCACACGTAACTTGTAATATAATTTAATATTTTACAATTTTCATTGGAATATCTGCAATTACCGTTTTTTTTTTCGCTGGAAAAACGCGTTTACGCGTTTCCCCCACTTGATGTGGGGGGTATGTGAGACACGCCGGCGCCGAGCATGCGCCGGAATACCCACTAAAAAACCAGCGGTACCCACACCGCCTTTACGAGGGTCGTCACGGGATCTGCAATCATCTTGACAACCATCAAGCGAGTCAATTTTTCCGTGTTCTGTTTTTTTTATATCGCGTAGTTTTTTTTCGCTCAATAATTTCCAACCAGTGTTGATTTATTTAAAAATATTACCATTATTTTCAAAAAACCTCAGAATAATTATTACAAATCTATAAAACCTTACACGTAGTAGTAGTAGTGTAGCAAAAAAATTAAGACGCATTCGAAGTTTGGCCGAGGAACTAGTTCAAATATCAATTTAAGTTATCACATGTTATGAAATTTTATCAAATCCCGTTCAGTTATCGTATCGGTCACGCCATCATAATGTTGTAATTACTAGTTAGTATGTTTATTCTTAATCGTGTGTAAAAGAATTCATTCCAAATATATCAAGATTTAATCGTGTTTATTTCATTAAGGTTAACTTATCTATTAAATTTACACACGGCTTATATTTGTTCTTAATTCTGTATTTATATTAGAAAAGGTATTCAAGCAAATGAAAGCCAAAGCGTTGTGCTTATATTTACAAGCTCTATTTAAGAAATTAGGGCCTTAATTTTTTTTTAAAACGTTGCTTAGCGGTATATCTTGCTTAACATAGATATCATTCTTTCTGTGATTATTGTTTTAACATTTGAAAGAAGAAGACGCAGCATTGTTTAACAATGTTTATAAAAAGGATACTAACTAACTATTTAAATTGGAACAATAAAACAAAGTATTCATTTTTGCCAGTAGAATTAGTGGCGAATTGGTATACATACGTGTAGGCGTTTACTCACATCCTAGCTATCAGTATTAGGCACGTTAAGCAGTAAGCATAATTACGATAATTTGCAAATTTTGTTGTTTATATACAAAATAACTACTATTTTTTATCGTGCAACGGCTACATAATCATTATAATGAAAAAAGTCAGCTTAAGTTGAAAATTCGATAATATATGAAATCGCTCAGTTCACTTTTAATTAACAATAAATGCTTGGGATTAACAATTACTTTAGTATACTCACACTTTATTATATAAATAGTACTTATGTCAAGACGTAACTGGTATTATCGGCGAATGTTCAAAAATATATATATTGTCATATAACTCTACAAGGCCATAACTCACGTACGCGTACGCGTGTTTTCTTCTTATATAAGTTCATTAGTAATGTAAAATTATGGCCATGATAGTAATGAGCTATTTAACATAATGATAAAAAAATAAAGACAACATATTAACATATTATACTAGTAAAACCCAGTAGACTTTGTCCTGTTTGTGTATTTATTCACTTCTGCATATAAACCAATAGATGAGCCATTTTGGTTGGCTATGTAGCGACGAGTTACAACAAAATGGAAAGTAAGACAAAATACATGTATCTATAGAATGCCAAATTCTATGGTAATCTGACAAACGATGTCGATTTTGGTAATTATAATATCACAATTTATTTACATATTTTATATTTTATTTAGTTATATACATCTTATAAAATTATATGAGCAATTATATATATACATTAATTTCAGTTAATCGAAAATTTATTCCTTAAGTATTAGATCCGATTAAAGCTCGGTCGCCCAAGAGCTGTATATTTATATGATATACTTTATATTATATTGATAAACCATTTATTTAATATATTGAATATCTCTCTGCAGCTTATTAGTTCTCGTTTTATACCATTTATAATTGAATCGCGAGCTCTAAAATCATAAATTGTTTCACACCAAGACACTATAATATTATCGTTTCACATAAATAGCTACAATCACAGGTACAAAGCCACTAGGGCATCGTGCTGTGGGTAATTATTTTTGAACGCCCCCGGCGCCTCGTGTCCGACTGATGTACCTGACAGTTCACAGCACTGCACTACAATAAACACCGCTTAACTACAAATTAAGGGACATTTACAACGATAAAAATATTATTGAATAAGAATTTCAGGAGTCATTAGTGCAATGACATTTATATCAAAATTTTAAATGTTATATATATCACCTGTCTGCCGTACCCTAAGGACATAGACTTGGACGATCAAGCACGAGGAAAGATGCATAGAGAGCCCTAGAGCACTAACCAACACATTAAAATCCGAAAGAGATCAGAAGTCAAATAAAAATCACAGAAAAAAAGAGGACAGAACAACTTACTTGAAGAAATGACAGGTGGAACAAGGCACTAACCAAACGACTATATAAATATATAATATGCTGGTATATGAGATACGAGATCATCAGTATGCAATATGTTTAACAGAAGTCGCAGGCCTTGTTAACGCTAACGATGGAGCGTGAGAATTAGCACAGGTAAGGAAGCCTATACCTAGCAGATAATGGTGACGATAATGATGATGACAATGATATTAAATCTAAATAATATAATTATTCTGACACTATTATAAACACTTATATCAAAATCAAACGATTGCACCTGATATTATCTGCCATACATTTGATTTCGTAATAGAATGACGAAATGTTAAATAGTAGGTATGATTTAATTTCAAACATTTTTACTAATTGCAATCAACCTCTTAAATAATTATTGGTTTTTCATTTTTTATTTCATTTAAGAAAAAATACAGATAAATGGGACACCTGATGGTCAACCGCATTAGCGGTTTATTAAAACACTGGCACTGTTAGAAGAAACATTCTCATGTTTGCCATGGGAACTAAGGTGTTATATCCCATAAACCTGGAATCACACTCGCTTCCTCACATGTTGGATCGGAACATCATCACGATACGTACAATCATACCATTTGGTGCTATAAACAATGTATGTTACTAAAAGGGTGATACAATTATGAAGATCTACCCAGGCTATTATCAAGATAAAAACGATTTTTATAATAAGAAGGCGGAAATAGGACGGCTAGATAGACGACTTGGAGCCAATTGATCAGTATCGCCTATGGACATTAGCGCTGTTAGAAATATTTAACATTCCTTACATCGTTAATGCGCCACCAACCTTGAGAACTAAGGTGTTATGTCTCTTGTATCCGGAACACAACAATACTAAGTAAAAATAATTGCATATTTCTCTATGTATGTATAATGTATGGTATTTTTTCGTTCGTACTACGACTTTTAATATTTCAAAATTGGGTTATTTTGGTCGTAAATAATTTCCGTCTGCCCGTTTCTGTACTCATTATTAAATGGAATATTAGACTGGTCTAATTTATTTTACCTCGATTCTTAATTGCAAAATTGCTAATTGTGAAGAGGCGTGAGATAATTTAATAATACTGATATGAGTGGCTATGCACTTTTCAATATAAAATACTATTTTTAATTGTACAACGAGATCATTTACAAAGACAAATAGTATTATGTATATAAGGTTTGAAATAAATACGGAACATACGCTTTTTACAAAGTAATTAAATTTATATTTTATTGTAAATCTTGTGAGATCAAGGTAAGGCTGCTTTTTATAATAGACTACTTACAAATAATTTTTCTACAAGTAATTTATTAGATATGTTGTACTTGTGTTCCATTTACATAAGTGTCTATTTTAAGACGTTTTTAAACGCCATCAGGGTCAAAGATCGTTTCATAACATTGGACGCACTGAATTTCATAACAATATACCTTGTCTGATCGTTTCCACTAACGTGTGATACACACTAGCAAGGTATCAACTCCGGTTCACTGGGGTGAATTATGCACAACACTGAATTTCCTGCCAATTTCTATTCTATGGAGCTATTTCAAGCACAATACATGAATAATTAATGTATTATCTGTATAAATCGCGATTGCAATATCTTTTTATTTATTCGTTTTGATTTTATTTTTTCATACTAAAGATTAATAAATAATATTACATTTTACACATATGAGATGTGACATTGGCAGAATATTTAGCGCACGAATAGCGTACACGTCAGAAAAAGAAAAAAAAAATTTTTTTTGGGCTGTTTTTAAACAATCTTGAATGCATTTACTTATAATATTATACAATCGAATGCAATTTTTGACAAGTGTAAAAAAGTTGTTTGGTATTTCAAACTTAAATGAGTAATCTTCCTTAACTTATTATTAAATTTATTTAATATATTTGTTTAATGTTTTTATTAGATTAGATTATTACATTTAAATTCAGCCTAACACTTACTGTTGTTTTCTGGTTTTAGCTGTTTTGTCTTGTCCTATAATATTAGAAGTGCAATTAACTTATTTTTTATTATTTCATGTTTTATATATTATAACTATTACTTATTCTGGATTTTTGGATGAATAAATAAGGAAGCTATTATAAAAATACAATTTATATAGGCAATAATTATTAAATATATATTTTTTTATTTACTTTTTTTTTTATTGAATCAAAATTGATTTTTTTAAATACATGTATTTAGATAGTATTCCTTTTGTATGTAATTATAAAACGACTCGTGTGTTTTCTGCTAAGATACTTGAAACCTTCACATATGTGCCAACAAAATCTAAACAAAGTCACAACTCATTCGGATGAACAATGCGTTTACGCATAGAATACGAAAAACAAGCATTAATTTGTTTAAACAGCATGTAATACTGTGAGAATGACGTACGAGCGAAGTTGAATGAATTGTAGTTAAACTTGTTGATTACGGTTTTGTCCGCATTAAATTCGTCTCGTACATGAAATAATAAATAAATCTTTATCTAATAATATTAGGCAAAACGAAACAACCCTTTTTATATTATTCCAAGAGATTTTCGAAAAAAATCTGACAATAGTTGATTATACTCATTGAAGTGCATAATAAATTACTTATATACCTAAAAGTATATAAACTTTAAAGAACTTACTTATAAACGTTGTTGAGAAGGTGCTTAAATACTATTATTTTCTCTTTCTGTCGTCATCAATATGACATTTGCAAGAAGGTGATACAGCATTGTATAACTGTTCACATCCTAATCAATGTTTATAGAAGGTGTTGTAGCGGCGTAGCTTTTGATAGAATCGATTTTGATTAAATAAAGATTAAACATTACTTAAAAATATTAAGCAAGTATAATAATGTATATTTGTAATTTATACCCGTTTTATGATTATTCAGGACGAAGAGACAGCCAGGCAAAATTTTTTTTGCTCTCTTGTAAATAGTAAATTTAATATTAAATAAAAAAGTTATCCTTAAAACACAGACATTTTTATTTTTTTTGGTTATAGATTTCACTTGATTGTTTCAAGCAGTCTAAGCAATACATAATATTAACATTACTCGATCATAAACTCACCTCCGGGTTTACACGTCGGCAAACTTAAACGTCAACACGTGTATATATATTGTTTCCAACTTCACCTTTCACTTTCGATATGGCTTTGTGTTGGCCAATTGCAATTATCTTATCTTAATCATCAATCTAGATGAAACTGTTGTACTAATTACCCTAACTACGGATTCACGATCAGTATCGATATAGTTTCGAGATAAATAAATGGAATACTAGTAGGTAGGCTTTGTGCAAGCCCGTCTGGGTAAACATCACCCACTCATCATAACATAGTATATCGCGAAACAGTAATACGTAGTATTATTGCGTTCCGGTTTGAAGGGTGTTCATAAGGGACATAACATCTTAGTTCTCAAGGTTGATGGCGCCAGTTACACATTAGCATTCAATCCATATGGGTAAATTTGCCCGTCCACATACATATAAAATAAAATAAATAAAGATTTAAATAAAGAACTTTCGCAGATTTCTGTCACTTCCTCAAAAATGACGGCGATGTATATGTCTGTATGGTCGCATAATAAAGTACATACATAAAGTTCATTTTAAGAACAGAACGTAAAATAATGCAAATTATTTAAATTAGGAATGAGGAAATTTTAATTACGATTGTATTTAAATGTGTGATTATTCTTTTTTAATTTAATGACAAATATTTCAATTTAATATAGGATACATATTTTTAACAAGTTCTATAATTGTTTATACTAAATTTCCCATTTGTATGTAAACAAAACGTCACAAACTTCTAAAACAAATATGAGACTTAATGGTTCTTATTTTAAAAATATATTGATACATGATATCGAAGATTTTTTTACATCTTAATCGTAGAAAACTCATCTCATTGTCGCTTCGTGATATATCAAATCTTGAACTATTGGTAAATACAGATAACATCTCCGCTGTAGCGGCTTGTTTAAACACTCGCGAATTGTATTAAGAATATTTTCTTGTCATAGACAGCCATTGTTTCGTAGTCTTTATTTCGTTTTGTGCTAGAGTCCGCTTTACGCATTTTTTAATGTTGTAGGCAGACGGTCAGGCAAATGGAACACCTGATGGTAAGTGGTGACCAACGCATATACATTGACGATGTAAGAAACAATATATATATCAGCTTATCGCCGTCCATTGCTGGACGAAAGCCTCCCCCATAGAACGCCAACCATCCCGATCTTGGGCAGCCCGCATCCATCCCGTACCTGCCACCTTTTTCAAATCAGCGGTCCATCTTGCCGTAGGGCGTCCTACACTACGTTTAGAATGGAGACCACGCTTAGGCAAACGTAGTGTAGGACAAAGAAACAATAACCAGTACTTATATTGAAAATACATATAATGTGTATTTAAGCGTCTCGTTAGTCTAGTGGCTAGATATAAAACCGCAGATCCCAAGGTCCTGGGTTCAAATGCCAAGTTGGGTCAGTAAAAAGTTATTGAGTTTTATTGTCGAAGATTCTCAGTAGCAGCCCGGAGTCTGGAAGTTGGAAGTGTGTACACTCCCATGCCTCGCAAAGCACGTAAAGCTGTTGGTCTCGTGCCTGAACTTCTTCCGGTCGTGTCGGGTTGCTGGCCCATCGGATTATGAGTGTGAGGAAGTAGATAGTGCACCTCAATTAGCGCACACACTTGTGCACTCATAATTCCTGCACGGTTGGCTAATATCTTGAGAGTTGCCACATTATTAAGTTATTATTAAGTTCTCCTCACAAAGTAAATACATATAAGCAAGATGATTACTTACTATCAAAATAATTTAAGTCATTTATATTTTTAAATTCAAATAAACAAATATAAAAAATAAGCTGCTTTAAAGAGCCCGATCATAAAAAAATGGCTTTTGTTTGATTAGACTTTAATTACATTAGTAATTAGTGGAAATGCTTAATTTAAAATTTGTTTACGTTCAGCTCAAAATAATAGCCCGAAAAAAAAAAAACAAAAATGTTACATTTATGTATAACTATAAATCAATATTAAAACCTTATTTTTGCACCCAAGGTTAGTACAATCGAATCGATAAAAACACCCAACGGATATAAAAAAAAATAATGTCAATGAAAAGTAAATACGTCTCGAATAATTATCGTTAACTTTGACAATCAGTGTGACAAACCCGACCTTGTCAATACTGTCAAAATACCTGTAAAAAAAATTAAGCTAAAGTTACAAATCAGATTATGTCGCAATAATGAGACCTCCAAACAAATCTAGGCTGATAAAAAGCGTAGAATACACCGTCGTTAATCAAGCGCGTTTTTTATTGAGATATCGATCAATGTAACATAAATAATTTACGAAACACACTTTAACTTTTATCTCCGAATTGATTTTGTATTAATAGATAAGGATGGAAATGTTATTTGTTAAATAATAAACCGTTATGCAATACAATAAAGATAACACCTACACGAATTCACGAATTAAAATCGAATGTGTTATGGAATTTGTATCTAGACATTTAGTGCTATTCTGTAAGAATAATCTCGAAAATTAATGAAGAATACGATGGTGAAAAAAATAAGTAATATGCGACATTGACTGTAATAATTTTGACATATTACAAGTAACAAACTCGGTCAGAATCGAAACTGCGACTTTTACGTCGTTAGGCGGCCCGTTAACCATTGTGCTATTGCCGCTTCGAAAATTCTGTCATTTAAGCTGAACACATTTTATAAACAATAGGATATGTATAGCTAAGTTGATAAGCATTTTAAGCCTGAAATTATCAGCGTTGACGTTGAAAGGCTTTTAGAGTGTTTGATAATAATTAAATTTGCCGGGCAACTACCAAATTAATTAATTAATGATTTAATGATAGTGTGAAATGACTGTTATGTTATGAATTGAAAGCCGAGATGAATCTTAATCAATGATCGTGAGTTCATACCCGGGCAAACACCACTAAATATTCACGTGCTTAATTTGTGTTTATAATTCATCTCGTGCTTGACGGTGAAGGAAAACATCGTGAGGAAACCTGCATGTGTCCAATTTCATTGAAAATCTGCCACATGTGTCTACTATCAACCCGCATTGGAGCAATAAGCTCTAAACCTTCTCGTCAAAATGGAGAGGTGGCTTTAGCCCAGCTGTGGGACATTAACAGGCGGTTACTGTTATGAATTAAGTAATATTAAGTAACAACCGGCTTATGATTATTAGATTAGTTAAATAAACTTGGGATTATGGAAATTTGTAACGGTCGCGTTCTTAATTAAATGTTACGAAATTTGATTTTAGGTTACGATGATAAATTTGAAGATGCGTTCTGGATTATTTATACTATTAGAAACATATTTTATCGTTTTACTCTAACGGTTTAGTGACGTACTTGTATGGACAAAATTATTATTATTTTTTTTCATTTTATATTTACGGAACAGATTTTATTATAATATAAGTTTTACTCTTTCCTGGTACAAGAAATACCAATACGTACACCTAATAATACTGGTGGTAGGGCTTTGTGCAAGCTCGTCTGGGTAGGTACCACCCACTCATCAGATATTCGACCGCAAAACAGCAATACTTGATATTGTTGTGTTCCGGTTTGAAGGGTGAGTGAGCCAGTGTAATTACAGGCACAAGGGACATAAAATCTTAGTTCCCAAGGTTGGTGGCGCATTGGCTATAAGCAATGGTTGACATTTCTTACAATGCCAATGTCTAAGGGCGTTTGGTGACCACTTACCATCAGGTGGCCCATATGCTCGTCCACCTTCCTATTCTATAAAAAAAAAAAATGTCGATTTAGTTGTATACAATAGATACTATATTTAATTTATTTTTCGCATAAAACCTCCGTGATATCTATTTTTAAATATCGAGTATGTTATGCATTGCTATATCTTGAAATTATGTATTTACGGATGGTAGTTCAACGTTTTTGGATATTTTACTTCGTATAACATTCTGGTTTATTGGTTTTTTATGTAAAACACTTAATTTATAATTTTATAAGAATTTTAAGTAATGATTCGATAATTTTTTTTTTAAAATATTATTATTATACTTAAACTGAATTTCTTTTAATATACATATTTATGACATACAAAATGTGCATTTTAATTCTGCTTTTAAGAGTAAAAAAAAGTGTTATATCAAATATTCATCTGCCACTCGTACATCATTCAATCAATCACTAGATCGTTTCAATGGCCATTAAAACAAAACAAATGTATTTTTCTTTAACGATTTCTTCGAAAAAGTCCACTAAACTGTCCGTATTCACGACCTCTTTACGGATTTTATTGCTATACTGTTCGGGCCGCACACATCGCTGTCTGCGAATATACGACACTCGCTATTGTATGGTGATTGATTGACAGACAAATAGACTGTTGTGAACGATTGGTTCCCAATAAACGCAGAGCAAGAGGATTGGCTTATTGACATAGATGTGAGAGATAAAAGAATTTATTTACAAAAGACTTGAAATTACGCTGGAGATACATGTATTAAGACTACACATGATGAAATTGTAATATTCGGGTATTTTTATTTTTTTAATTATATTGAAAGTTTAAAAATTTTAAAAAGATTTATCGTCGCTAAAACATCGAAAGAATCAGTAACAGATAATATATTATCAAGATATAATAAAAAAAACGGACTTTTATATTTTTAACATTAATATACTTTGCAATACTAAAAATGTACTCATCTCTAATTTACTGGTTAACGTAACAGCCTCAGTCCACCAAGGTATGAAGCTTACTCCACCATGCTGCTCTGATGCGGGTTGCTAGATACACGTGGCTGATTTTCATCTACCACATTCCTCATTCATTCCTTCACCGCCAAGCATGAGATGAATAACAAACACAAATAAAGCACATGAAAATTCAGTGTTGCTTGCCCAGCTTTGAATTTGGAATCATCGGTTTAGATTCTCGTACTCTAACCACTAGGTCATCACGGGTGTTCAATAAAAAAAAAACATTAATGTGTTTGTTTCCAAATTTTAGTAACGATAAATAAATAATATTTGTTTTCTGTGTCTGTGTTTTCTGTGTTTCAATGAAGAATAAACGAATAAAATAATACATGCAACCTATCAATTTTAACCTCAAAAGAATAAGGGCGTAAAACAATTAATAAGGGTCAGCTTTTAGATCTTTTTTTAGAAATGAAGGGTGGACCTAATAACCTACAACTTGCACGTGCATCGTTATATTGATGTTCTTTTATTATTATTTACGAGACAGTCTAGCTAATTGGACGCCTGATATTAAGTCACCACACATGTTGTAATAGTAAGAAATATTAACCATAATTTACATCGTCATTGTGCCACCAACCTTGGGAACTAAGATTTTAAGGCTGTCGTTACACTGACCCTTCAAAGTGGAGAAGATAGCGAAGGTACAGACAGAGGAGTTCAGCAACTTTGTTTTACACTATTCATAGCTACATAATGTTTTGACATTTTACTATAATGCTACATAACCTATAAAATAAAAGTCTTGTCTAAAAAGACAAGAGTTCACGGTGACATACAAATGAATGAACCACTGATTTTTTTTATAGAAAACTATAAAATTAACATAGACACCATTGCTTCATGATACAAGCAGCTACTTATTTCACACGCCATTGATAAAAAAACGTGTTCGAATAAATTATATAACCTTATATCCGAAATAGAAACTAATTCTGAAGATATATCTGTACTTTCTTTACAACTATTATATGTATAATATATGTAAAAATTTTCCATTTGCAATTAAATTATTTCAAAGCTTGTTGTGATAAATCATTTTAGACAAACAAATAAGTATTACATCCAAAATGTTCATCGATTTTAACTCAGAATCCGCTTACCCCCCCCCCCCGCACTGAGCCTCAGTGCAAGCTAGTTTTCAGGTAAATTTTAATAAATTTATTCATTAATCTAAGTAAAAGAGTAATTACAGAGTTGCAAGAATTACCATTGCTTAATATACTAGGAATACGAGGAAGATTGAGAAATATTAAAAAAAAAATATCAATTAATTATAAAAATTGTTATCAAGTAAATCTTGATAGTATTAGACGGACATCAGAGTAAATCTATTAATGTCCTTTAAATAGAAGAAAGATCTATCACGATTGTTCATTAAATTTTAATTAAAAGTGATATTTCAAAAGCATCCGATTTTATGTAAAAATAAAACATATACTTGCCCAACAAATACGATGTGATTAAATCTGATACCGCAAATACGTGCCATTTATTTTAAAGACATGCTAATGAACTTTTATGAAAGGATACATTTCACAGTTGTTCTGTAAATTAAAAACATGCAGACAAAACAAAATAACATTTAAATGGGTGCAATTTATATTTATAGCTACACTTGGTATGGTTCATCAATATGATATAAAACTCAACATTCCATTCTCAGATTTAAATAATAGAACGAATTAATTTAAAAAATCATTCGATATTTAAAAATTAACCGTAAATCAAATGGTTAGTTTTATAACTCGTATTGCTTTTGCATAAATCATGGAAATTGATCAAAACTTTCAATGTTCGATTTTAATAATATGGTATCAAAGCAAATAAAAATGATAATATATGGAATTGATAATAATTATAATTTTGTGCTGCAAAAATGTTTGATTATTACATTGAACTTAATGATAATGTTTTAGAAATATGAACAGGAAGAAGTATTGGCATCTGATACTAAAGGATACGATAAAGTGGTTTGTTTTGTTTTAATGGAACTCACGCAAATAATTATAATACGAAAATCTAGCTTATATAAAATAATTCTATTTATACATATATAATAAGTACAATTATAACTTGACTATAAAAAAAGACATTGAACAGAATGAAATCTTCTAAAATATAAATCATGTAAATTCAGTGTTTTCGAGTTAATACGAGTTTTTTTCAATGTCAATCTGATACGAAAGGTCGTTTAAAATTCTCGTCGTTTTATGGAACAAGCAAATTGAGACAGGTTTCGCTTTCATCAAGAATGAATCATGTGGCGTGATACCGCATTTTTCTTTCAATTATTTAGGTAAATATTCTACTTTAAAACGAAAAATATTAATATAATTATAACTTTTTTCGCAGAATATTAAGTTTTAATTCAATGGACTTAATTTTAGCCTTTTTTGCATTGAAAAATCTTCATCAAGTATGTCAATGTTGTTCTGAATTTCATTATATTTTAAATTATTTAACGACATTACTAAAATAACATTAAATACCCTGGAAAAACATAAAAAAAAATATTTACATTTATTAAAGGCTTATAATAAAATTGATTAAAATTAAACAAAGTGTGAGAGAGTTTTTGATTATTAACATTATATACTATTTTTCTTTTAATTTCCCTATTAATATCAATCTCTGTTTGAACATCTGGGCTTATTTTAGCCACGTCATTTACATAATCTTCTATAATATAATCGGTATATTGTAGTGAATTAACGCTAAACCCATCACTAGCACATGTCCGGTTTTTTTATTTCCTATTGTGAATCATGAGAGAGAACTTTCCACAATTTAGCGAGAAATCAACATCCTCATAAACATTGTGTTATTAGTAAATAAATTACAACGAACGTGATTTTTACATGTTTGAACAACACCTTTCTAATTTTTCTTTATGTAAATTGCGTTTAGGCACATAAAATGCAGAAGCGGTTAACTCATTTAGTTAGAATTTACAAATAAATTACATATACGAATTAAAAAAATGTAAATTAATTTTATAGATGTATATATAATGCAGATATATGGTAAGCTTGTTGATGTTATCTTTAGTTTTGGGATTTAGTATGAATTAAGTAATAAGACGTACATAAGGAAATTAAGGGAAAGTGTAAGTTAAATTTGGTGTAAGTGACGACGCTTACGCGAAAGCAGCTCTTCCGGACCACTTTATTATGAGAAGTACATGCATAAAATTTTCATACATCTTTTTCCATTGAATAACATTTGAATTTAACTATATTTATGAATATAATAGAGTATATAAATTACAATTGATATATTATATTTTATTGATATAATTTACTGTACTTTTTTTTTCATTCCACTTCAGTTGTTATTTTAACTGATATTGCTGTATATGTTAAATGTTTGATAAGTGAAAATGTTATCTGAAACGGTGTCGTATTAAATTGAAACGAATTTAAAATAACAGAGACCAAGACAAAAGATTATCGAAACGCCATAAAGTATGAACAAGATAAGGCGTCGCACGGAAGCCATGGATACATTTCTCAGATAGTTTCGTTGGTAGGTTGTGAAATAGGAAGAGGTGACGGTAACACTAGCACTGACACTGATACCCGTGAGTCACTTGCTTGGCGCAAGGTAGAAGCTGATATGCGAATAATTAATGATATACTTAAGACAAATGATGAAATAATAAGACTAATCAACATAGATGAACGATGATTAAATGAGAACGTAAAACAAATCAAGAAGACATTCAACAGACATGAAGCAAATCAAAGTTAACATTCGGCTCATCAAAGCTGCTTCAAGCACATATTATATATGAAACAATTTGATAGAAAAAACAACAAATGTTTGAAGAAATTCGTAATAGATTACTTTTTTGGTGTTAAAGCTTGTACAAAGCTTCCTTCAGTCAAAATAAAGTCTATATATTGTCAATGCAACTATGGTTGTAGAACACGTTAACTTAACTGATAATCGCGGATTCGTCCCCAAGCAAGCCCCACTGAATTTTCAAGCGTTTAATTTGTGTTTATAATTCATCTCGTGTTCCTAGGTAACAGAAAACAAAATGAGAAAACTTGCTTGCATTGCAAGCATGTATCTAATGTCACTTCCATTACAACATATGTATCCACAAACCCGCATTGAAGCAGTGTGGTGGACTGCGTTCCAAGCCTTCTCCTCAATCTTAAACCTTTAACCTATCAGAGGGATATTAACAGGCTGTTACTTTATTTTACTAAAAATAATTTGTTTGTGTATCAAGCTTTTTTATTCTATGCAGAATAATGGCAGCAACTATATCATGTTTCAAATTTATCAAAACCGTACAGTTTTTCAAAGGACATAAGAAATCTATTTGTCGGCCTCTCAGCGCTAAAGCTTTCTATTTACGACTGCTATCGCAATGGTCTTATTTATGCGTTTGCCTTTACAATGGCGATATTCACAATAGAAATTCTATTTATTTTATAATTCGATTTATTTTTCAAAGTCATAACTCGCTTTATTGTGTGACTGCAGCCGATTTAAGTTATGCAATGTCATAAGTCTCTCTGAGTTTATCTGTTATGAAAAATATTAAAAGATTAAGATAACGGCGCAGAGTAAATAGAAAATAGTGCATTCAATTTCGGTCCTTTTAGTTATTGATGCGAGATAGCAATGGAATTTGTAGCTATGAAATATGAATAATCCGTTTCACGACGTCGGTGAATTGTAACAAATAAAGTAACCGACTTGTTTGCCCGCTGATAATATTAAAATGCCATTAATGGATGTCGTTTGCTTTTCATTGTAAAATATTAATAGTGATTATACATAAATAAGGAATGTAAATATTTAATATGAAGAGAATATTTTACGGGTACGTATTAAAATACATCATCGTAATCATCATGAATTATTCCACCGCTAAAAATGTTTTTATTGCTGCGTCCCAGTTTGAAGGGTAAGAGTTTAGTATAGTAAAGTAATAAGCTACGCAATTACAGTTGCAGGAATAGTTTTCATTTCTTTTAGTGCCAATTTCTATCGACGGCACTTATTTAAGTGACCCATTTGCTTGCCTTGTGTTTCTTTACAATAAAATACTTTCCGATCACTGCTTTAACCGCGTTGCAGATGTTATACCCTTAATTTGAAATTTCAGTTTCAATTTAGAATAAATTTTTCTGTTATGTCGAAATCAATAATAATAACTGATAAATATCACATTTCTATATAAAACATGGAAAACACTATAATTGTCAATTACTATAAGATACGTAATAGCTATCATTGGTGCGGCCGTTTATCACGAGTGTTTAACGTGAAAATGTTTTAGTTCTCTAACGCAATGTTGTATTTATCACAAGTCAATACCATAATAGAGGAATTTCTGTTACCATAAATATTTTGTAAGATGTATGAGCAAATATAAATCTTCTTCTTTATTGATAAATAAAATGGATGTATGTTTGTTCTCTATGCGTTTCTTAACCATTAATTCGATTTTGATGAAACTTTGGTGAGTTGTTTTGTGTAAACATGCTTTCAAGGTTCAATTTTTTTTTGCTATTTTTGTCCTTTAATATGAGCGTTTTATGGCGACTGTTATTCTACCCGTGCGAAGCCGGGGATAGCTAGTTTATAATAGATATGTATAACAACAAGAACATAGTGCTATGGCGCTTGAAACTCATTTTATGTGATAAAATTGAAAACAAACTTGCAAAACAACATTCATGTCAATGTAAAAAATTACGAATGATCCATATTAGCATCAGTTTCTATTTAAAAATTATTTTGACATAAAGCAAATGCTATTGGCTTTAACTTCAAAGCCATTACCATTCCGATACGTAATATAAACCAATGTTATTTCTCTTTTATCGTCGATCGTCGTTTGGCGTGAAACTGATTTTGTAACGATCTCCCAGGCTGTTTCGTATTTTATACGCGGTTCAAGGGCACCGTGTCAGGGGCATATTTCTCATTCAATACGTCTGGCCTGTGATTTGTGGTCTTATTTGTTTATAGAAATTTTATATTCGAAATAGAATTTAACGTATCGCTACATTCGCTTTTGGAAAATGTTCATGTACGTTCAATTAATATAATTTATTATCTAGTACTTAATTACTTAGATTTGTTTTATTTTCGAAAGAGCCGAGATGACATAAGTTAAAACATTTTTTTATTGATGTTTTTTGAAACACTGGCAAATTTTACTTGATGGTAAGTGGTCAACATAGACATTGGCGCTGTAAGAAATATTAACTACCCTTATATTTCCAATGCGCAACCAACCTTCAAGCCTAAGAAGTTATGTCTCTCGTGCTTGTACTTTAACCGAATACAACAATAGTAAGTATTGCTGTTTAGCGGTACAATTTATGATGAGTGATAGGTACACAGACGGCTATGTACGAAGCCCTACCAGCTACCACCAAGTAAATCTTAAATTCAGATGTGAATTTTCAAATCAAATAATTTTATTCAAATACACTTATTATTCTCCTCAAAAAGGGAGAGGATACCTTAGCCCAGCAGTGGGACATTCACAGGCTGTTACTGTACTGTAAACAGACTTAAGAATCGTCAAGCGCTACTAGCCAAAAATTACGGGTTCCCTGGTAAGCAATGATTTTTCATGTGCTTAATTGGTGTTGTATTGTTTTATCAGACTAATTGCTTATTATTATATAATAGTATACCTCCCAAACTATTTACGAGTAAAAATATATAAATATATAAATAAACAAAAAGCTTGTTTTAAGACAAAATAATTCATTTTTATTACGACTATTTTGTTTCGCATTCGAAACTGAGACGGTGATTTAAATTTAAATAAAGGTTATTTTATTTCATTTAATGTGGCCTGTATATTATTTATCAAAGATTTGCATTAAATCGGCATTAGACTATTTTCCTGTATAATGTGACAAATTTTAAATGTCTGGCTAATCAAACGACTCCTGCGTTTTTGTCATGCCATAATAATTGTAACCGTAAAACGGTAAGGACAGTTAGCTCAAAGTTAATAGCATTTTCGGTTAGGTTAGTGTGTTAATAATTTTATTCAAATGGCGCCGTTGCATTAATCAGACAATCAGATGTCACCTGGACTCTCGGCAGTATTAGCTATGATATGATATTAAGCATTATTAATATTATAGTAAATTAAACATAGTGGGTTTTCTATTTCCTGTATCAGGTTTCCGTTATCTTTCGAAAAAAAATCCACCACATATCACTGAGAATCCGTAAGAATTGATGTAAAATTTGACATTTAGTATTCAGTATGCATAGTTCGAGTTTTTTTTACTTATAAAATAGCGTTAACATTAACTGCGATTTTTATGGAATTAAAACAGCGCCTTCTAGTTGCGATAATTGGAATTCCATACAAATTGCATTTAATGTCAATGGTAAAAGGCGAAAGATTTATACGTTTTGAAGGGAAACCAGAGTTAAATTAATGGTTAATAGCCACTAACTTAACCAGAGTTAAGTTAATGGTTAATAGCCACTGGGTCACTGAGACCCTGGCCCTTTGGGCCAAAAAGGACAGATACGTCAGATAAATCTGACGGTGAGGAGAAGCCCGGGTAGGGGGGGCAACCCCGAGGCCCGCACCTTGACTGGCCTAGGCCAGCCAGGAGGACCGAACTCTCTCAATGTCAATGGTGTCGAATGAGTAAAAAACTCCCGCTAGGCACTCAAGACCACAGCCATATCAATGCAAATAATTTGACATTTGACTTTGACTCGATATACAAGCAACATATTACGGAATTACAAAAATACTTTGGTACAATCTTGATTCAGCTTTTGTGTCCTCCAATATATATGCTAATATTTTATACACTACAATGATGTTGCATTCTCTGCATATACTCTTTAAAATTACTAGTTATCGCAACGCATTTTAGGGCGGAACAGGCAGACGTTAGATAAAAAAGTACTCTGTGTCCTATCTTGAAATTTAAACGTACCAAATTGCATTCAACATCGATTTACTAATGAGATGAGAGCCGAGTTGGCCCAGTGGTAAGAACATGTGAATCTTAACCGATGATCGTGGGTTCAAACCCGGGCAAGCACCACTGAATTTTCATGTGCTTAATTTATGATTATAATTCATCTCGTGCTTTAAGGTGAAGGAAAACATCGTGAGAAAACCTGCATGTGTCTAATTTCACTGAAATTCTGCCACATGTGTATTCCACCAACCCACATTGGAGCAGCGTGGTGGAATAAGCTCCAATCCTTCTCCTCAAAAAGATGAGAGGAGGCCTTTAACCCAGCAGTGGGACATTCACAGGCTGTTACGGTTACTAATTTAACCGTGAAATCGTAACAGACAGACATACAGAGGTACTTTTGCATTTATAATATTAGTATACTCGCAAATGCGCGTTCATCTTCGCGACAAAAACAATGAAATGTAAAACTAATGTTTTCGTTTTTGCTTCATTTAGTTCATTTCGTTAGTGCTTAGTGCAGAATCATAGTGCACAGAATATTTGTACACACACACACAAACACACACACACAGGTACATATGTAAATTAAATTAAGTGCTAAAAGCAACAAATGACTAAAATACCGTTAATTATACACATGCCTGTTTATATTCTAACAGTTTTATATTAAATGTTTTTAGTATATTTTGATTTGATTTACGTAATAATATTAAGCAGATCTACCAATTATTAAGTCTGACCTCGACCTTTACAAACATTAATTTTATTAAAATTTCTTTTTAGTTATTTGCAGGCTTATCGATTTAGATAAAATTATGTTTGTTTTATTATGATTGATTTAATTTAAATAGTATATTAGCATACTTAACGGGAATTGCTTATAGCTCTATAAGGTTTTTGCATTATTTATTCTTACTCGTGTTTGTAAATCGTGTTTGTCAGTTTGTCCTTTGATACAGCGATAGAACAATCAATCGACGTTTTTTTTTTTTTATAGAATAGGAAGGTGGACGAGCATATGGGCCACCTGATGGTAAGTGGTCACCAAACGCCCTTAGACATTGGCATTGTAAGAAATGTCAACCATCGCTTAAAGCCAATGCGCCACCAACCTTGGGAACTAAGATTTTATGTCCCTTGTGCCTGTAATTACACTGGCTCACTCACCCTTCAAACCGGAACACAACAATATCAAGTATTGCTGTTTTGCGGTAGAATATCTGATGAGTGGGTGGTACCTACACAGACGAGCTTGCACAAAGCCCTACCACCAGTATACGTTACGGTTAGGGATTCGTTTTGGATTGATTAGGCTTTTTATCCTGGTTTTTCACATGTAAAGCAAGGGTCGCTTAAATTAATATTACCAATGAAATCTATTGTCTAAGCTTTTCTGGGAACTAATCGTATGATATATGTTGTTATTCTAATTCAAGCGGTTAAGATAGATTGTTGAACGTTGTAACTAGACGCTTTCACCCAAAATATCATCTCATTGATAATCAATTAATTAAGATTATAATTATTCAATTCTAATAAGGACCATTTTTGCTGGCAGAAATTTTTGACCATTTTTGGAGGCTTCCACATACGACGTTTCATCAAAATATATTTTATATAAATATAACACTTGTTTGTATAAACAAATAAGCTGTTCGTACTGAAAACAAATTGTTTTTTATGTCTGCGATAAACACGATCATACTTATTCATACAAACATATTTTAAGATATCATATATTGTGATAGTGTTAAATATGAGCGAATATATGAGTATTATATTTTAAAACTTGACGTTGCATTAAAAAACCTACTGATTCTTCGAAAACAATAAGTATATTGAACAAACACCACCCACTCAATATACGTTATACCAAATTTTTGAAGCAACCTAATTTTATCTTTACTGCCTCGTCATAAAATCCAAATTCCACTATTCGTTCTCGTTCCATGTCTATTAATATTTTGTCAATATTCAACCTTACTACCTTACAATAAGGTTTATCGATGGATTAATGAATAGTTTGCGTGCAAATCAATGATTCAATTTTCCATTACAGAGAACGAGTGTACTGACAGAAATGAAACAACGATTCCTCTCCACGATTCGATAGTTCATTAAGATAGTCATTAAAGGTTTATGAGGTATTAGCTGAGTTGTCTGGGTTTGTCTGGATAAAAATTGTATTAAGCTGTAATAGTCGAAGATAAATTAGTTTTAAAATATCGATATAATTTTCGACAGCAGCGCGCTCAGCACTATTCATTCACTCAGATATACATATATAGTGCATGTTAGTCAGGTTAAGACTTTATCGATAGTTTTAATGTCTTCTTATAAGTTTTTTCTGAGAAATCATACAATATTACTATTTCATTTGTGAAAAAGAGTAACTACCGAGTTTCTTGTCGATGCTTCTTGGTATCCATATTCCAAACTGATGGCTGACATTTAATTTAATCCTGTAATTGACTTGCTAGCTATAAGAGCATGTTTAAATTTAGAAACAAAAAAACATTTTGATATACTTTAGCTTAGTTTACTTACAGCATAGTTCTTTCAAGATTGTAGATGCGATAAAGCTTATCTATCAGTCAAGGGAATAAGTGCCTCAACCAATCATATTTCAAAGAATCAAGCCAACCGTAAAAGCATCCCCAAAGGGAATTGGCGTCGGACATTCTTTATTTATTTTTTTTATAGAATAGGAAGGTGGACGAGCATATGGGCCACCTGATGGTAAGTGATCACCAAACGCCCTTAGACATTGGCATTGTAAGAAATGTCAACCATCGCTTATAGCCAATGCGCCACCAACCTTGGGAACTAAGATTTTATGTCCCTTGTGCCTGTAATTACACTGACTCACTCACACTTCAAAGCGGAACACAACAATATCAAGTATTGCTGTTTTGCGGTAGAATATCTGATGAGTGGGTGGTACCTACCCAGACGAGCTTGCACAAAGCCCTACCACCAGTAAAAAAATTTAAGCAGCTATATACTACGACTCTAAATAAATAGCATAAGTGCAAGTGGATGTTGATGACCTAGAATAGGCGTTACTCGTACGAGATATCAAGAATTACAAGGAAAACCTATAGATGAAAATATACATAATGTACGATTCAATTATATAAGTATATGGAATTCGTAATCAACTGCGTTGAACAATTCGATACCAGGAATAAGAACGTAAATAGCTGCATTCACTTTTGCTTCGAAATTAGAAATAATATTATTATTTTAAGTTTGATATCTCTCTCATCTTCTATAAAAGTTATAAAAACTTTTTTGATATATATGCAATAAGCTCGTGATCAGAATTTGATTCTTCATTGACATAAATATTATAATTTAAAAAAAGGCAACGATAATATAGTCGTAAATATAAAATAAGACACGATCGTGAAATGTCACGTGATAATGTCAATGTGGTGTTATGTGACATGGACTGCAATACCTAGATAATATATAAAGTATACACCCATCAAAATAGCGTATCACCGTAAGTCGATTTTCAACATTTCACGAGTGACATGCGAAGCGAGTTACAGAAATGCTGGTCTCATTAATTTATGTATATTATATAAAACAATTATTTCAGGTGTAAATCTTTATTGTATCTTTGTAAATTATAACGGAAGATTAACTTTTTTATATTGTGTAGATTATAAATTAATTAGAAATTTTGAAAATTCATGAGGAATAATTTCTTACATTGTTACATTACATTTTACATCATAGCATAAATAGGTTTTAAGAAAAAAATACTAATTAAATATAAATATCACAAGCGTCAATTTTATCGTATGTTTAAAATTTCTCACATAAATATCATATGAAAAAAAACAAAACTTCAACGCTCACCGTTGTTTCGATATAAATGCCAGATACATTTACGCATGTAAATAAATCCTTCCAAGCCTTATTAAGAAATGCGACTGTCGTCATCAATAACAGAATCAATATGTTTTGGTCGAACACACAATACGAGTTTTAAAAGCCGTACCAAATAATGATAGATCGTTGATGGTGAAAAAGTACCATACAAATTACGAATGTAATATTTTTCCTGAACAATCTTCAACAAAATGTTTCGTGCTCATTCGATTTTGAGCCTTAGTACATTCACGCTAAAGATTATATTTCAATAAATATAATAAAGCATGATTTAATTGTCGAAATGTACGGATCGGTAATCGAATTACCATATCGACTTCATTTGCATTGCTTAATAACTTAATTTTGCTTGTTTTATGCCTCTTAAAGAAAGGCCGCACACGGCGTACGACACGGTCCTTTCATACACATTGGACAATTTGCTACACCTTCTGGAACTTAATGCTCGGATATGTCAATTAAATTTGTTAAATTAGTTGGTTACATCATAATGAAAGAATTAAATAATAATTATTGAATAAAATAATATACACTCTGATGGTCATAAAATATGCAATTTATTTATTTAGATTAGTTTATAAGGATAATTTTATTACAAAAATTTTAAATGTATTAATAAGTTTCGAAAACTCCATTTAAAAAGTGTGTTTTTTCTTACACTTTTAATTCGAATTAATACTATTCATGCTTTACTGGCTCTGTGTGGTTTTACCAAATATTAACTCACCTTAGTAGATCGTAGCGGTATGTTATAAGGCATATAACATTCCTCAATAAATTAATGAACTATATAACGCAACATGAGTTTATAAATAGGACTGGTAGGTCCTGCGATTAGCGGGTTCAAATTAACAAATTCTTCACTGTTATATATTAATATAGATTTAACTTTTAATCTGCTCTTGGTCCATTCAATGTGAAACATCGTCACGCTGCAATTTTTCACCCGTCGCATCCCTTTGTTTTCCATTTTATGAACGACACAGTTGTTGTTTATGCACAATTATTTAAAATTCGCAAAGAGAAAGTGGAATGAAGGATTTATCAACTCTCAAGCTATCATTTACCCGACCTCGTGGATCGGGTAATTTCGTTTCGATGTCTCTTATCAAAATTATTTTAGCGTATATTTTTGAGTTACACGTATAATCATGTCAAATATGGGTGGCGTCTTTTTGTGTTGCGAAATCACTTTTCGATTTGTTAAACTTTTAGGAAAATTTTGAGTGTTATTTTTTTGTCTTTTTTTTAATAGAATAGGAAGGCGGACGAACATGTGGGCCACCTGATGGTAAGTGGTCACCAACGCCCATAGACATTGGCATTGTAAGAAATGTTAACCATCGCTTACATCACCAATGCGCCATCAACCTTAGTCCCCTAAGATGTTATGTCCCTTGTGCCTGTAATTACACTGGCTCACTCACCCTTCAAACCGGAACACAACAATAATAAGTACTGCTGTTTTGCGGTAGAATATCTGATGAGTGGGTGGTACCTACCCAGACGAGCTTGCACAAAGCTCTACCACCAGTAAATGTGACTGTGCTAGTTTTACTTTATAGCAATTTTTGTTGAAGGAAAATATTGTTACAGACTTAAATAGATTACTTTACTTCGACGACATACATTGGTCAACAGAAGTATCTGCAAATAGTCCGAAATTTATATACCCATTTATCATAAATCATTGTACCGCCAATCTTCAATAGTATGTATTGCTGATTAACTCATTAACTTCAAATGGGTTGAAGGGTATGTCATTACTAATACAGGGGATAGAAGTAGTGTTATATCCATAGCGTTGGATTCTATTAGAGGCATTAGCGCATTGACGATTTAAAAAGTGGTTTATACTATTTTATGGGCCTCATTGGAGGAAATGACTTTATATAGTGTTCTGATATAAGCTGTTCTGATTTGATTTGAATTCATCATTTTTATTTTATAATTTTTACTAGATTTACTTAAGCAAAAAACAATTTCGTAGCTGACTTTTTGAACCACATTCTTTTACAATACGACTATTATTTATGTCAAAATAGAGTCCAAAATTGTATTACTTGAAGTTAAAGAAAAAAAAACATCAATGAAATTCGCCGGCGTCATAAAACCTTGTGAGAAGGTTGTCATTACATAGTAAAATATAATTACACTTTCACCAAAAAATTTCATTCAAAGAATGTTTAGTGTTATTTTGCCGTTTTACGTTTTTTAACAAATTCGGTTAAGTTAAATTTTACGCAGCGTGGAATTTCTTAATAACGTTCAATCAGACAACCAATCCAACTGGACTTGGAAATAATTTGTCTTACTTTAAAAATGTGCTAATAATTTTTGTAACCTAAACAATATAATTATTAAATCAATTATTTGTTTTATATTTTACGAAATGAAGTCTTATAATTATTAGAAGTTCCATCGGATCATGATAGATTTGTAGCACTATAATATGCCGCCGACTAGGGGACATCTACCTCATGATAATACGTGTTATAGATCTATTCTTAAACGCTTTTGTGCATACTTTCTCGTGTCACTACAATTAAAATAATAATAATGTCATCCAGACCGATTCTCGGTCACGGCGGCCAATCTCAAGATAGATGTGCCAACTACGCAGGAGATATTATAGTGCACAAATGTGTGCGCAAACACAGGTGCACTCTCTATTTCCTAACTCTCATGATCCGATGGTACGGCAATCCGACACGACCGGAAAGAGTTCAGGCGCAGGATCAACGGCTTGACGTGCTTTCTGAGGCACGGGAGTGTACATACTTCCAACTTCTAGACTCCGGGCTGCTACTGAGAATTTTCAGACAGAAAAACCTAATAACTTATTGGCCTGATCTGGGAATTGAACCCAGGACCTCCGGGTCTGCGGCCTTACATCAAGCCACTAGATCAACGAGGTAGTCAACAATTAAAATATTATATATCAATCAATCAATCAACAGCCAATCGTTGTCCACTGCTGAACATAGGCCTCTCCCAAGGTGCGCCAAAGCTCCCTGTCCTCCGCCTTCCGCATCCAGTTGGTACCCGCCACCTTCTTAAGGTCGTCGGTCCAATATTATATATATATATAAATGTAACGTTGTGACTCAATCATATTAAAATAATAGCTAATCTATGGATCGGCAAACGCAGGGTAGGGCGCCCTCCAGTCTGGACTGGATGTGGAAGGCGGATAACCTTGGGAGAGACCTATATCTAGCCGTAGATTATGTTTGATAGAACTAATTGAATCTGGTCAAACTAATGCAAACACTAATAGATTGTGGTTTGGAGAGGAAGTGATTAAGAATACATTCGGCAGTCAGATTCTTTTGCAGTACTATGGTTTATAATATACATACATTCAGCCCTTAATATGTTTTTTTCCTGACTGCATATATATTATTATATTAATTTAATTAAATGTTAAAGTCCGAATCTAAAAGTAATAATCTTTAAATGTCCCACAGCTGAGTTTAGGATTTCTTTTGTTAAGGAGAAGGTTTGGAGCATATTCCACCACGATGCTCCAATGTAGGTTGATAGATACGCTACAAGGAACGATGTACATTAAAACACAAATTAAGCACATGAAATTCAGAAGAGCTTGCATGGGTTTGAGCCCGCGATCATCATTTAAGATCCACATATTCTAACCGCTGGGATATGTCGCTTGATTTAATTAAATTAAAAGTCAATATATTTTAAAAATGTTTTACGACGTTCATAATATTTTACGCAACTATTACGCGATATTAAAAAATTATACCTATCATGAACGGTCATTAAATAAATAGCTTACCATTTTATTTTCGTCGCATTTTATTTGTATACAAGAAAGCTAACGTCTTTATTCCCGTAATAGCCTACTATTAGAATAAATGGTTTAATCATAATGTCTTAGAAGACAGGAGCGAAGTAAACTAAATAAATAGCCCTGAACGCTATTATTAGCTCGCCAGTAGTCGTGATGGATAGTACTTCAACACCAAACTATTGATGTGCAATTTAGATCGGAAACCGGTTTGTAGCAGCGCAAACATAAGTCAAGACAGCTGTATTTATTTTATTTAAAATTATTGCAGTCTCGATGTTCTTGGTAGAGTAGTTAATCTAATGAGCAGCTACGCTCTCGGCTTTGATTGTCGCTCGTGAGAAATATTAAAGCCTTAATTACGTATTTAATCCGTTATTTGATGTTTATGTCGTTTTGGAATTACATATAAACATTATGTATCCTAATGCGAGTTATTAAATGTAAAGGAAATTATAACGTACTTACACAACAAAATATTAAGATACTTAGTAACAGCTTGTGAATGGCCCTCTGCTGGGATAAGGCCTCCTCTCCCTTTTTAGGAGAAGGTATGGAGCTTATTCCACCACGCTGCTCCAATGCGGGTTGGTGGAATACACATGTGGCAGAATTTCAGTGAATTAGACACATGCATGTTTCCTTACGATGTTTTCCTTCACCGTTAAGCACGACATGAATTATAATCACAAATTAAGCACATGAAAACTCAGTGCTGCTTGCTCGGGTTTGAACCCACGGTCATCGGTTAAGATTCACGCGCTCTTACCACTACCATCTCAGCTATATAAAGCTGATTTTTTTTTGATTGTGAGGAAAACTGCGTGTGCCTAATTTCACTGAAATTCAGCCACATGTGTATTCCATCAATCCGCATTGGAGCAGCGTGGTGGAATAAGCGCCAAATCCTTCTTCTCAAAAAGGGAGAGAAGGCCTTAGCGCAGCAGTGGGACATTCACATGCTGGTAATGATTACTGGTAATATAAGTTGACTGAGAGTTGAGACTAAACTAATAGAAATAAATTATCTTTTGCTTAAGTTTCTACTATTTTGCGTATACCTATCTTGTTAAGAATGTAAATGTGTATATTAAAAACTAATGTCTTATGTCAGCGCACACCAATAGTATTGCATAAATCAATCATATGGTCACACGGTGCGTGTTGCAATACTACGATTATATTATAAAATAAATTAAAATAACTGACTGTAATTAGAAAAAGTATAAACATATTAAAAGAAAATCTTTTCCGTTTGAAGGCAATATTTTTTTAGATAGATTAATTTTTGGGGTCATTATAATCGACATATGAGTCCAATTAAATTATTGTAATAACCTTATGGTTACTCTATGCAGTAGAACGAAAAATAAACGAAGATATGATTAGACATACCAACCCACATATGTTTTTTTAATTACTATGTGTAAAGGTTAGTAACCAATAACACATCTGTTACGTATGATCCCATTATAACCCAAAATATGTACCAAAGATTGCGTTAAATTGACCAACATTAAAAAAACCAACATAAAAGATAATTAGAAACGTAATAACTCAAATTTCTAATCAACATTTGTTCAAATGTTCGTGGTCTGAAACGATACATACAAAGCAAAAATCGCTCACGACGCCTATTTAAAATCAACGGTCCCACCATACATGGCTTAATGATATAACGTTCAAATCATTACTCATTAACAGAGCAGAGACAGTTTTTATGCCAAGGTGACAAGATTGGCTAATCGTGCCAATGTACGACCATATTGCCAAGATTGGTTCCAATGAAAGTAATGTTGGCTAATTCAGTAGTCGTGCCAATATTTATATGAACCTGTTTCTCTAAATGCCAAAATATTTTGTGTCAAGTGATACTTGTAGTAATTCTGTTATTTATTACAACTTTTTCAAAGTATTATCAGATAATAAATTATAAATTAGGAACTGGTTAGTCTCGATTAATATTATTTTATTGATGATATAATAACGTAATTTTTATCACTAAACATGTTAATTAATAATGTTTTTTAAAGATCAATTTCGATAAATTTATATTGGACGACTTTTGATGTCGATTAATGTCTTACTGACATCTTTATGGAAGATTGTATATACATATATACTAGCGCTTTGACCAAAATCTTCAAAAATGTAGGATTTTGTTGATGTCAGTTAGTCAGTCAGTTATTCTTTACATGCCATCCCGTTATGGCATTTACTTTGAGAACAATGAACTACAACAGTATGAACATAGCTTCGAAATTATTTTTATTTGAATTGTAATAAGTTGTGTATATTCAGTTAACACAAACAAACAGATAAGACCTCAGAGGATTGGATCTCACGTAGAAATTAATTATCTATGTGTAATTCATATTCAGACCAATGAACATAATTTATAAAAAAAAACTTTTTCTTAAAATTGTGTATCCAATAATATATCCAAAAAGCCGAGATGGTCTAGTGGTAAGAACGCGTGAATCTTAACCGATGATCGTGGGTTCAAACCCGGGCAAGCACCACTGAATTTTCATGTGCTTAATTTGTGTTTATAATTCATCTCGTGCTTAACGGTGAAGGAAAACATCGTGAGGAAACCTGCATGTGTCTAATTTCATTGAAATTTTGCCACATGTGTATTCTACCAACCCGCATTGGAGCAGCGTGGTGGAATAAGCTCCAAACCTTCTCCTCAAAAAGGGAGAGGAGGCCTTAGCCCAGCAGTGGGACATTAACAGGCTGTTACTGTCTGTATCCAATAATAAGCTAACTCAAGGTGTGGTGTATAAAATTATATATATTGTTGTATATCTTAAAAAACTTATATAAATTGTACTTATTTATGAATGCATTAAATAATATAATATTATTTATAAATGCATTAAATTATCACCGTTCCGCTTTAAGCACAAGCCTTATATGTTATATGCCGACTGAAATAATACAGTTGTCATACTTGTAATAACTGTCTTCTAAAGAAACATGTCGGAACATATAAGTCGAGCGTCAAACGTCCGCGTCAATCTCATTATAGTAAAGGGCTAAACTACTAATATGGCGGACAACAGGACAATGAAACATTTTGTTGTCGTTTATATAGTTTATTTCATAATCTCGAATGCCTGAGGCGCCTTAATTGGGAGCTTCGAATGAACTTTCTAAATTGTTTATGGAAATTTAGACGCTCGTGAGTGTTAATTTTATATGTGGGTCGGGTTTTAAAACAACTAGACATTTTTTTAATATTGAGGTCATTTAATTAGTTATGCGGACAATATCGAAATTAACTTCACAAAATAAGGTTTTTTTTTAATATATATATATTATAGGTAATACAATAGGTTTTTTATAGATATGCCACCTGATGGTAAGTGGCCACCAACGCCCATAAACATTGGCATTATAAGAAATATTAACCATCGCTTACATTGCCAATATGCCACTAACCTTCGGAGTTATATCCCTTGTGCCTGTAATTACACTGGGTCACTCACCCTTCAAGCCGGAACTCAACAATGCCAAGAACTGCTGTTTAGCGGTAGAATATCTGATGAGTAGGTTGTAACTACCCAGACGAGCTTGCACAAAGCCCTACCACCAGTAAGGTAATGTATGATTTCAAAGTAGGTACTTAAATATAAGGTATTGTGTCTTATTTTGGTATCGTTACGCAAAATCGGCTTATAATGAAACATCAAATTTCATATTATGAGGATATTCTTGAAATTTTTTCACATTTTTCTCTTATTCGAAATCGCTAACCTCAAGTAATTTGATTATTTTTTTATTAATTTAGGTTATATTTATTTTATCTGAATATTTTTATAAAATAATTACATTTGAGTTTTTATTATATAAATATTACATTCACAGCCGAGATGGCCCAAGGTAAGAACGCGTGAATCTTAACCGGTGATCGTGGGTTCAAACCCGGGCAAGCACCACTGAATTTTCATGTGCTTAATTTGTAATTATAATTCATCTCGTGTTATACGGTGAAGGATAACATCGTTAGGAAACATGCATGTGTATAATTTCACTGAAATTCTGTATCACATATGTATTCCACCAACCCGCATTGGAACAGCGTGGTGGAATAAGCTCCATACTTTCTCCTCAAAAAGGGAGAGGAGGCCTTAGCCCAGCAGTGGGACATTAACAGGCTGTTACTGTTACAACATTGTACTAATTTTAGTTGATAACTTAAGCTTTCTCACAAACACGTGTTAACTTTTCAATTTCCCTTCATTGAAGACGCAGCTCAAATGGCTAATTTAACTTAACATTCTATAAATAGAGGATAAAAGCTATAAAAACGTCATGCAAATGTGACATGCATCGACGCTTGTGAAATCCCTATTTGTCATTCAATACCCGCCGATAGTTCAAGTCGTTTCACAGTTCTCATTAGTAAAGTCCTTAAACAGCACACATTCGTACGCGATTCAAACGGCGTTATAAATATTTATAAAGTTCCCTTCGGACTGTCAATTAGATTTCGAATTGCCTAATACTCTGTTCATTTCAGAAGACTTTAAATAGTATGTAAATGTTATATGATCTCTGTATATTATGGCGGCGATGATAATCATGTCCTACTGACCGATTTTGTCCACTCCAAATGGAGAAAAGCCAACTTCAGAGGATATATTGTTTTACATGTGTACAAATAAATCAGCTTGGAGATGTTTTTGCGTTTGTAGTAGTGTCATACCACGTGCCTCGTAATCTCGGATAAGTAGTGTTAGAAATGTCACTTTCATGATGATGTCCTATCAGATGATGAAAGTGTCATTATAGTTCGACACAAATGGAGAAAATTCAATCGCATAACGAATTCGAAGCACGAGAGTGTAACCCTGCCAAATTAAAAAGCTGATATTAAGAATTTATTTTTAGAAAATCCAAATAAGTTTTTATTCACTATTCACCTCGTAATCTGCAGCCTTATACTTAATTACGTTAATTACACGAAGACAACGGATAAAAGGTAATAATGTCTAGTGTTGTTTTCTAACTATATATTTATAAATGTATTATTATATATGTGTATTTGTTTATACGAAATTGTTGTGTTACATGTTCCAATGCGGTTAGTGGATACACATGTAGAAGAAATTCAGTGTAATTAGACACATGCAGGATTCCTAATGACTGTTTTCGTTCACCACCGAGCACGAGATGAGTTATAAACACAAATTAAGCACACGAAAAATCAGTGGTGGGTTTGGACCCACGATCATCGGTTAAGATTCACGCGTTTTAAACACTGAATCATCTCGACTCTACTATAAGCTTATCTAGGTATTCTGCAATATTATCTTCTTCTTCTTCGACTGCCTCTCCGACTAGCGAGCGACTTGCTTCGATGGCAATATTAAATGTCGGCATTTCAAAGCAAACAAATATGGCGAGGATTTCACTTATACCTACAAAATGTCATAAGACTTTGAATCGATGCCAAAAATCAATATATTTCTATGAGTTGAATCTAAATCGGTGTGAACAATGGCTCGTTCTGGCTTCCGTCATTTCATTATATAATTCACAAACGCAAAGCGATTTAAGGAGCAGTGTTAAGTCGAATCGACTTAGTTAGGGCCTTGATCGGTAACTATACACAGGTCAGTAGAATTAGAGAACGCCCGCGGGAATATTATTTGTAAAAATAATGCTATTATAAATTATAATTATACTCGTAATTGTTGTATTTCAGTTTGTAGGATGAGTGGGTCAATGTAATTACGGGCACGTTGTTATGCAACCTGTTGTGCATTTGACGGAGCTAAAATTAACAGGATCCGTATATAGGCAACGGTCACTTAGCATAATGTGATGCTTTTAAGTTTCCATACATCTTTAATGTATGGAAAAGTGTAAGGGAATTTATGATGGATGTTAAAGTAAGTTGTTTTTTTCAAGGAAATCCTCGCTACTGCTCATGTCTTGTACTAACTTTACTTAACCAGTACACCACATTACGAGCTCCCGCAGTTATAATAATGGACACGCGATAATAACTTCCTGTATGACGACAGTTTACCCAGCCTTGTGTATTAAGAGCCCCTCTGCCCACACCTACAGTTTGAGCTATTTTTATAAATAGCTAATTAAATATACTTTATTTCAAAGTTTTAACGTATCAACGATCAAACGTAAGAGAACCCGACAAATCATATTGGTTTTTATTGTTAGAATTGTCGGCCCAATATTGGCCAGTTGTAACTACCAATTAGAAAATGTTAATTGATGATAGGGCCGTATACATTAAAAAAAAATCGCTTTAGAATATAATATTGTTATTATTATGTATATATTTATTAATTTACATGGATCAACAAAACCCTTATTTATCCCGACACTGATTCTGTTTATATAAAATATATATATCTATATATTTAACTTATATATTACTTCCATCATACTCATTGCTCTATGTCCAATATATAAGATACCGAAATTATTTTATATTACGATTCGAAATGCTTGAACTGAGTCAGACAGCGTTTAAATACAGTCTGTCACCTAGTGCCTTACTTCGTTATGGAATCCATTTGTATACAGCGCTTTATCCAGATTAAGTATAATTAGAGCTTACTACTTTTTTCACGGTAACTAATTTTTGACAACTCGCCGTGACAGCGCTTTCTATTCCAATTGATGTTAGCTTTTTATTAACAATAAATTTAGTATCAATAAGAAAAAATGTTTTAAGGTTCGATTTTCATTGCTCGAAGTCATTTACATACTATTTAAAGTCTTTGTCATATTACAAAGCAATACAAAAATAATTTTAGATAATATATATTTTGAAGACAAAAATAAATTCTATCTGGTATGATTCTTATTTGAAAATATTATTCTACTGTGACGTCGTACGTAACCTTTGTAATAAAATATAAATTTTTTAAAACCTACAAACGACAGCAATAATTTGAATATAAAAAAAAATATTTTATAGTTACAAACAAAATGTCTATGCTATTGTGACAAATTCAAATCCTACCCTTGAAATATTGTTTGATTTTACATTATTATGAATATACTAGATTAATATATCATTAACAATTTTACAGTTTTTACTAACAAGTTCACGTTTGTTAACCGTTTTTATTTTGACGTTTCGCATTTGTTCTTTAAGAAAAGTCTTAAAATCTTAATAATTTTATAAAAAATGCTAATTGTAGTTTCAGATAATTTTAAGGCCAATTTAATATTAAGTCACATATTAAAATACGTAAAGAGTATCTTATTATACAAGTAGTAGTACGATTATACAGAGCGTATCAATAGCAGCAACCGTAACAGTGCCTGAGTTACATAATGGATGCAGTAAAGATCTTTATAGTTCAGTAGATATCATTTTGACTTTTTTTACTTGACGTACACGAAATGCCCTTATTTATTAAAACATCAGTAATTTCTTTGAAACGCTTAAAATGAATTTATATTTTATATACGCTGCTGAAATTTTGTGTCAGAACGAGTAGCTGCCGCATATCTCTACGTCACATTACTCTGTACACGTCTGACTCAATTCCAGGGAATTACGACTAAGATTGAATTACAGTGGGTCGTCGTGGTCTGAAAATTCAGCGAGTACGCGTAAATTATAACCAGGTATGAACCTTTGAGGTGTATTATTTAAACCCTTTTTTAGCTTATTCAGAAAAATCACAATTAATTAAAATATTATATTATTTTTTGTTAACTCGAAATGTTGATATATTTTGCAACACCTATAATTTAGGAGACGCTTGATTTGTATAACGTCATGTTTAAAGACTAAATTGTATTTATTAGTTTACTTCTTGTTGGTGTTGATATTATAATAAATAAATAAATAAAATATATACTTAACAGTTAGGACTAAAATAGCATACAAGTTATTCGAAATTAAAAAAAAATCAAGTCAGGTTTCTTACTTTTTCAAATTTGGAACACATTATTAGATTCGATTCTATTGTTATAATTCCATGTTTGAAATTATGCGAACTTTCAAACGTATTGAGGACGTGATGCGAATTCAATTTTCGAACAATACGCTCCTGGCTTTGACGCTTTTGTTTTTAACAAGGCTGTTCAAAATTCAAAAACAAAGGCGTGATTGGCCTGCAACTACTATTACAGATTTAAATATAAACGAATAAAGCGTCCTCCAATACAAACATGCATTAACATTATATTGGCTAATAAAAATATTTTTCTTATATGTTTGTCAATAATTCTTCCAGCAGAAAGAGTAGCTAAGAAGTGTAAAGTAATTTTCACAAAATATGACTATTGTATTTGTTATCATGCAATCGTTATTTTAATCAAATAGCGAAGCTTTGAAGTGTTGTTCCACTGCAAACGGCTGGTAAGTCAGTGTTCCAAGAGAAAAATAGATTTTTATAATAAGCCATAACTCACTATCGGTTTAAACAACGCAATAAAAGAATGAAGAAAATAATTCGGTCGTGTCTTTTTCACATTTTATCGTATAATAATTAACTAACAAATGTATGTAACAAAACATCTTATGTGAATGTAACAAAGTTCTAAACTACGAGTATATATAGGAAAACTAAACAACTATACAACTCTAGTAAATTCAAAACAATCTTTATTATATTTTGTGATACCTTTGATCTTTTGAAAATTTCAATAACCGTATATACCTTTGTCCAGGGAGCTATCCCTTTGTAGCTTCACAGGATATTAAGTTAAGGCGTTATCACAGTACACTGAGTGTAGGTACTTAATTAAGTTGATGGTACATAAAGGTTGGTGTGTTCATGGCTTTATTGAATTATAATATAGGTTTATCTTAAATTTAATGTCTATGGCGTGTCAATGAAATATGCATGATAATGCTTCGATCAATTATCTAAAGGTGATTATATACTAATTGATTATTATATAATCTGTGTAAATGTCTTGTAAATTTGTATGTACAAATTTATATATACAACTTTTGTGATTCTGATTGGGCCAAATTCACTAATGGTAGGGCTTTGTGCAAGCTCGTCTGGGTAAGTACCATTATCCCACTCATCAGATATTCTACCGCTAAACAGCAGGACTTGGTATTGTTGTGTTCCGGTTTGAAGGGTGAGTGAGCCAGTGTAATTACAGACACATGGGATATGTTAGTTGTCAAGGTTGATGGCGCATTGGCGATGTAAGCGATAGTAAAGCCCTATCCTACAATTTAAATTTTAAACTTTTTTACCAAGAACACATTTTGCTAATTTAGTTATTTAAAGAGGCGTAAGATAAACCGAATTCAGCCGAATTCACTACATATTTCAATTGAAAACCGACTTACGGTGATACGCTAATTTGATACGTATCTTTTTAATGTTATAATTATAGTCAATGTCGCATATTACTTTTTGACATTCGACAATCGTATTTGTGACGTTTCGACGTTAGTTCTCTAGACATGACGTATAATAAAAATTGCATATAAAAGTCTTGGTACAGCTGGTGTCATAATGAAATAGCATTTATCTAACTTTTAGAACTTTTATTTATAAAATGTAAAACTATACGTTTCAAATTTATAAAAAACTAATATGTACGTAATTGAATAACATTCGTATTCATTTAAAGACTTAAAATATGCCGCATGTTGCAATTTCGTTTTTTTTTTTACTTGCAAATTCCTTCACCCCTATAAAGTCGTTAACAAAAGCAGCTGATTCTATTTTTAAAATGCACATTGCATAAACAGCTGTTGACCGTAACGTTATAACGAAGATCTATATTTGTTGTTATGTAAATAAAATAATACCATACGAGTACTGAGTACCTACGTTTTAAAAACAATTCAATTAGACGCCATTGTTTTTTTTTTAACTGACAGTTAAAAAAACTATTTCCACTTCTTGATAACTTATGATGATTTGATATTATATATCTAGCATATGAATATAATTGTATATAATACGTGTACAATATATTTATAAAATTAAATGACATTTTGTTTTTTATTAGTCCGATTTCGCGGTAGAAAAATAATGAGCAATTTTTTTCAAATCAAATAATTCTCTATTCGAGTAAATTCATAAGGGCACTTAGAATGGAATAGAATATAAATATGCTTTATTGTACACCAAAAGAGTTACAGATACATACATACAGTTACAATACAAACATAAAAAACTTACTTATTAACTTAATTACATGGAATAAATATAAATTATAGTTTACACTTGTTTCATATGTATGAATGTGGTTCATGTGGCAATTTTACTAATTTATAACGATTGCTATTTAACTCAACCTTGATTCTATATTCGGATAGGAACCGAACCAATATGATTTTAACACCGTTATGTCAAAAGCAAACTTAATGGTTAATTTTTATGCCAATAGTCGATAATTAAATAAAAAATTAACGCAACGATTACGCTTCGAATCGATTGCGATAAAGTGACGATTTGTTAGTAGAATTGGTCACCTTTTTTGTTTATAGAATAGGAAAGCAGATGAGCATATGGGCCACCTGATGGTAAGTGGTCACCAACGCCCATAGACATTGACATTCTAAGAAATTTTAACCATCGATTACATCACCAATGCGCCACCAACCTTGAGAACTAAGATGTTATGGCTCTTGTGCCTGTAATTACACTGGCTCACTCACCCTTCAAACCGGAACACAACAATACCAGTAATAAGTACTGCTGTTTTGCGGTAGAATATCTGATAAGTGGGTGGTACCTACCCAGACGAGCTCGCACAAAGCTCTACCACCATTTAAAACCTGAGCTTATAGTAACAGCCTTTGAATGTCGCAACGCTCAACTAAGGCTCTCTTCTCATAAGGAGGTGGTTTGGAACTTTAACCATCCCGCTCCAATCTGCATTGGGCAAACCTATGTGTTTTTTTCTTGCACTCCCTCAAGATCTATCTATAGTTATTCATAACAATGCTTTCCTAGCGAGTCATATTCATACGTTTCTACTAATCTAAAATAACTTTACTACAATTAACTTACATTTTTACATCATAAGTTAATTGTTTAAGCATATTCAAAATATGAAGCCAAAAAAGTCCCTGTATTTGAATCCACGACCGTCAGTTAAGACTCATGTGTTTTATGCGTTGAACCATCTTGGGTCATATTGTATAATAAATATACTAAACAATACATATGGTTTTTAATGAAGTGTAACTATTTATATATTTATTTATATTAAAAGCGTTTGCAAAATTTTGCCAGCTGCATTCTTATCTATATCGTAATATAAAATCTTATTTAACGTATTTATTAATATTTACAACATTTTCGACACTATTATTTGAAACGTATGAGTCATTTTCCCTTAAATGTATCTTACTACAAACACCCAATCCACCCACCCAATACAATCCCTTGTATTGAATGAACAATTCTTTAGAATAAGTCTATTCATTCGATCGATATAAGAAAAACAAACGAAAAAACCATATTACAAAGGTCCTAATTGGAAAGCAGATGGTACCTTTTAGCCACGTGCCGCTGGCGACTTTTATATCCATACAGTAAACATAAGAAATACGACCGTTTTATACAAAATTAAATCTTAATTGAAATTAAATAAGACTCATATTTGCAAAATAATGTATGGAGATACTCGTAAAGTATTTAAGAGACCAAATGAAAAAAAGATAGGCTTGTTTAAGTGCGGTAAGAATTTTGAAGGTAACTCCTTTGAGACGAGATGTAGGTTAATCGACTATTGACATTGACTACGTAAGCAGACAGATGTTCGGTGAGATAATAAATAGTGTAACTTACCCGCGAAGGTGTGATACTCACCTGGAACAATAAAGAAAGATTATTATTTTCATTCAAAACGAAGTAACAATATAATATTTTTATTAAGTACAGGTTTAGGCAAATTCCTTCAGGGTTTCTTATTCAAACACTTACTTAAAATTTCGTGATGGTTTATCATGATAGGCAATTATAAAAGTGATAGCTTCAAATTGAATTTAGCATACTAAAACTGCAATATAAATTTACAATACTCAAATTCGGTCTCTCCTATTGGAGATAGTTCATTCTTGGCCCAGATAATCGGGATTTCATGTACCGGGGAAATACTGCATTCATTTCATGATTTATTGAGTAATGTAGTTGTATCAATTTAATTAAATATTTTATGTAAACAATTTGTAATCTATATAATATATATAATTTAAAAATATCCTGGGACATTATTTTCACACGGCCATCTGGTCCCAAGCTAAGCAGATTTTTTACTATGGAAACCAGACAACTGATATACTACATATACTACTTTTCTTTTTTAAATACATAGAAATATAGATAATTACACCCAGACTCAGGACAAACAGACATGTTTATGCACATAAATGTCTGTGCTGGGTAGGAATCGAACCCACAACCTTCAGTGTGAAATATCTACCAACCACGCCAACCGGCCTGTTAATCTATCCGATACAATATGAAACAAAATACGTCCTTTGTCAGTCTGAACACGATAAACTCAAAAACTATCGAACGAATTTTCATACGGGTTTCACCAATGCACGAACTGATTTATGTAAAATGTTTAAGTGTACAATTCATTACGGTTTTGCGTAAATTGGCTGAAATATGACGTTGACTGTTGAAGATGTCAGTAAATATGCCGACTGATAGCTTTACTAGCGTGCACCAAAAGTATAAACGATATAAACGTTAATGTAGACCCTTTTACTAGTGGGGGGCCGGGACGGGTAGCTTATTTCTATTCATGCTTAATTCACCTCATGCTTTGTGGTGAAAAAAAATATCTTGAGGATACTAGCATGTGTAGAAATTTTGCATTCCGTCACATGTAGGTTTGATATTCATCAACACGCGAAAGAATAGTTTGTTAGAAATACCAAACCACTTTCTTAAGAGAATAACCTTGGTTCAGCAATTAACCATTGTAATGACGCTTTTTCTAGTAGCATTTTAAATTGTATTTACTTAAAAACATAAATCTGTTCTGCGTGACGATCGATAAGAATTTTGTCTAAGAATTTGAATCAATTTAAAATCAAGAATTTAACACAATTAAATTTCATGACGGTAAAATGGGTAAAGGACATGAGCCAACGCACCAAGTCACGACTATATTACGAATAAAAATAAATAAATTCAACATTAGATGACATATATATTATAATAATAGTAGTCCTGGACACGCTATTAAGCAATTACACATTAATAAATTAAGCTAAGACCCCGATTTATGCCCAAGACCTACAAGTCACCGGCCTAGAGGCTCCGCCAGCCGAGGGTCCCACCCGGCCGAAATAATATAATTTTTCTCTAACCGTTTCGGAACGGGGGCCTTAAATATCCAAGGGGCCTAGAATCTCTAAGTCCGGGCCTGATTAAATTTATAACAAAAAAAGTAGAAAACAGTATAATTTCATTTTATGCCATAGTCGTTATAAAAAAAAATAACACGTCATTTTAAGCAAATCAAAAACCTAACCCAGCCATATTTGATGAGGTATGTAATATTGATTATTTAATTGCTATCGAAAGTTATAACATATTTTGACCATTTGACAAAAATAATTTGATAAACAATATAATTAATGGGTAACAATTTATTTTAATAATGTTTTATTAAAATGTTACTTTTGAAGATTCATGCGTTATATTAGCTACAGAAAATAAAACTCATACAGTTTTTAATCGACTTCAACATCAACCGTTTGTCGTGAACATCTGGACTTAGGCCTCTCCAATGGAACGCCTCGATACATTTTTAATAGTATAGCTATATAGCCTAAGTCTAATTTCCATCAAAAGTAATAACGTATTTGATCATAACATGACAAATATAAAAAGACTACAAATATCAACGTAGCACATAGAAAACAATTTATTTTTAAAATAGTTGTTTTATACGTTACTATTAAAACTTCCTGCGTTATATTAATAACTGGCATGTTAAGTTAAAGTAACACCTTTTTAATAGCATCGAAAGTTACACCGTAAAGCCTAACACTAGTATGACCGTATAAAGCGGTTCGTAACGTTAATTATTTAGTTTCCATTGAAAGTAATACTTTCAAACAAGTTAAATATTTGCTGTATTCGTTTCCTGCATGTCTAAACTTGTTACCATATATTGAACATTCGATTACTTTCGACTCGTTTTTAATTGATAACCATTTATAACGATTATTAAAATGTCGTTATGTCGTTATTAAAAAAAATATATACGATATTTAAAAGTCGTATTTTAAAGCATTGGCCTAAAATTTTAATGATTAAAAAAAATTCTAGTAAATACAAGTTAGCTTAATGTTCTAGATTTCTCGGAAATCGCAACGAAAATCTATATTTTATAAAACTAGATTGTAACTGGCCGAATATTTTTACCATATTATATAACGATAATTATTTAAATATATTTTTTATTTTATTTGATTTCACAGTTATCTCAAGGTATACATGGCGCACGTATACATAGATAAATGAACAACGTACTGCCATTATAAATGTAATGTAATTGAATTGCGACTTTAGATAGGTTATGAAGTACTAAATTTATGATGTTCTTTTTTACTACCTTGCCGATTTAGAGGCTAATAAGACAGCAGAGCTCGAAGTCCCTTAGTTCAGTAGTTGAGCAGTAAAAACTTTTAAGTTTTTCTACAAAATAACGATATGTAATGTCCCAGTGCTTAAAACTCGTGAATCATAAACAACGATCAAGCGGGTTCAAACCTGGGCAATCAACACTGAATTTTCATGTACCTAATTTGTGTTTATCGCGTGCTCGGCGATGGAAAACATCGTAAGATAACCTACATGTGTCTAATTTAACTCAAATTCTCGCACATGTGTACCTCTCCTTCCAAAGAAAGAGGAAGACATTATCAGGCTGTTACTTTAATTTATAAACATGTAATTCTTAGAATTAGCCCGAAGTCTACAGGTTTGTATTGCGCAAAGCCGTTGATTCTTGCGCCTGAACTTTTACCTTTTTGTATTAATTAGTACTACTAACGAACAGCTATAAATAGCCGATCTCTTCTGATGTATTAAAAAACTAGTTGTAGTCTTATCAATGATTTTCCAAGCTCGTATTACTTCAACACATAGGATGTTCATATCCGTTTAGGAAATGTTGGAGTGAAACCGATATATATTAAACGAACCATGCACGAAAGGGATGACTATACAAATTAGTTCGTAAGCTCAAGGATATTTGAGATGAAAGGGGCTTGTAATCTAATTTGAAATGGGAAGTTAATGTATGGAAAATAGGTAAGACGTTTGGAATGAGTAATTTGGTTTATTTTTAAATATTAACGTTGAATTTATTAATGTTTTATATTAATAATTTAAATATATAATATGATATGACTGCAATCATAGACCATTAGATATATTTTGGAAATACTTACCAAAAAAAGTTTTTTATTAAATTTCTTGATCGTTAATCGATATTGATTAGATTTGGGCAACGATGACCAATCGCAAAGGTAACAGCGTATGAGACTACAAGACACAAACGATATAAATATATTCTACCGTCAAATTGTAATACTTAGAATTGTTGTGTTCCGATTGAAAGAGAGTGTAACTACATACACAAGACATAAAATCTTAGTTCCAAGGTTGGTGGCACATTAATCATTAAATGGATCTAGGAATGGTTAATATTTTCTACGGCGCCAATGACTATGAATGTTGACGACCAATTACCATCAGATGGCCCACCTGCCCATTCACCTCACTTTCCGTTCCTTGCAGTTCCATCCCCTCAGTCCTATAATCTGATGGGACGGCCAATCCGAGGAAAAAGTACAGGCGCGAAAAAGTACATGGATTCGAATTTCGGTATCTTCATTCCCATAGTAAAGTTACCGCTAGTTACAAAATATGGTTTAATACAATCGGCCCGCCTCAATGTTGATTTATTCGATATCGTTGATATAATATGACGTGTAATAAATAATGTAAATAACCCGTCGTAATAATAAATAAGTGAAAGTACTGACAAAGTACATTTTTATAGATTAATAAATCACATTGTCTTTATCTATTTATATATAGATGAATGAAAAACAAGACATAATCATAAAGCCATAAATTTCATTTTTATTTAAAATTGGAATCATACTGAAAAATAAGATATCTAATAGTAAAAGGGTCCTAACGCCCGTTGACATAGACATTGGCACTGTACGAAATATTAATATATGTTGTAACCTTATGTGTCTTTGTGCTTGCTTACTATTCAAAGTGATCAATTTTAGCGGTTGATTATCTGATGAGTATGGAAACTATCCACTGCCCTACACTAATGTACCTACCTAAACTAATTAAAACAGAAGAGCTTCCGATAGAACGGTATTCGAGGATAATGGAACGTCTGATTTCAAAATATCCGAGGCTACCGCAAGACAAAAATCTACCAAGGAATAATAACAAAAAATAATTTTAATACAAATAAAAATGTTAAATGATTTACACATATGTATGTGCTTACATTTGCACACATCATACAAGCTTGTTGTTCAGTCAATCTAGCTTAGACAGTTGAAGACAATAGATGAAATAAAAGTGAAAAAAATAGAATAACACAACATTTCTCTGGCAAACGGAATTTTCTTTAATTGTAATCGAATTGTAAACGAATTGATTTATTCATTTTAAAATAAATTTCTAATTTTTCAGGTTTAGTGGCAAGCGTGTACGACTGCAGATTATGAGCCCAAAGTTTCGAGCTCCAGTTGTTCCCACGAAATTCTCAGGAGCAGGACTAGATTCGAGAGAACGTGAAGCCATTTACTCTGCGTCTGCTCTATCTCCGGTAAGATTTCCGCTCCATCTGAGAATACGTCTCTGATACTCATGATATTGATGATAACCTGTAGTTGGCAAATCACCGTTGCGAATGACAGCCATGGTCAAAATCGGTTTAAAAGAATTTTTATTTATAGCAATTTTTGGTATTCAGCATCTTATCCCTGTAGGTAAGCAGTTTCTAAAGCGACGATTTTTATACACCTTTTTTATTGAAAATAATATAATATTATCATTTATTAAATAGACGTATATAAATATCAAATAATTAATTTAATTGATATTGTATTATAGTCCTGTTGGGTTTTTAGAAACATAATAAGGCCGATAATACATTATAATGACGTTAATAAATATTGTCATAAATATTTATACAATGTGTATACGTATAATTATTGAAAACAAATTTTAATATATGTAATTAATAATATTATATAAATAATAAATAATTGTCTGTGACGAAGCTTGGACTCCCGCTGTGATAGACTATGATTAGGTTAGTTGTCCATTCCAAGTAACGATATGAAATGCTATAAAATGAATAGTACCCTTTTTTAACGAATTACTAATATCCTATTTACCCCTCCAGTTAAGCGTAAAGCTTGTGTCTGGAATGGGGACGCCAATAGTCCAACGGATTGGGATCGATCGACATTTTTATTGATCGCGTACTGGGTTGTAAAGAAAATCGTGAGGGTTTTGTACATCGGATGTTTGTCACATATGTATCTATCAATCCGCATTGGAGAAGCGTGGTGGTATTAGCTCTAAAGCTTTTGCTAAAGAGTTCTTTACCCAACCCATTTAACTACACATTTATGATTATTATTTACTTTATGTATATAAAATATTTTATTATAATATATACAAATATTCTTTAATTAATTATCTAAAAGTATGATTCACTGATCCTAAATAAACATACTCGTGGGTCCTTTTTACCTCAGGAAATAAAAAGTCAAGAAACACTCCGTGATTCCAGCTATTTCCTCAGAAATTATTATCGATTCCATATCATATTGTAAATCTTGTGTTATTTCATGATCAATATATTGTCGTGTATATAACAGATTATTTACAACCATTACAAACACATTAAGATTTAGAATTAATAAAATGTTTGATTTACGTTTAATGACGATCTCTGACAGCTATAGTTTATACTTCACAGAAAATATTTAGATGTTTAGTAAATAATATAAAACATATTATATGTCAACTATATATCAGTAAAGATTAAATGGATATAATTTTGTTTGGTTAATTATTGGGGACAACGAGACTAAAATTTCAACATCTTATTTTAGTGCAATATTTCTATGTAATGTTTAAAAATAGAAGGTTATTTTATTTTAATGTCATTAAATATATGACCCGAGGGAGACATGACGTCGCGAGAATCAAAAATGGCAGACGGTGTCATATTGTGAAATCAATTAATTACATATGATTAATATTATTCCAGTACAAGTGCTAAGTGGTGAAAGTCTAATTATCTTAATATATTTAAACGTTTACTTAAACTTAAATTACATTCAAAGTGTTTCTTTAATTATATTTTAGCGTAAAACTTTTATTCCATTGTATTGTCATTCAACGCTTTAACGAAATTTTTAAAATTAAGTTACACAGTAGAAACTAGCGTAGAGGACATAATATAAAAAATAAGTAATAAAGAAAAAACAATTCGATGGCATTTTTTTATGGAATAGGAAGGCGGACGAGTATTAGGGCCACCTGATGGTCACATATGCCCTTAGACATTAAAAATGTCAACCATCGTTTACATAGTCAATGCGCCTCCAACATTGGGTACTAAGATTTTATGTCCCTTATGCTTATAATTACACTGGCTCACTCACCCTTCAAACCGGAAGACAACAATATCAAGTACTGCTGTTTTGCGGTAGAATAATATCTGATGAGTGGGTGGTACCTACTCAGACGAGCTTGCACAAAGTCCTACCACCAGTGTATTAAATCAAAACATTAAAAAAAATACCAAGCACGAGACTAAATTACAAAGATGACGGAACTGGACTCATCACACTCAAGGACATATTAAGATGAAAATTAAATATGCTAAATAATATTAAGCATTAGCTATTCCTCCAGGCTTAAAATAAGGGTCTATATATAACATTTATATCGTAAAACATAATATTATAACTCTAATTGACGTTACGCACGTCAGTAAAGCTCCCAGTAGGCGTGACCTTTTCTGACATTTTTAACAATCATCGTCATATTTCAGTCAATTTACACAAAACATTGAATAATTTTACACCTAAACCTTCCTCATGAATAATTCCGTTCATTTGGTAATCGTATGAAAATCCGTTCTGTATTTTTTGATTTTATCACGTTCAGACACACAGACAGACGCAGCGGATGATTTATTAATATTATGTTAGTAGCGATGTTCTCATTACGTACTAGTATTCAATTCTAATTATGTTGATAACATTTTTTGCGGAACAATGAAAATGTGAAAACGCTGGGTCCGTTGCGGCATCACTAATTCCTCCCAAGGACGGCCATTGCAATGGTATTAGTGGATAAAAATAGAACAAAATCCATTCCTTTTTACATTCTTCTTATCCATTCTTATATTCCAAATATTAATTTTGAAAAAACCACGTGATTTTATGTAATCGTGTAATACCTCACCTTAAGCTAGTCTTCTCCTGACATCAATATCAAATATACCCATTACTAAAATCTTTACTTGTTATAAAGAAACTGAACTATTCGTTCAAATGGCCTCCAGTAGAAAATAAACATTTCTAAATCCGTAACATTACCACACATGGGGACATACATTATTTCTGTAAAAGGAATGGAAGTCAGATTGTTTACAATACTTCACTAAATTATCAAACAATATCAAGCGTTTCGATATTGAAATCCGTTTGTTCGTTTGGAAGTGTTGAAATAATATTCATTGATGTAATGTTTGTAAAAAGCCGAGATGGCCCAGTGGTAAGAACGCGTGAATCTTAACCGATGATCGTGGGTTCAAACCCGGGCAAGCACCACTGAATTTTCATGTGCTTAATTTGTGATTATAATACATCTCGTGCTTTACGGTGAAGGAAAACATCGTGAGGAAACCTGCATGTGTCTAATTTCACTGAAATTCTGCCACATGTGAATTCTACCAACCCGCATTGGAGCAGCGTGGTGGAATAAGCTCCAAACCTTCTCATCAAAAAGAGGAGAGGAGGCCTTTAGCCCAGCAGTGGGACATTCACAGGCTGTTACGGATGTAATGTTTTAAAAGTTTTGAATTTTTCTTATAAAAATATTAATTTTTATTCAACGCCGTTATATAGATTGAAGTTTTGTAATTTAATATGTATCTGTCAGATAGCTAATTTATAAGACATATGTAAAGATGTTACTTTTATTGTGAATGTTTAATACAGTCGTTTCCAATGTGTGTTATCAGATGATATAGAAACGCTTTGATACATTTATTTACAAACAACCTTGTCTTTGAGCGTCTTATTTTCGATCTTTATTGGCTATTAGCTCAGCTGAGATTGGTTGAAGGCAATTAATCTCTCTGTAAGGGCATCCGTGTGTTGGTTTAATATTGCTTCAATTTTATGATGTTCAGTAAATTTCAATATAATGAATCTTTATGAAGAAGGGTTTTTGTTGGTAGGGCTTTGTACAAGCCCGTCTTAATAGATACCACCAAATTCAATCAATTATTCTGTTGCCTAGTAGTAAATGATTTCTGTATAGTAATAATTTATATTGCTATATCACAATTGTTGGTTTCCATGGTTTGCGGCGCATTTTCGATATGTTAATGTACCCTATAAAGGGGGTTGTAACAACTTACTATCGGGTGGCCAATTTTCCAGTCAGTTATCAAATAAAACTCTTTCTGGTCTTGTCAAATTGCCGTCCTATCGGATTATGAGAGTAAGGGAATAGAGTGTGCACCTGTGTTTGCGCACACACTTGTGCACTATATGTCTTGCGCAGTGGGCTAATCACTCTTGAGATTCGCCACCGGGGATCGGTCTGGAGGACATTATTATTAAATAAAATAGCGTAACATGCTCAATATCTTATAAATTGCTAACATTATTATTTAACGAGAGATTAAAATACAACTTGCTTCGAATAAATTTATATAATTTATAAGCACGCCTTTATTTATTATCTAAATAGTCTCTCGAGATGTGACATTATATATTAAATTTTCTCAATTTCACGATTTGATATCTTACCTCATATTAAGCGCATTTTGCAATAATAAAGTGGGGTATCTAAAATATCAACACACTAAACTATTGGCGGTAATTGATTAATTATAATTTATTGACTAAAGATAACATCTAAGTCCGCACGTGAAAACGAAAGTTGAAAATATTTCGAAACGTAGAGATAAATCAAATAATAAACGCTAGTAAAGCTATTGGTAAGTAATTTAAATTAGTAACTGACGTGACCGATCATTTTATTTAAAGTTAATATTACCATTGTTAATATAAACTTTAAATAAAATAAATCGTTTATCAAAGATACTGTAATCTTATGTTTTAATCAGGACATACTTAAATATATCGACCCCTATATAGTGGGCTTGTGTTAGGGGTTAGTATCCAACGAATAAAAGGTCATGTTTCAGCAATATGTTCGCCAATTTTATTAATAGTTAAAATGCGTCATAAAAAATATAACAATGTTTCGAATACATCAGTAATTATTATAGTCCCAAAACTCAAAGGAACTGTTCCAACTTACTCCAATAATATTGAAAAAAATAATTAGTTATATCCTCACAACATGTCGCTATTCCAAGAGCTGGTTATAAAGGGTGATTATCATTAGAAGCCGCTGACCCAGTTAAGCTGCACATTTGTTGCTTACTCAGAAACCGAAATTTGATAGTCTCCTTTATTTGGTACAATTTTTAACGAGAATTTTATTCTAGAACAAATTCTGATAAGTTCCTTATTCGCTGGTTTTATTTACGTACATCGTACAAGTCATTTTGGTATTATTATTATTACTCTAAGGAATTTTTATTTATAGATGACTAATCAGTTATCCATCACTGGATTTAAGTATAGACATAAAAGACAAAGCAAGAGAATATCAGTCTGTTGAGCTAAACAAAAAAAACGGTTAAGAAATATTTGGAGTATATATACAAGATAAGGTAAATTATTTGGTGCTTATCCATATTCGAACCCACGACTATCCCATAAGATTCACGTGGGATTCACTAAGCCTTCACAGTACATGGACAAAAGATCAACATTGCACATCATATATAAGTAACTTACGTATTTAATTTGTTAATTTTTACATCAATCAATCAATCAATCAACAGCCAATCGTTGTCCACTGCTGACAAAGACCTCTCCCAAGGTGCCCCAAAGCTCCCTGTGGCAGCAAAACCCTCCTTAATGGCAGATGCGCCAAAAAAAAAATTTTTACATGTAGTCAGTTAAATATAAAAATGGTTATTTTTTAATTCATTCTTAAAATTACAATTTGGTTCTTACTCATTAAAGAAAAACTAATGTAGGTAACTTGCAACAACCAAACATATATCCATACCCATGCACAAATTCGGAGACAATACATGAACTTTCAAATGAGAAGTTAAAAATAAACTCAAATACGTACTTACGAACACATTGACTTTATCGCTTTTACAAGTCTATCCTGTTAATTTAACGCGGAGGTACCACCTGTTCCGAATATCGATTCTACCATAAACAAGCTTTTCACTTACGATCTTATGTGCCCAGCATAATAATAATACTTTAATCAACAAAATTATCATTCAAACAAAGTTCGTATCGATTGTTTACACACTTCGTTAAAACAAACAATATATATATATATATATATATATATATATATATATATATATATATATATATATTATATATATTGATTATATATATATATTATATATATATATATGTTGATTATATATATATATATATATATATATTGTTTTATACATTCCTATAATTTCCAAGAGGTATATGTAGTTTGTAAGATGATAAATTTAATTATAATAATAACAATTGATTTATCAAAGTAAGGCTTGTGGCGTGCAAGCTGTTCAGAACTGTATTCTGTAAAAACAAATTTGATACTCGATGTTTGATTCGATCGTGAATCGTTTAAATCAACTTACACTATTTTGTTGTTTGTAAGCTTAAATAAAAATGTTAATATAATTATAATATTTTAAATTAGATAGACGGTCATAATATGGGCTATTGGATGCTCAGTGGTCACCACTTTTGAGATCGAATCTTTAAGACACGTCAGCGAAGCTACACCATGATTGAGCCACCAGCTATTAATATATTAGTTATTTTCCTTATGATTATATAAATATAATAATAATGTCCTCCAGACCGATTTTGGCCATGGTGGTCAATCTCAAGAGAGATTAGCCAATTGCACAGAAGATATTATAGTGCACAAGTGTGTGCGCACAAAAGTGCACTCTCAATTCCCTAACTCTCATAATCCGATGAAACGGCATTCCGATACGACCGGAAAGAGTTCAAGCGCAGGACCAGACAGAGCACAGAACAGACCATGCGCACGGGATTGTACACATTGCTGCTACTGAGAATTATCGATAACTTTTTATCGGCGCGACCTGATGTCATGTAGCTGACATGTAGCTGACTGACTTTTCCAAGTTTTCACACCTCCCGGTTACCAAGTAATCTTAATCAACATAGCTGTACTTATGAGCTCTTAAAATCGAGTTCGACGTCGAGTTACGAATTTGGTTTTTATAGAATATCTCCAATGTATCTTCAAAGCCAAGAATCACGTAGTTCCGAATTTGATTATTCCTACGAGAAGCAAATATTTACTAAGGGTGGAGTTCCAATGCTTTACAATAAACCAAAATATTTAACAAATTATATTATATTTGTAAATAGAACATTTTTAATCAAACTATATAGAATTGTTAATGGCAAAATAGAAATAAAAATTATGCAAAGTTAGACACAATGCCAATAGGCATTCTCTTTCAGGCAAATATAAGTTAAAACGGGTTTTTTAATGCAGGCGGACGGATATTTGGCTACCTATTGGTATTGCTGTTTAGCGGTAAAATATCCGATGAGTGGTTGATACCTACCCATACGGACTTGCTTGGTGCAAGTGTCCTACCTAGTAAAAGTAGATGGTGCAAATAATAAAAAGAAAAACAAAAAATATATGTAGTAAAAAAATAACAATCAGTAAATACACACCACAATATACAATCTTAATTATAATATTTACATAAGTGAACATATTTGTTATAGCAGAAGAAGAAAAAAGAAAAAAAATACATATATACTCTACTAATAATATATGTAACTGACTGTTATGACTGAAATAAAATGCCATAAATAATATCCGTTAAGTGCTACCCCGCACGCTTGGTGTAAATTCTATTAAAATTATTTTATAAATGGCCTATTTTCTATTCAACAACATAATCAACTTGGCCAAATTTTACTATAAATTATTCAATCATTCGAGCGTGATTGAGTGCTGTTTGCTTAACACTTGGACCTTTGAGTGATACTACAGGTAACAAGGACTTTGCAAAACGGTATAACCCTCAGTCTTATTCGTTCTACTAGTGACAGGAGGGCTGGATCATTTTTCGCTCATTGAATTTGTATTGCAATTCAACGGGGAAATGCTGAATTTTAGCTATTCCACACGGTCTTAACTTTTGTGTATTTATATTTTGATTTATATAATATTGTCATCATCAGTAAGTCGAGTCATAAATATGATTACACGACGACAATCAAAAATATTTTTATCAAAACGAAAAAAAAATTACGTAAAATTAACTAATTTATTTTATTTTATTTAAAACGTATGGTTCATTTTGTATTTGACATAAATAAATATATGAATACAGATATAATAGAAGTTTTTCACGGAAACGGAAGCTGTTATTCTGATTTATAAAAAACAAAGGCTCCATATTCTAACCCAAACATTACACTCTTCTGCTAAAATGTGTTTTATGAAACATGTGAAGTAAAGTGTTCATTTATAATACGTTTCTAGCTCGGCGGAGAAAGAAAAAATTGGGGGAAAATCAGCATATGTTGGGTATAATTCAGCCACATGTGAAACAAAATTCTGATTGGCGTTGGAGCAGATTGGTGGAATTGAGTTTAAAACTTCTCATTAAAAGCAAAGCAAAGGCCCTGCTTTAGAAGTTGGACGATAATGGACAAAGTACTAGCCAGCACGTTTTTTTTTTGTTGTTGAATTAATATAATTCATGAGTTCATATTTTATTTTTTTAATTGCGAGTGCGTGTGAATAGAAACAGAAAATAATTATAAGAAAATAAATGTTTTGATAAAAGTTTGACGCAGACAAGCATTGTGTTGGATTAATAAATATATTTTTCATAATAAAACAATTTAATTACCTAGTATAATGTTATAAAAAAATACTGTTTTAAAAGTAGAATATTTCTTACTACTTTTTGCTTTTCATCATATTTATTGATTTGGTCGCTACAATATTTCTTTCAATTTGCAATTCTCGGATTATATTTTCCTTTCAGCCACATTTCGTAAACAATATTGAAAACATTGTAATAATAATTTGGGACCAAAAATTACTAAATTATTATCTATTCTAATATACTTTGGCCGGTTGGCGTGGTTGGTAGAACACTTGCCTTTCACGCCGAAGGTTGTGGGTTCGATTCCCACCCAGGACAGACATTTGTGTGCATGAACATGTCTGTTTGTCCTGAGTCTGGGTGTAATTATCTATATAAGTATGTATTTACAAAAGAAAAGTAGTATATGTAATATATCAGTTGTCTGGTTTCCATAGCACAAGCTTTGTACAAGCTTAATTTGGGATCAGATGGCCGTGTGTGAAAAATGCCCCAGAATATTATTATTATTATACTACGACTGAAGAGTTTGATCACGCTAATTTCAAGTTCTACCAGTCCGATTTGGAAGAGCCGTTTTGTGTTAGATAGCCTATTTATTCATTAAATCAGACTATATAATATATGGCTTCAACATAATATGGTGGCAGAGCAGTAACGCTTAACGCGGATATAAAATACAACAAACCTATATATAAAAGAAAACGTTGAGCTGGTTTCTCTATTTTGATTTCTCTTGTAATATTAATACAAACTTCAAGATCTATTTCACAATAGAAATACTCCTTTGACCTTTCGCAGGCATCGCATTTTATCACAGTCCTCCCACGTCAAAACTGTAATGATTACAATTTAAATTTGAGGTTATCCCTTAAAACAGTTTAGTAATAATTCACTCGGAGACATTTCAGCTCCGACGCTTATACAAGAGACAGTTTAGAATGACGTTGTTATAAACAGTGATTTACAATTCAATTGAAAGATACAATATTATTTATATAAAACTGCAAATGGTCGTACGTTTATCTCATAATTTTAACTGAACCTATTTTAACTGAAATATTTTATAGAATATCTAGTTTTATTACACCCAATTTTGTACATTTGAATATAAAACAAAAAAAAATATTCCACAGATAAGTATTATATTATATGCTATTGAACCTAAATAATACAGTTTCAGTGACTACTACGTACACCAGTCATCAATGGTATATGATGGTCACTTGCAACGATATATTGTTAAGCAAGATACTTATAAATTAACGCATTATAATGAATATTCCACCACGCTGCTCCAGTTCGGGTTGGTGGAATACACATGTGGCAGAATTTCAGTGAAATTAGACGCATGCAGGTTTCCTCACGATGTTTTCCTTCCCCGTAAAGCTCGAGATGAATTATAATCTAAAATTAAGCGCATGAAAATTCAGTGGTTCTTGCCCGGGCTGGAACCCACGATCATCGGTTAAGATTCACGAGTTCTTACCACTGGGCCTTCTCGGATTTCTCGGTGGAATAAGCTCCAAACCTTCTCCTCAAAAAGGGAGAGGAGGCCTTCAGCCCAGCAGTGGGACATTCACAGGCTGTTACGGATAATGAATATAATCTATATATCATCATAGATCTATATAAGATCTGAAGTTTTTATTAAACTTATTAAATGACTGCTAGTTATGTCGATAGAATAAAAGGAACAAAATCACTATTTAGTATACATGAAGTATTTGAATCGCGTTAGGGTTTGCCTAACTTAAGGAGCAGAACAGTCAATTTGGCAAATTGTACGCGAGTAATCGTCATACGAATTATTGAAATTCACGGGGAACAGCTGTTCATATAATTGGGACCAAATAATACAAGTCCTTGCGTATTATAGCGTCTGGGTTGCAATTTTAATAGCACCTGAGCGAGAGGATAACCTTCGAGTAATTATTTAGACGTCTGTTATAACCTTTCAACCTACGTCTGATCCTTACTATTTATTTCTGCAGAGTCACGAAACCTTATCGTGATAGCAAAATTATCGAGTAAATTCATATTGATGTTTACCGATCGATATCAATCATTCTTTGTTCTATTGTAATCAACATTCAACAAAGAAGGTACTATTAAAAATTCACTACCAATAGCAAAAACTGTTACGCAACCGAGCGTACCGTTACCGTGCTATGTAAAGCCGATGCCTTGACGATTCGAAATGTAAGAGCGCGTCAGATTATTCGATATATCGCACGTTTTGTCCGTGACTCAATTATGTTATTATAACTGATAATTTTGCGGGTTTTCACAAGCGAACGTTACTTTCTTTCGGAAATCTTATTCGTTATCAGATTGATTCAAAAAATATTGCTATCTTATTACAAAGTTTAGCCAATTTAAATGTTGGTATAATAATATGATATAATTGCTCATAATATGTTGAATAAAATGCATATATTCAATTATTATATATTATATTAACATAGCATAAATGACTTAATTAAAATTACTATCATAAAATGATAGGAATAACAAGAATTATTGCAACATTTGACCGTTAAATGGCAATTATGATTTTTAAGGCGTCGCATTAAATAGATTTTCTGTCATTAATTTTATTTATATTATTTTACGATTTTATTTAAATTCTTTAAAAATATCTGCTTAAACAAATTCTAAATGCTTAATTGAACTGTCCAATCTATTTGTCATTGTTCGATATGCTTATTTATTATTTAATATATATTTGAAGGTAAGCCAATGTAATTATAATCACGAGCCTAATGACATCTATAATACCATTGGTATGGTAATGACAAAGTAAGAAATCTATTTCTAACAATGACAACGTGTGATGTTTAACGTGACCATACTAAAAGATCAAGTTGCCTTACAAAAATAAATTAAAAAAAGAACAGTTTAATCTGAAAGGGCACAAATACTGGCCTCTCGGACAAAACGCCGTGGTCGCAACAATGCTGACGCGCACAGTTAGACGAGAAAAATGAATGTCAACGCCGTGTGACCTTAGTTCAGTGTGACTCAATGCAACAAAGCTTAGCCCAGATGTTCCAATAGCTGAATAGCTAGCTTTGAAAATATCGGACGTGTAGATCTGGGTTTATGTCATTGATTCATACCGATTTATTTCAAAGTTTTTTTTTTGTCTTCGAATTACAAATTATTTTTTTAATAAATAATAAGCATTTCTTTTGAAATCTTTGACAAAAAATTATATCTTTATATTTTTACGTTATAACGTTAATATTTTTTAACAAGAATTTTCTTTATTCCGTATTGAGTTATTTCTAATCAAGGTTCAATGAGTAGCGGTACATAGATTGTATTCACGATTCCGTATCAAATCCCATGACACGACTTGTAACGAAATAAGTAATTACTGATACAGATTAATATGTAATTAAACTTTCATAATTATGTATTACCATAAAATAACGTTAATTCCATAGAGTAACAGCCTGTGAATGTCCCACTGCTGAGCTAAGGCCTCCTCTCCCTTTTTGATGAGAAGGTTTGGAGCTTATTCCACCACGCTGCTCCAATGCGGGTTGGTAGAATTCACATGTGGCAGAATTTCAGTGAAATTAGACACATGCAGGTTTCCTCACGATGTTTTCCTTCACCGTAAAGCACGAGATGTATTATAATCACAAATTAAGCACATGAAAATTCAGTGGTGCACGCTAAGATTCAAGCGTTCTTACCACTGGGCCATCTCGGCTAATTCCATACTATATCATAAATGTCTAATTCGCAAAACATATTTTGATGTTTGGTAATAGCGTCAAATCTAGGGATAGAGATATTTTTTATTAATCAGCTGTGTGTAAGCTTTGAGTAATAGGGAATTTATTAAAAGTATGTTCAAAATTCAAAATAAGCGAATTCAAGCGAAAAAGCCAGTTTGACATTCAAACAACAAGACTGGGCTTAAGCCCCCACAAAAATATTATATTTGCTTTTTCAAACACACTTCAATTTTAATAAGCCGCTAAGCTTGTTTAGGGCACGTAAACCCTTAGGAGAAAGGTAGGAGAAAACACATTTTCGTATCTTAGCATTCAAATTTATTGAGAAGAATATTAAGTAATATTTAAATAATAGTCAAAGGTTATTTTATTATTTGATAGTAGTTGAAATAATTCACAAAATACAACCAAATGTTTAGAAACTCTGGCTCATATATATGATCTATTCAAATAAATAAAATTGAATACGTCTGTGATTTCAAAATAACTTCAAAAAGCTTTGTTTTGCTTCTGTTAATATTGTTAGGTTTTAGGGTTTTTGTATACAAAATAAAACAATTTTAATTTAATAATAATTTCGAGGAGCAAAGCACAGACGAATAAAACACAACGATATAATAATCAAACAAGAAAAAAAACTAAAATGTCAAATAATAAAAAAATATATATATGACTATTTATGGCATAATAATTATTAGCGTTTGAATATAAATAAATAAAAAGGATTTAGGTAGATATAGACGTGAGTCATACACACTTAAAATACCTTTTTTTACCAAACAATTCAACAAAATAATACATACGTTAGGAATGTCACCGTGTGTGGTGATTGACTGTCTTTTAAGGAGAAGTCACATTGTATTCAAAATATTAAAAAAAAACGCTTCTATTTTGATTTTATTTACTCATTACTCTTCGATTTTAATCTCCTTATATATAGTTGCTGAATCATTGACATTTACGTGATGCGTGACGGAGGTAGGATAAACAAGCCGAGGGAACAACAAATTCTGAATATAGCATGTTTAGAGTTTTACTGGTGGTAGAGCTCTGTGCAAGCTCGTCTGGGTAGGTACCACCCACTCATCAGATATTCTACCGCAAAACAGCAATACTTGGTATTGTTGTGTTTCGGTTTGAAGGGTGAGTGAGCCAGTGTAATTACAGGCACAAGGGACAGAACATCTTAGTTCCCGAGGTTGGAGGCGCCTTGGCAATGTAAGCGATGGCTAACATTTCTTACAGAGCCAACGGCGTGTATGACCGCTTACCATCAGGTGCCACATACGCTCGCCCGCCTTCCTATTCTATAAAAAAAAAAGAATTCTCTAGGATTTATCTTACAATGTCTATCTCGTCTTAGCATTACTTTTTTATAAATACTCACTTCGTATCTCACACGTGAAATGTTGAAAACTTACTTACGGTGATACACTACATTAATACGTGTATACTTTAAAGGCCTCACTCATAAACGTTGCTTAGCTACTGCTTAGTTAAACGCCGATTCTCTCTTTCTCTCATTGTTGATTTGACATTAGAAAGAAGAATACACGTATGTTTTACTAATCGCCCGCTAAACAACCTTTATAAATAAGGCTGTGAATGTTTTATTATTAATAATCAAAGTCACATATCACCCTCTGACATTTTACGATCGCGTTCTTCAGTGATTATTGAATTAGTTCTTACAGGCCACTAAATATTGTTACGTTGTTTTTATTACATTACATGTAACATATAATGAAAAAAGTAATATATAAGCAAATTACATAAAGTGGAACATCGTTTTGCCTTTGCCTGGAATACCCTCGGGATATTGAGCCCAGGTTACGATATGTTGGGGCCTGACATAATTGGAATTATATATAATTATATCTTCACTGAATATTATACATAACTTTTTTTTTTAATTTTTAATAGTACTGCCACTGTGCTGCATTGCCTATTTTTATATTAAAATTTTGAATAATATTGAGTAAAGTTCTTGTAATAATTTGTAACAAATGCATAAATTCCTACTAAATACTTTAGTCTATATATTTGTTTTTCAAATATCCATTTCTCAAACTTTTTTTTTTTTGTATGAAATTTACTTAAATTATTCTCTTATTATTAAGTATTAAAATATGATCAACAATTTATTTGTGATGTATAACCACTAATATATGGTTAGTAAAACATGTATGGTACCAAATAGACGGTAAGTATTTTTTAATTTTTGAAAAAAGAATAGATACAGATTGCAAAATTAAAATAACTTATATTAACTAGGCCCAAACACCCATAACGAATTCCTCTCAAACCATCAAACTGAGACATATCTTCTCATCTTTATTGCCCGAATACCGAGAATGTCCGTACCTTAAGTGCCATATTAACATGCACGGCCCGTGCATTCCTACTTCACTTTGTCGGTCGATTTAGAACTATGTGACTAAAGGTATTATTTTGTTAAGCCTTAAAACAGAACTATGTTCTAAATTTAAATTTCCTGTCATCGTTACGACAAAGGATACGTAATCTATAGTAATATAATAAATGCGACAGTAAATTATGCTTTCACGGTTAAGCAATTGAAACGATTTTGATAAAACTTGGTACACAGGAAGATTGAACCTCAACGACGAGTCCGACTCCTCGCCCCTCATACGCGGGCAAAGCCGTTGAATTAAACGAGTACTATATGTTTTCTTTTCGCTATTATAATACTTTTATGAAATTAAATTAGATTTGTCGAATTCAAAATAATATAAACAATATTTATAGTTTATATATTTATCAAAACGTCTTATAATATCCTAAAAACTATTGAACATAAAACATTTCGTAAAGTTATTTCATACGAATGCAACAAGTTGATTGCTAACTAATACTTGCATGTGTATCAACGGGTTTAGATAGTCTTGGCTAGGGCTGTCATCGGCCCGAATTTCCCCGGATTTGTCCTTATTTGGAGAACATCCGGAGAGCGTCCGGGCATGTTCTACACAATTCAATTTACGCAACATGAACATTGTTTGACTGTCAAATACATTATTTGACAAACAGCTCACATTCACCGGCTCCCATTAGAATACTCTCTGTTAGATATTTGAAAACATGAACAATACTAACATATAGATAAATTTTGAAATCGACTGTTTCCATTTACCATTTATCATTATTACCATTTATTACCATTGTCCTAAAGTCTGAATCAAACATAGTGAAATATCGGTTTTAAAGGTACCTAATTAAAACAAGACGTAATTTGTTGATAACATTTGAAGTCCTTCATTATTTAAGCAACATTATCGTGGAATGAAGGAATAATGTGTCGCCGCTGGTCGATATTAGCTAATTTAATAACACGAACATTTAAATGATCTGAAATAATTTGTACCAAAGAAACTATTGAGTTTTTTCGGTAATGCTTGTCAGAATATATATTTCCAGCCAGTGGCAATGGTTTAAAAATGCTCGTAAAACCTATTTGAATAAGGTGTATTTTGATAAAAGATAAAAAATAATTGAGTGTCAACACTAGTACGATAACAAAGGCAGCCCTATTCTTGACGAATGTGGGCGCCTTAGCTACCGGTCACACGAGTAAACTACCTTGAAATGCTTTACCGACATTAGACGTACTGTGATTACGAACGTCAGGTTCCATGTCGCTAAACTTCGTGATTAAACCTTGATTGTTTTCAAAAAGTTTTATTCTCTCTTATCTTTACATTTAATTAAATACTTTATTAGTTAAATTTAATTATTCGCCTGCATTTTATTCAAACCTTAATGCTTTGCTTTTGAAAGTAGGCCAAAGTTAATAAAACCAAATTAAACTTAATTTGGCATTAAATGCTTTAAATGTGTTACTTTAATTAACAGTATCTCTTGCCGGTTCTTTTCGTTAGATTCTACATTAATCGGTGCTAGCTTTACATTTGATATAATTCTGTGGAATAAAGACTTCAAAGTAGAAAACATTTTCTTTTTTTTCACGCAGTGGAAACCTTCAAAAAGGTACCCAGCTCTCTTGGTTTATATGGGATTCTTACCCACTAAAACCTCTGTGATGGTGACAGTGGAATGAACTATATAAGTTTGATATTGTTCTTGTATTAATAAAAGGGAATCAGGGGAATTACTACTGCCAATGTATTTGTAGTATCTATTCATCTGCCTCTGTTGTTGTAACATATTGCAATTTTGGGAAAATGCTGTTGATGGGAGTCAGTTCTACAGGTTGCAGGTAAGAGGCAAAATATGTTTTTGTTTCTCTTATTGAGTTTGATATTTGGTATATGGGTTTTCAACTCAGTAAGTTAACTACTACAACTAAACTAGTTAACTTATACAGTCCCGTGTGTAGTTCAGCGAACCAGGTAATTACTATTATAGCTAGCACACTTGGAACATCTATTTATTATGAAAACATTAGAAGACATGAAATTTAACGAAAAATTTGAACATAAAAAATCATAATTATCCATTATATTATTTAAACAAGCTTTAATTAAAGATCATATGAATGAATCCTTAATAAGGAAAGTTGAACTCTCTATCAAGGAATCAAGATACATTTTCCCGTAATACTTATGAGAAATGCAATAGCTATAACCATCAAGACCAACGGATTGTCATCAATAAACAAATGCAAGTATGACGCGAGCACCGCGCCTCGTCACTGAGCTAAGCAGATGTGGAGTGAATAGAATTACGTCACGGCATATTGTATGCATACGAACCGCGTTATAATGTACCACCAACACATGTTTTTGTAGGAATGGGTCACTCTGTATAGGGTTGCCGCAATTATTGATACAATGGATCTCAAGGTGACAAAAAATAAGAAAAAAAAAGAGAAATGTCATCCGAACATTGTAATCGTTATGCCATTGTTGTATACTCTGTTTTTTTTTTTAAATTAAAATTAAAATATATTTTATTCCGGCAACCGGCAAGAAAATGAGGAGTTACTCTTTTTCATCAATCAAAAAATGTACAATTAATAATCATATACAATTATATTCATGTATCCTGTATCACATCAATTAATACTAACTCCAAGTTCTTCTATCGTTTAAATAATTCGCTACAATGAAACAAACCTTATTTAAAAAATATGAACATTAATTTAAAATTTAAGTTAAAATAAATGTATAGGTATATTTTTGATTATGTTTAATTTCATTCAAATAAGCTTATAGTTTTAGATCTGGTGTTTATAAGATTATTCCTATATATTCCCCCTTAATGGTATGGTAAGAGAGCGGGTGGGACGAGGCGGCGACGGGGCGGAGAAGCTGTAATGTACTACTTAATATAGAAGACATGATCCAGCCTCATCATGTTCTGCGGGCCACGTTTCGTCTGTGTAAATACTAATATGAATACCCATAGAACTAGGGGGTGACTTTGCATAGAACACAACGCGCTGCCGTCATGCAAGCGTCGTGTCCTCGCCCCGCCCCCTGTCTGACCAAGACGTATATATTTACGTTTAGCGTTGTTCATTGAACACCTTAATTGATTTCGTATACTCTTGCCTTGTATTTCAAAAAGGCAGGTGTACGAAATCAATTAAATTACTATAAAAAAAAACTATATATCCGACTTGAGGTCTATCTATTATCTTGTTATGGAGAATAAGATAGAATAAAATTAATTAATTTTAGTTATTATAGGCGGCAAATTTGGTTCCAATATGGCGGTGATTATGAAATTAGCTTTTAGTTTTAAGCCGTCATTTTACATTATCATTCGAAAATAATACTAAGAGAGGAACGAAATGTAGATTCAACTACGACAAATTGACAAGAAACTTAGTATCTACTTATAAAATCAGACATAACATACGCATATGATTTATATTGCGCAAAAAATATTTGGAAATACACAGATTATATTTCAAATTAGTGGTGCCATTTAAAAAAAATCCTTTTTAATAATTGACATTCACTTTTTTTAATATATATCAAAAGATCGTAATTTAAACAATTATAAATATATATTTAATACGAATATACAAATTTAAATTAGATTTTAGCTATAATAATTTTCTCATGTCGACCGCTCTAATTTAATTTGTTGCCAATCTAATGAAATTGATACCTAATAGCATAAATATATTATTGCAATGGACGTGACTCAATCAATCGGCAGCCATGTTGTCAAACAAAAAGCCGTTACTTCGAAAATCAAAGTATTCAAATTTAAACTGTGTATACTAGAACATAGAATACATTCCGAAATTAAAAAATGAATTACCAATTTATCTGCAAAAATTGGTTTAATTTATTCGGTAAATAACACGCTTTATCGAAATCATTCATACGAAAAAAATTTCGAGTTTTTATATAGCAATTAATATATTTATTAAACAGGGTATTATGAGATTACATATATAATAACTTTAATTAGCAGATAAAATAACCTTTTTTAAATATATAATTTATATAACGATCAAAAAACTAGGTCAAATAATGTCACAAAGATAAAAATACCTACGCAAAACTGGAAAATTGTACTGGTAATTTAAGACAAAGAAAACACAAAAATTTAAAACATATGTACAAATTTTACCATAAACAAAAAAATAAAAATAAAGACAGGAAAACGGTCAGTGCTCTATATTATTACACATTAAAAAAAAAAAAAAACTAAATTTCAAATATTTTTTCATTCAAATATCGTTGAGAAACGATATTGTATACGAAACGAGAACAATATTTTGCATGCATCATGAGTTAGAAAACATTGGCGCGAAAACGAAACAAAAAAAAACCGCTCAAAGGTCGTTCCCGCGCATTTCGATTAAAACGGGTGCAGACTGCAGAACTTTTGTTCCCGATTAGTTAGGTAACATCGTGTTACCGCTCTAATTAAGACGTTTGTTCATTAGCCGTTCGGGAAAAAAATGTAATAATAGTTTTTTTTAGTAATTCAAAAAGAAATTTGTCCATGTAGAAATTTAGCTAGTTAAAGTTTTTGTAGTTTCCAACTGAGAATTCTTTATTTTGCGAATAAAATAAATAATATTATTACATTTTGGATAAAATTATTTCGAACACAAAATCGTCATGTCAAACATTGGCATTGGTTAATATTTAATTATATTTTGTTAGGTTATCAACTATTTAAAAATATAATTTGATCAACTGTCTGGACATAGCTTGCAATTTTATTATAACATGTACACATAATTATTTTTGCACAATCAATTTATCGATAATTTCGATTTCAATATGAAATTTCATTCATATTGAATAAGATTATAATAATCAGTATTAAGAAGTAATATTATCACGGAAGTGACTTGTCTCTTTCTTTCTTTATTTACATCGTGAAAGACTGACAATGACAAGTATTAATTAACAAAATATTCGTTAATCAGGAAGCTAACAATCAGCTGTCAAAGACTTTCAGTTTTTTAAAATGGTATTTTTGTTTAGTTACAAAATTAAAAAAATAGTTATGAATGATCTGAAGATTACATAAACAAGGAATGTCAACCACTAAAATCATTTCCTTGTACCCGCATGCGGTTTGCGCTACATGTAAAGGTGCCTTAATACCAAGCATCTTGTAACGGTCGGGGTTGCCCGCTACAATAAACTGAGAATAAACGAAGCGATAAATCAAAGTACAATTCTGAGCGCGATGTTGCCACTTACAAAACTAAAAACACAACACATAGAACAATACATTGGAAGTGACAGGAATCCAATAATTTTAAATTATTGATATAAAAAAGTTTTGATCAGTAGATACTGTTTTTGTGTGCAATTGCAGTTGCAAGAGTTGAAATATTTAATTGATTTAGCAATATTAAAATTTTAAATTCAATCACTTGGACGCTTGTTCAGCTTACTAGCACCGTAGGGTTTGGCATAGGCACTTAAATACAGCCTCACTAACTATAAATTAATAATGTTAAATAAAAACAAGTAATTCAAAATATTTTATTTTATTTAATTAATATTATTATATTTATTATTTTAATTTATAATTCAATATAAAGACATAATATAAGTCACCTGGCATACAACATTTGGATCAATAATGAAGTCAATCAATAAAATAAATAATAATAAAGAAAAAATACAGTGGATATATTGAAATTATTCTGTAATTTTGATTGTTACGCTGGCTGGAAATAAAATCATCTCAATATCAGCCAAAAAATATCAACCAAAATAATAGAAAACACTAAAGGAACGAACAATACATCGCTGGAGATTTTCTTATTAAAAAAAAACAATTAAATATAAAAATAAATATATAACCTTATTCCATTTCTGGTATTTATTTATGTTCTGAATGAAAATGTAATTGAATAACACCGGTTGCTCTCACAGATGTTACAATAAAATTAAGTTAAGTATTCATTCAGTGATAAGGTTTTTATAGTGTTCTTTCGTAATGCCAATTTATTGTCGACAAGTCCTTTATTGCAACATTTAATAGCCATTCCGATGCTTCTTTCGACACGTGTAATATATCACTCAATGATAAATGGGACCGCCTTGTCATTTGCAAAATATTATTAACTTTCCATATACAATTGATACCTAATTAAAACAAAATATAAAATAACATAGAATTTTCGTCAGTAACTGTTATTTCTGATTACAATGGTTTAATTTGTAAATCTGTAAGAATTTATTGTTATCTATCACATTTTTGTTGATAAAAGTAGTGACGTCATCACAATTACGTTTCAACAGTAAATAGAGATTAATCTGAAGTTATTTGAGCTTGGCGTTTTAGAGCATCGATTTTTAAAGTATAGGGGAGAAGCTTTCAATGAAACTCCAGTATCGCTTCATTCGTTCATTATTTATTGCGTTATTTTTTACTCAATATAATACATATACTTTAAATTAACCAATAAAACACGAAATATGATCTGCTTCCTTCCTGGATATATACATTACAATATTTACGAAATTCTTTATCTAATACAAAAATATTTTGATTATAATTTACGATTAGTAATGAGATTTTTTTTATGAATAATACAGGTAGGCAGCCTGGTATACTTTAAACCTTCTCCTTAAAAAGGAGAGCGGTAGCCCAGCATTGAGACATTAATCAAAGAAACAGGCTGTTAACCTCTATTAAAGGTATAGTCCATCATAAAAACATAACATAATTTTGAACATTATATATTGAAAGATGGAAGAAGTAGAAGAACACAGTCGTTTTGTAGTAGATTGAACCCATGATTAGGGTAATATCCATTGACAACTGCAGTATCAAGTTAATAACCTTTACAAAATCGATCGATTCTGAAGCATTTTTTTTTTGTAAACTTATATAACTATAATTTATATTTATATGTATTTACAGGATATAAAACATAACTTAAAGCTTTCATTATGTGATAAATAAAAGCAAAACCAATATATTGACACAAACTTAAACAATTTATAAGGTCATAAGTTCAAATGAAACTGAGATTACGTGTGGAGATTCATACATCAAACTAGATATGCGCGTGCGCAACCTAAGTGCCATCTTTCGTAATCGAAGTGACAACTTGATGTGCCATAATGTCGGCCATCTTTGTTATGCTGTAAATAATATATTTCGTAATAACAACACCGGACTTTATTCAGTTTCTTCAACTTTACGAGATTTAACATGTTTTTTTAACATTGTAGTTTAATATCGAATGTAATTACGTACACATGTCGAATTGTTAAAAACAAATAGCTCAGCTAAGTAATAAAATCGCTCGGTATACGCAAGAGGCCATGTATTTGGGCTAATTACAATCGTTCTATCTCTGTCTTTTGTGTCGTAAAAGAGTGAGAAAACATACTGGCCTAAATCAACATGTGTGAAATCGACTTTTCCATTTTAAATAATGATGATTTGTTCGTAAAACTTTCTTGTGCAATCAAACACAATAATTTTCTCATATTTATTAACTCAAATTGAATTTCTTTTATTGTAAGAGTAATTTGTTTTTTTTTACTTATGTGAGTTATAAATGAGTATGTATACTAACAATTTGACTAAAACTGTTGAATAGTCACGAAATAATTGCTAAATTCGTTGTCTTTGTGCCCAAAGGAGGGTTGCACATTAGCGATGTAAGGAACGGTTAATATTACTTGTAATGCTAATGTCAATGGGCGCTAGTGACCACTTACCATCAGATAGAACATTTGCCCGTTCCCCCTTTATCTACTTTATACAAAAAAAATATATATGGCAACTAATATAGCGAACGGTAGTAGTCATATCGTAACCATAAAACTTATTGAAAATTTTTGGAAAACCTAATTATACTCGTATGTTTCGAACATTATTTTTTCCACTTTTATTTATACATTTTTTTATTGGTAACTCTAAAGCTCAATAACTATCAAACAAAAAAAAAAAGAAAACCGGTTGACAAACAGAGAAGAAACAGGCACTGAACTGTACTTGTCTTTGCCTCTTTAGATATAAGCCAAAACATATTTGATTCTTTTATTAGCAAAGTTTTATTATCAATAAAATTGTAAGTACATCTTAATAAATCAATGCAATAATAATTTATGCAAATTTATTAAGTTATTAGTATAAATTACAATCAAATGACATTAGTTATAACAATGGGGCAAATTTTATCGAAAACGAAAGACAATTGTGAGGTGAGTTCGGGGTCACACATACATACATAGCTCATGTATCAATTATCTATGGAATGAACGTCTCTATTTGTATGTGTTAATATAACATAGAAAAGCTAATTGAAAATATTGCATAGTTGAATTTTACCATTAATAATTTCGAAATGGAAGCAAATCAATTATATGTCTATGATATATCTGCGATGTTCTGTACGAACTCACTTCATTACTCGCCCTTGAAATGTTGACAACCGAATATGAACCTTGAATCTTAAAATGTTATAATCATTATGGTCAATATCGTATATCACTTTCAGACATTTCTGCACTATTTTCTACTGTGAGTTTCGTTTGTTCACGCAGAATATTGATACTATTTGTGATAATAACAATTAAACTTGCACGTATTTTCATTTTTTAGTATATTCATATTTCATAAACTGAAACATTATATTCAATACGTAATCAAATCAACGAATATTAAATATTATTAATAATAAATATTTCATGTAATTATATATTGAAAGTCAATATTTTCATGGTCATAACGATTCGATGCCAGAAGATAATCAAATCGAAATAAAAGTAAATTATTTTTATATACCGATAACAATATTAATTCATAAGAAGCGAAACAAGATCAAAAAGACCTTGTTTAATTAGCGTTTTAAAAGCGCTCTTCTTTCGTCAATATCAGCTTACAAGATACATTAAATCGGTTCAGTTTCAGTGAAAAAAGCCTCTGACTATCATATTATTATAATTAAGAACCAATTTTCTGAAAAAAAAAATATGAACCAGACCACCTGTCACCTCTGGAGGCAAAAAGGAGGTTAAATCATTTAAAACTTTTTTTATATTCAATTAGCAAACCTTAAAGAAACAATTTACTCATTTGTAACGTAATTATCTTATAATGTATTATTTTATGTACAATTTCATTTATTACATAAATTTGGTTGGTAGATACTTGCCTTTCACACTGAAGGTTGTGGATTGGATTCCCACCCAGGTCAGACATTTATGTGCATGAATATATCTGTTTGTCCTGAGTCTGGGTGTAATTATCTATATAAGTATGTATTTACAAAAGAATAGCAGTATGTGTAGTATATCAGTTGTCTGGTTTCCATAGTAAAAACTCCGCTTAATTAGAGATCAGATGGCCGTGTGTGAATAATGTCCCAGGATATTATTATTATTTATTTGACTAAAACATTACATATTATAAAACAAAGCCCCCGCCGCATCTGTATATCTGGACGTGACAAACTCAAAAACTACCGAACCGATTGTCATACGGTTCTCACGAATGAACGGAGTTATTCATGAGGAAAGCTTAGGTTACAATTCGTTAAGGTTGTATGTAATTGTGTAATATCATGGCGACTGGGAGCCAAATTCTTAACTCCGAATTATTACTGAGAATGTTTTGGCAGAAAAACTCCATTACTCTTTTATTAGCGCGACCTAGTATTCGAAATCTAGTACTATAGTACTAAATAAATGAGGAAGTTAACTTCAATATTGTTGTAAGTAGTAATTGTCTAAACAGTGACTTCATTTTATCATTTAATTGTTTACATTTTGTTCATAATATGTTATAATCAAATTAAAAACTTTTTGGTTAACACTAACATGATGAAATAATAAAAAAAAAACGCAACATGCCGCCGTTTCATTTAAAAAGGGCTTTTAACGGAACGCAAGCAAAGGCAATTTTATTAATTTTAGAATAACGCCTACAGCGATAAATTTAAATTTCATTTAAAAAAAAAATGTTTTTATTATACAAGAATATATATGGTTTTCATTTTTCCAATGACGATATATATAATATACCTAAATTAAGACTGATAAGCTTATTAAGTATACCTAAAAGACCAGAAAGAAGACTAGGGGGCTTCATTAATTCTTAATTCTTTTAATTTATAAAGGTTACAATACGTTTCTTATTCAATTTTAACACAATTTTTTCTATTTTATATCTATAGGGTCAAAACCAAACCAAATGTTATCATATGCCGTTATTTCAATGATAAAATTAAATTGTAGAGTCGCATAACGCCTAAACGGCAACGCTTACTTTTTGATTCGCTTGCGATAAAATATTAAAAACTACATAAATACTGTCGATTTTAATGTTATAATACTTCATTAACAATAATTTTTCTTCAATTTATATTGTAGATTTATTTTAAGCTAACGGTTATCCATCCATATTATTATCCATTTGTATTTACATAATATTTCAATACCATCCTTAATGGAATTTATGAAACTGATCAAATTCAAAATAACCAATTGGGCTTTATCTGAAAGGCCATTGGTCGAAAGCAGCTGATGACGTAAGAGGTGACCAATGAGTAATCAGTTTTTTAGCCAAAATCAATTTTGATCAGTGTTTTAGAAACTGGAGATGAAAATTTACATTTAAATATCGAACATTTTAATCTTTTAAGCCTTTCTATTCGAAATTATAAGTATAGTTGTTGTTATTCGCATTCGTAAATTCATAACACGCATCAAAATGCATAGATGCATGCAGTTATACTTGAAATACGGGCAAAGCCGGAGGCGTTTACAAGTTCGAGAATAAATTTAAATACAACGCCTAGATGCAATGTTGAGGGTCTTACAAAGGCTGATTATATTTTAAACAAGCTCAAAATTACACTAATATTGTACGCAGAAATATTTTAAAAATATTAGGAATATTTGCAGGAACAAACTCGAAGATTACCGCAGAACACGACTGGGAAATGACAAAGAGTGATACGCGACATTATCTACTATAATAATTATATAAACACTAGTGTATGCCCGGGGATTCGTCCGTATTTTAAGTAAGAGGGGAGAGGAGATGTTGGAAAGAGATTGTTATATAAAAATAGCCTATTTCCTTCGTCATGGTTCAAGCTTCCTTCAAAGCAAATTTCCTCAAAATCGGTTCAGTGTTCTAACCGTGAAACTTAACAGTCAGATATACTTCGAATTGATAATATTAGTATAAATTTAAAGGATTAACGCATCGAAATAGCGTATCACCATAAGTCGCCTTTCAACATTTGACAAATGCGACACGAAGTGACTTCTTACATAACAGTATTGCAGATATTTTATTATTAATTTAAATGAAGCAATTCTTATTTTCAATATTTTTAAATTAAGCAAACCGTTAATTAAATACAATGAAAGGATTATGATAAATTTGAAATATTATTAATCAGCCTGTATATTGTTTATAGAAACTGGGTACTATATGTCACTATCGCACGGAGTAATCTCCTAGCATTGTATGACAAGATAAAATTTTATTGACCGCCAACATTCGCGCGCTCATCGATACATAAATTCAATATGTAAAACAATTGTTATCAGCCTGCACCGATATACATAGACTATCAGACTAGCTTCTAGCGGGCTTATATAATTTGCTTTTTTTTTAAATGCCAAATGAATTATTGCATTCTGCCAAACTAGACATTTACGAGATGTTGACGATGACATTATCTCGTAAATGTGGAATTTTAATGAATTAAAAGGAAATCTTATTGATTAGCGATGTGATTACTTTGAAAAAATTGTTTTACCCATTGATGTAGATAAAAACTTTCCAAGATTAAACTAATTATATAAAAATTATACTGTCAATGATTTTAATATTGATGTTATTAACAAGATTCAAATTAGTTTATCGATAATTTAGAGACGTTAAGTGATGTATGTATATAACATGTCATCAGTTTTTGTTACCAAAACATGCATCAGTGTCATCGACCCAAATACCGTTGTACCGAACAGTGGGTCTTGTGATTCAACGAGGAAGCTTGTTTTTCGATATAGGTCAACTTTGAGTTTTAGTGATGGAATGATCGATTCGATAAATAACAAACAAAGAGAAGGAGAAGGGTGCTAATTTTATTAATTATTGTGAATGACTTTTATTGGCCTTGGTGTGGAATTATTATCTTATATCGTCTTCACAGGGCTTTATTTACTAAAAAAAATTTATTAACTCTTCGACAGCGGCTTATCTATTTTTATAGTTTCATTAAAATCGTTTGAGTAATTTACCCGTTAAGTAACAATAATAGACAGTGTCTCATTTTTATATTAGTTTGCATAATATATATGTTCGAAGTCACAATCTACTATTATTGTAAACATAAGAACATTTATTTATTAATAATATACACATCTATTTTCTATAATTATACTTTATAATAACTCATAATTATATATTAAAACATACCAGGAAAAATAAGTAACCTCATGTCAAGACGTACCTGTGAACAAAAAACAATATTCAATTTAAATTATTTTACATCAAGTATAACTACCATAAACATAATAGTTGTTTATCACACTAATAAATTCACACAATAATTATTAAACAGGTTTGATTTGTTCCGTAACAGCCTATGAATGTCCCACTGCTGGGCTAAAGGCCTCCTCTCCCTTTTTTGAGGAGAAGGTTTGGAGCTTATTCCACCACGCGGCAGTGTGGGTTGGTGGAATATACATGTGGCTGAATTTCAGTGAAATTAAACACATGCAAGTTCCTCACGATGTTTTCCTTCACCGTAAAGCACGAGATGAATTATAATCGCAAATCAAGCACATGAAAATTCAGTGGAGCTTGCTTAGCTTCAAACCCGGTTTGAACCCACGATCATGGGGTAAGATTCACGATTCTTACCACTGGGCCATCTTGACTTTTCATTTTGATTTGTTCATTTTAATAACAAAAAGTCGATGACAAAAAGAGAAAAAAACATTATGTAACTATTTTCCTAATATACGATTTTTATTAGTAGTAATATTTATTAATAATCAAATAAAAATGTTAAAATATCGATAACAACGCCCCATCCCTAACCGCAACGGATTGCATCACTAAGCAACTTAGATTTCGTAGCAGTTGCTTCGCTACCGAAATTTTCTTTGAGCTTATTGCTTCAGAAGTATTGTTTTGTATAAGAATAGTCTCTTAAGACCAATGGCCTGTAATATAATCAGTAACGCCTCTGTATTTCTTAGTGGATTACGTTATTTGTAATTTTTTATGCTTGAAATGGTACGAACTGAGTATATGTGGAACAATGATTTTTTTTTAAATAAGAAAATAATCGTTCGAATTTTAGAATAGTATTAATAATGTTTCAATTATGTATTGGTGATTTATAAGCAAACGCTAGTTAGATTGACATATAGATTATAATTTCAAAGAAAATTTTACTGGTGGTAGAGCTTTGTGCAAGCTCGTCTGGGTAGGTACCACCCACTCATCAGATATTCTACCGCAAAACAGCAATACTTGATATTGATGTGTTCCGGTTTGAAGGGTGAGTGAGCCAGTGTAATTACAGGCACAAGGGACATAACATCTTAGTTCCCAAGGTTGGTGGCGCATTGGTGATGTAAGCGATGGTTAACATTTCTTACATTGCTAATGTCTAAGGGCGTTTGGTGACCACTTACCATCAGATGGCCCATATGCTCGTCCGCCTTCCTATACTATAAAAAAAAAAAAGAAAATATATTTGAAATATATTTTTAAATTAGACATGAATTTCAATATCTGAATGTCGTATAAGCCATTCCTTTATTAGAAATTACATCCTTTGTGCATATAACACTGGGTCGCTCTTACATCATCTTAAGCTGGAATACAATCAATTTTCCAATGATAATACAAATTTATCATTGGAAAATTGAACATTTGACTTGCTAATTAATTCATATATTAAAATAATTTTTATTTATAAAGAAATAACGAGAAATAAAATGGAGCATGTTTGATTAAATATCAATATGTGTGTAATAGTGTAGTGTAGTCTATTTCAAAGTACAAATAAAAAAAAAAACAAAGAAAACTTTGTATTCTATTTCGTATAACAAACGGATGTATGATCCATATAGGCGCAGTTTATGCTTTCTACGATAAATGTTTCAGTAAGCATCCGGCCTTCGACATGTGCATCGCAGTAACAGCTAGTGACGTCACACATTCCAATGAATATGGAACTTATTTTGTTTTGCTTATTTTGTGTGTGTATGTCGTCCTTTTGATGTTTTAAAAAATTTTTAACTGACACTTCTTCAGGCAGCGCTTCGATAATCGATATGCGGATGAGAATTGTGAGTAAATTTTAAGGACGCGTGACGTTTATGCAGATTTCGTTATAAACAAGAGAAGAAATATATGACGTAGATAGAAATAGATAAAAGCTATATTTTTAGAAAAGCCGAGATGGCCTAGTGGTTAGAACGCGTGAATCTTAACTGACGATCGTGGGTTCAAACCCGGGCAAGCACCACTGAATTTTCATGTGCTTAATTTGTGATTATAATTCATCTCGTGCTTGACGGTGAAGGAAAACATCGTGAGGAAACCTGCATGTGTCTAATTTCATTGAAATTATGCCACATGTGTATTCTACCAACCCGCATTGGAGCAGCGTGGTGGAATAAGCTCCAAACCTTCTCCTCAAAAGGGAGAGGAGGCCTTAGCCCAGCAGTGGGACATTAACAGGCTGTTACTGTACTGTACTGTATATTTTTAAGATTTTTTTCCTACATGCATTTTTTATTGTTTTTAATTTTAGTGTTCTACCTTTCTAAGAACCCATATAAATCGGTCAATCAAAACGTTGATAATTGGTCTTTAAAATTTCCCGCCATTTTAATATAGGCTCGATGATTTACTACAAATCAATTTTTCTCCTACATCAATTCAATAGCGCCATAAAATTTCAATGTTAACTATTACCTAGTAATTTCATGTTTCTTAGCAATTCAATAGGCTGTTATTGAATCGAACAACTGTGTTAACATGGTTTGACGCCATGTTTTATTGTTTATTCAATGCTTCACAGATTATAAATGTTTACCTTGTACTATCTAACAAAATGGCTACCACCACATAAGGTTAAAAAATCACATGTCAATAGTTTTATTTTTTATTTTAAATACCTGAACAAAATTTATTGACCGTAAAATTAATGGGTTTAATGAAAATCGTCCTTGGTGCAATTTTGATGCTGGGTTTTTAAGAAAAGTATATGATAAAAGTTTTATAATATCAATACGGTTATTTTTAAATATAAATAGGCAGTAAACTTTAATACGCTTCTCTATTTTAGGGATCGAAAATAAAATAAAAAAATATTTTTATATTTACAATATGTTTATGAAATGTAAACAACCTAAGTGTTACCTGTAAAGAAAAATATTTTTTAATAAGTTTATTGATATATGTCATGTCATATTACAAAGTGACACGATCAAGGCTGAAGTTATACTGCCCATAAGAATTTGATATTTTATTTTATATTAATAAATTGTTCATTTTATTCGATACTCTTAGAATGGGAAACGTAAGCTGTTCTCGAGTAATGTGAGAACAAATGCAATGAAAGTAGGAAAACATGTGTAATATAATAATTTGTATAATATTTTATCAAATGTCAATGATAAATGATCAACATAGACCTTCAAACAACAAGATAGTTAAACCTGTTTAAAGTATTTTCCAAACCCTTCCAGAACTTACCTTATAAATATGACAAAAGATGTTAATCTGAGAGTATAAATAATTTGTAAGCACTTCATAAAATAATTATTATTTATATAGCACTTTATAGCACAACATAACATTGTACAAAAGGCGGGCTTAATGTTAAAAGCATTCTACAGCCAACCTTAAGAAGTTCAAGAAATATGTTGCTTTGCTAAAGAAAAATAAATGAATATTTGGGAAAGAAAATTTACTTAAACACACAAACATATATAACAATAAAACAATTTGTGTATATTGTTAAATATAATATAGTCCATTCTTAAGGCTTTTCATATCCTTATAAAAATTTTAACAGGAATCCTATTAGGTATTTGTAATATTTTTAGTCAGATTTATTGTTGTCTGTTCATCGTGTTCTCAACTTTTTTTTTTTTTTATATGCCCCGGGATGGCAAATGACTCTACTCCACCTGATGGTAAGTGGTAGTAGAGACCAAACTTATTAATAAACTAAATAATATCTTATGAAATTTGTCACAATGCAATACATTACATACATACACAGTCAACATACTGGTGGTAAAGCTTTGTGCAAGCTCGTCTGAGTAGGTACCACCCACACATCAAATATTCTACCGCAAAACTTGGTATTGTTGTGTTCCGGTTTGAAGGGTGAGTGAGCCAGTGTAATTACAGGCACAAGGGACATAACATCTTAGTTCCCGAGGTTGGTGGCGCATTGGCCATGTAAGCGATGGTTAACATTTCTTACAATGCCAATGTCTATGGGCGTTGGTGACCACTTACCATCAGGTGGGCCATATGCTCGTCCGCCTTCCTATTCTATAAAAAAAAACACACATTCGTCTGTTATTGTGTTATTATTAGAGAAGTGAACAAGCAAAACTCATCACCATAATTTAAACTTTGAATCCTATAAATAAAGCTATAGTAAATTATAACAATTGAAGGTAACGCCGTTATTACAGTCATAATCATTAATTAATAACTATAATTAGAACAGCACCATTCATAATAGCGTCAGTCGGTTTGCGTGTATACTTTAATTCTACGGCCTTAAATGTCAATTGAATGAAGTATTCAGGTCAGTTTGATGGTGTTATGCATGGGTGATGCATGAGAAAGAAATTAACGCAAGCACATTATTTATATATGTAAGCGTCATAGCTCTTTCCCGGTCTAATTTATCATTGAGTGGTTATTGTTGTTGTTGTATATATATTTACAGCATATTGCCTCGTTGGTATAGTGGCTAGATATATATGAGGCCGCTGATCCCAAGGTTCAAATCCCAGGTCGGGCCAATATAAAGTTATTGGGTTTTTCTTTTGGGTTCGAAAATTTGGAAGTGTGTATATTTTTGTGCCCCGGAAAGCACGTAAAACCGTTGGTGCGCCTCTTTTTGGTCGTGACGGATTGACGTCACATCGTATTATGAGAGTTAGGGAATAGAGAGTGCATCTGTGTTTGTGCAAACACTTGTGCACTATAATATGTCCTGTCCAGTTGGCTTATCTCTCTTGGAATTGACCGCCGTGGCCAAAATCCGGAGGACAATATTATTATTATTATAGCATATAAATGGATACAAGGAGTATACTTAACTATTTAAGAAAATGTTCATAATGGTTTAGCCCACAGAGAGTACTGGTATTACGACATAGTATTTTTGACTAATAAATTGGAATCCTTGTCCTTGCATACTGCATATTATTTATATATATCAGATCACACAGACATACAACGTACCCTATGCTTTTAGTTATAAAGTGTCAGTTAACCTTTAAAGCTTTAGAGGATGAAGTTGAAGCAGTATTGCACCTGTCTTTGCGCTCACACTTGTGCACTGTAATAACTCCTTCACAGTAAGGTTATCTATAAAATTAGCCATTGAAGTCGAAATTTGGCCAAGGCTTTATTTGATAATAATAAAACATAAGTGCAAGAAGTAATTGACAGTTTTTTTATTGAGTTGATACTTAGGTTATACATCCATTACTATATATATACATTATAGTTCTTAATTTTTTTAAACGTTTTTAATTTGAAGGCATCATGATGTGTATAGTGACTTTATATGTTCACTGATGTAACAAATTCAATATGTTTGAAAATGTGACATAGCACCCTCTACGACTAATCACTTATATTATTATTGTTAATATGTAGTAGGCGAGATAGCCCAGTGGTAAGAACGCGTGAATCTTAACCGATGATCGTGGGTTCAAACCCGGGCAAGCATCACTGAATTTTCATGTACTTAATTTGTAATTATAATTCATCTCGTGCTTGATGGTATAGGAAAACATCGTGAGGAAACCTTCATGTGTCTACTATCACTTAAATTCTGCCAAATGTGTATTCCACCAACCCGCATTGGAGCAGCTTGGTGGATTAAGCTCCAAACCTTCTCAAAAAAAGGGAGAGAGGAGGCCTTAGCCCAGCAGTGTGACATTCACAGGCTGTTACGGGTTATTGTTAATACATTAACTTCCACGTACTTACGCCTTATGAAAGTCAGAATAGTAATATTAAGCAAAACATTGGACTTATACACACGAGCTAAGCTAAGCCAAGATATTATAAATTCATAGTAAAACATCAAAGCGCAATGCGATTACAATAAGACAATTTTAATTTATATCATAAAATTTAATTTAAGCTCTTATTTCAAGGGCATAGAGTTTTATTTGCTAACGACATATGTTTCATAAATGAATAGGAATCTTTGTTTTCGGACATGTAAGTAATCGTATTTATAAGTAAACACATTTAAATTGCAAATGTAAAGGCACTCAGACCTTAGAAACCATTAAAAGGCGCCGATGGTATAGGTAATAAGGATTTGAAAATGTTGCATTCGAAAACAAATTTATTATTACCTAAGTAAAAGACTGTGTCCACTGCGAGGTTAAAACCTCCTCTAATTTTAAGAAAAAGCTAATTAAACTACGCGTGGATTGATAGTTTCATAATAATAATACCTTATATGTTATATTGGTAATAATTGTTATTTTTAATTATAAAAATAATTATATTTGTATTATACGCGACTGCATATCGTTAGTTGATCTGATTGATTTGAAACTTAGCACGCTTGTTGTTGCAATAGATTTCGCGCGAGTTGTGTCGAAAAACTTACAACAACTAAATTGAAATGTCATTATGATGCAAAGTATTAGCTGTTATTATAAATTAGACTTAATTTCAAAACAGATTACTTGATTTATATAATTAATTTCTTTGATATTAATTTTAAAGTTCGCTCGAAGTATATCAATATACAAATCAAAATATAACATATTCAAATCGAATGCCAAGAGAAATTAAATATTTTTGTGTTGTCAACTTACGTTTGGAACAAAGTTTCTGTAATTAATTTATGTTGTTAACGATAATTGATACAGTGTTGTGTAATTGTTCGTAACTGAATGAAGAATTTCAACATTTGGAATTACATTAAATGGCATATTTTCAAATGGACGTCCGTAAAATGTTTCTACTACATGATTTATTAAAATATAGTTTATGTAACATCCGCTGGCAAACCATTTATTAATAAATAAATAAACAGATATCATTCAAGACAAGCACTTTTGAATCAATAAAATTGAATTTCGTAGAATCTACATCAAAATCTTTTTAGCCGTTTGGCTTCTACGTGAAAGATACATACCCATTTTTTCTATTATTAAGCCTTATTAAATCGAAAAAACTCATTTTATACTTAAATAATTTTGTGATATCTGAATGTCAAGAATAGGAAAAATTTGTTAAACAATTTTACTAAACATCTATACAAACAATGGATACACAAAACGTCCGCAAAAGTATTACATAAGGAATTCGCTTTGAAGGTCATAGAATAAATTATTGAAAATAATAAAAGATCGAAGTCAAAGATACAAAAAACAATACAGTAAATGCGGTTTTTATGATAACATACTAAATTAAAAAAACAAGCTGAGCGACATTCCGATTTGGGCTAACCTTGAATCTGTTGAGAATACTGATATAATAACTCGTATTTATAGAAGCATATTAAATATTTGCTTAATAACTGTTTGTTGTAATCAATACACATGTACTACAATATAACCATAATTATCTTTAAGTTTTCGTCGCGGTTTTGCTCGCCGTATCCAGTTATTTTGTCTTACGTATTGCTTTTTTAAATCATATATTAATAGGTAGCTTAAGTTCAATTATGAACGCTAAGATGTAATTTTCCTTCGTACAATTACACTGACTTACGCAGTCAAAGTAGAACAACGCAATATAAATTATTTATGTATTACACAGTTGGGTTGACTCAAAGCTTTATAACCCTAGTTAGCATATATTTTAGCTAGTTATACATATATTTAAGTGCTTAGTAATTTTGGTATATAAAAAACATTCAGAGCGGAGATGGCCCTATGACTAGAACACGTGAGTCTTGCCTGAAGATTGTGGGTACAAATTCGAGCAAGCACCACTTGACTTTTTTATGTGCTTAATTTGTACTTATAATTTTTCTCATGCATGAAAATTGAAGGAAAACATTATTCTCCTACAAAATAAAGAAGCTGTTTGCTAAATTCTGGAACATTTACATTTCAAATTTTCCGTTCTAATAATATATATGTAAAGGTACACACATGCAAAATCTTTATATTATAGAATATAATTTAGTTTTATAAAGCCGTATCAAGTAATTTGACGCACATACATGTGTGTATGTGAGGTATTATTAATAATTTCGCATCGAGAACTTGAAAGGTCGTTCAAAGATCAGAGTTCACGAGATAAATCTTGTGATTAGAATTCACAATTCAAAATGTTTTTTTAAAACAATATTTCAACAACAACAATAATCTATGTTCTAAGTCCATTCTTGTACATTTATATTCTTTTATCTTTACGACAATTTATTATATATTAATATTATAATGATAATTGTTCAATTATAATGGTAATTAGATCTTATGAAATCTTTATTTTGATATTAATATCTCGTAAAATTTAGGAATACTTATACTTCACATTTATTTTATAATGATTTTATCATATCATAAAGCTAATAATAATAGTAGATATAGAACGGCTGTGAGACACCTGATCGGATGTGGTATCCGCTACAATTGACATTTGAACCTAAAATGATATTCCCTTATGTTGGTAATAACAGTGGCTTACTAAACTTTTGTGCAAGCCCATTTGGGTAGGTGCCACCGACTCATAATATATTCAACCGCTGTACAGTAATACTTAGTTTAGTTGTGTTCAGATTTGAAGGATGTGAGCCAGTCTAACCACAGGCTCAAGGGACATTACATCTTAGTTCCCAAGGTTGGTGGCGCATTGACGATGTATGACATTGGTAATATTTCTTCCAGCGTCAATTTGTTGGAGCAGTGGTGCCCATTTATCATAAGGTGGCCCATCAGGTCGCCTTCTTATTTTATTTAAAAAAAAACTTTAAATCAGAACGGAACATATATATTATTGTATGGCAGTAGAGAATTTGATAAACCTACCACGGAGCCTATTTATCTACATGTTTAATTTATCAAGGTTGCGGGAAGCGCTCGTTTGGAACGAAGAATAAATTTTAGACTACTCAATTAGACATACTATATACTACGTAAAAAAAGTCGAGATGGCCCAGCGGTAAGAACGCGTGAATCTTAACCGATGATCGTGGGTTCAAACCCGGGCAAGCACCACTGAATTATCATGTGCTTAATTTGTGATTATAATTCATCTCGTGCTTTACGGTGAAGGAAAACATCGTGAGGAAACCTGCATGTGTCTAATTTCACTGAAATTCTGCCACATGTGTATTCCACCAACCCGCTTTGGAGCAGCGTGGTGGAATAAGCTCCAAACCTTCTCCTCAAAATGAGGAGAGGAGGCCTTTAGCCCAGCAGTGGGACATTCACAGGCTGTTTCGGTTCGGTTTCGGTACAACAAAATAGATGATTTCACAACAAAATACAGACAAAAGTATTATAATAATTAAATATGATTCTGTAAAACATTTTAACCTTAAAAATCCGGTGAATATCTCTACGTTTTATATAGTTTTATCAAAATCACGAAATTTAATACCATTTCCAAATAAATCGATAAGCTTATGTTCAAGTGGAATCTAACCAATAATATGTACAACTTATTTTGACAGAATCCATTCCTATAAATAAATACTTCTTTTGTTCTATAATTCATAGCTATAATTCGCAATAAAGAAGCAGCTATTTCATTTGCATTTTAAAATAAAATATTACGAACATTAAATTATTCCCATTACAATAAACTCCCTGGGGTATTTAATATACTGTACAGAAGTGCCGTGAAATCGATTCAAGCGTGTCATTGCTAAGTTTATTAAGCTCTGCCGGTATTGAAACGTCTCACAAGAAGTACGTATATGATGTAGATTATTTTTCCTTTTTTCATCTAAAACTGACATGAGATAAAATATTCGGAGGAAATGAAATAATAATTGCCTTCGATAGCTTCAAAGGGAAACATGTTATGTAAATTGGTTATTTAAAATGATTGATATGAAAAAAAGAAAAAAACTAATACAGATAAGTAATTTATTTTGAATTTGGAAAAAAACAATAACGAAATACCTTTTCTGTAGTTACAATATTAAAGAAGAATATACGTAAGTCCATTGAAATAGAATTAGTTTAATATATTCATATATATGAGGTGAACTTCGTGGCTAGAACGAACGGATCTTAACCGAATTGCGAGTTTAAGCTCGGGCAAGCACCATTACATTTTCATGTGCTCAATTTGTGTTTATAATTCATCTGGTGCATCAAATTTGGGTGTACATTGTAAGGATACCTGCATATGATCATTAGCCTTATTCGATCATTGGTATTATTGAATGACATCCACATTAGTTAAAATCTAAATCTCGTATGTATATTTTGTCATTACACCGTTACTTATTAAACAATCTCGTTTTGTTGACTTACTAATTTAGATATTGACTAAAGGTATACAGGCAAAAACATTTTTAATGAAGGTTCGTCATAAGGTAACGTGTAGTTCCATGATTACTTTAATAATATTTGTAGACGTTTAACTCGTTACACCATATAAATGGAATCTTGTTAAAAGTTTAATGTTTTTACGGTACCACCTGTATATCGGTTTGATAATTACAAAAACTTATAAACAAATATCGTTTCTATCACGCACTATTTCGGTCTATTAACGCTTGGATGATTATATAGGTTGTTCTTCTACGCATACAATTATATTAACGCTTCGCCCTGCGGACGATACTTTAGTGCTCCGTACCTGTTCTTAACGTTACGTTAATTCGAATTAAAGTTTGCTTCCTATAAATGTTTACGGTTATAATAATTTAGCTGTTTCGATTAGTATATACGATAGGTTTATTAATGTAAGTATTTTTTGTCGTTTTTATTTAATGATTCGTGGTATTTTACGGTTATAAATAAATATATATGGAAATTTTAATTCACTTTAAATATGACAGGATTTCTGGCCTTTAATGGGTAAAGAGAACGCCTGGCCTTGATATTTGTGATTTGTAAGCGAGGGCAAGTCCTGTGTGGCCATCTCCGTACCAGTTGTCACATCAGCAGCAAGAATTAATGGATCTCGTAGTGCCTTCGAAAGGGCAAGATGAACATAGTGAACCTTTTTTTTCCGACCTGCACGACTTCGATTAAGTTGAATCAGCTATTTGCTAATGATATCGATATTTTAAGTATAACGTTCTAAAATCTTAAAATTGTTTTCATGAATAACTTATATTTTGGAAAACAAAACTCATGCCTTCTATATTTTCTAATTTGATTAATATAAATAAAAAAATTTATTTTGAGCAAATTGAATTTAGTAGCATTTTTTTTTTTTCAATTTATGTTAATAAAATAAATTCATTGACATATTGATACGGAATATAGATATTATAAAAAATAAAATACAGAATAAACCTGGCTCAAATATGATTGGGAATTGTTTCCATTGTACCTGAAGAAAACATATTCTCTTCATTATATTAGTTAATCTTTAATTAATAATTACTATTTCACAAATTTACTAGTTACCATTTGATATCTTTGGCTATTACGCTGAAGGTGTTATCCAATGTTTCCCATTATCTTGCTCTAGTCAAATATGTATTGCTTAAAGATTTTATATAAAATATTATCTTATCCACAAAATATTTTATTTATTATTCTCAAGCTCTGAATAGTAACAATACCTACAAAAACAGTTGACAGTCACACAAAAACATACTGACCTGTTTTGTCTTTGAATATTTATTTATGCATATTTCCATATGTTATTGGTATCAGGGTTTTGTGCAAGCCCGTCTGGGTAGGTGTCACACACTTATTATATATTCTACCGCCAAGTAGTAATACTTTGTATTGTTGTGTTCCGCTTTAAAGGGTGAGTGAGCTAGTTGAACTACAGGCACAAGGGAGTTAACATCTTAAAGTTATATATTATATAGTTAAAGAGATGTAATATGATGTAGGAATATTTTTACAGCTCCAATGTCTATGGTGGTGACCACTTACCATCAAGTGGCCCATTTTTCCATTCGCTACCTATTTTATAAGAAATATATTATATAGATTATTAAGCCTTTATTTCTGATACTAAGTCTATGTAATCTTTCTTACGTTTTGGCTTAGCGGTCATCTTGTTACGTGACACATAGGCTAGGATAGGTGTTTCTATTCTCTCATATTCGCTGTGTTTATGCCAAGTATAACATTGCTAATCCAGAGAACAATACTATTATCACGAGACGTACTCAAAGTCTCCGCACGCAATATACAATGAACATATCAACAAACAATTCCTCTATCAGATTGCTATTGCAGTATAGATATATTTGCTTACACCCACGTACGACCCCCAGTGGCCGTTTACATCATCGCAAAATATTATTTCTCACGGCCTACATCGAACTTACAATACGCTCATTGATTCCTCTCGAACGCGTGGGCTACCGTAGCGCTTGCATCATTGATTGGACTATTAAAAAGTAGATGAATAAGGTGCATGCTTGATTGTTATATTGCCTTTTGTGTAGACAGTGTAATTATACTTGAAAAAGGATTGCTTAATATTATTTTATATATGTGTGCGCTTGTGAGTATGTATGCGTGCAAATTTGTAAAATATTAACAATAAAAAGTAACATTATTTACTTGACTCTTACATTGATGATCTCCAATCATTCATAGCTACTTAATATATACATACACATATATATTCTTTTATTCAACGTTATGACAATATTTTGAATTATATAATCATAATTTGAAAGCCTTATAAATTGTATTTTTGATTTTTATTCTATAATTATTCTTAGTATAAAACGTGAAAACCAAATTGCTTGTCATAATTCTATTTATTAGAAAGTTTACTAAATAAAAATATATATTTTGTTACAACATTATGCATAGTACAGAACGAATGAATCACAGCCTTTAACTCTTAATCAAGAATGGATTAATTTATCCGACAAATATTAGAATTAATATATACATTTGCATAAGCTGACTTAATCCTAGCAATTCTGGTTCACGGGCTCGGGTAAACCACTCAAAGGTTGATATCCACTGATCTCGCATACATCTGCAATTATACCAAGTAAGTAAATAACATCGTGTGATTGTCCCACTGCTGGGCTAAGGCCTCCTCTCCTTTATTAAGGACAAGGTTTGCAGCTTATTCCACCACGCTGCTCCAATGCGGGTTGGTGAAATACAAATGTGGCAGAATTTCGTTGAAATTAGACACATGCAGGTTTCCTCACGATGTTTTCTTTCACCGTCAAGCACGAGATAATTTATAAACACAAATTAAGCACATGAAAATTCAGAGATGCTAGCCTGGGTTTGAACCTACGATCATCGGTTAAGATTTACGCGTTCTAACCACTAGGCCATCTCAGATTTTACTATCAAGTATTACAATTCGAATTATTCGAATATAAGTAGTAGGTAAGATGATCAAGAGTGAGGAACATCTTTATACACAAACTTAAACTGTTAAATTTGACACAAATTATATTTTTCTACAGTACAACATGTCATATCATATATATATATATATATATATATATATATATATATATATATATATATATATATATATATATATATATATATATTAATTATCAACGTCAAACATACATAATTCTTCAATGTTATAATTTAGCAGTTATTGTCCAAGCTGTTGTGACGTCACGACCCTCCCCTCAGCCGGGATCAGCGAAATGCTTGGCAAGCATAACATTGTTTGCTACGTATTTCATAGTGCTTTTCATACTCCACATTCCTGAAGTCCTTTTAACTAGGGTTGTCTATTTATCGATAAAATATTACGATTAGAATATTTTCTAGATTTATTTACTTTATAGATAAATATATATTTAGGTAATTAAATTGTTATGTAGTGTTTTAAAATGTAGTTTGTAGGATAAGGATGTATCGACGATGTGACAATTGAAATATGTAATCTCTACTAGTGGAGCGTCAGCAAAATAAAAAACATATATTTTAAATAAGAAGTATTTAACAAGAGCCAACAATTTCTAAGCTTTATTTACTTTATAAGAAATAGTCACGTATAATTTAACTCACAACGTTTACCAAGTTAACTCGTTTTGAAAACATAACATTAATGTTTTCATTGTTTAAAACATTCATAAAGTTTTGCTTCTAGTTGTCCCTACATTGTTTTCCGTTTCTGATGATAACGATGTTGCAAGACGTTATTGCCATACTGAGATCAGCCAATCGTTTATTCTGGGAACCAACAAAGTAAAGAGTTGTTATATTAAATTTTGGTCATTACTAGATTAGGAATATTGTTCTAAAAATACTAAGGACACATTGTACAGGAAATAAAATCCCTATTGTGACGTTGTTTATTAAAAAAACAAAATTGTCAACATTTTTTTTATTAAGATCTATATTATTGTAAATGTGCATAATAGTCTTATATAGATCTTTCGTAAAATATGTGTCGTTGCAATACACATAGTTGTTGCTGTATATAATATTTTGGTTCTGTGTCACCAATTAACATAAACAATAAACATAAAACAAGAAGACGAAATTATCGGTTTTAAAACAATAAAAATTAAATTTATATAACCCACTGAAATTAAAATATTTCCTATATATCTATATGCAAATTAGAGAAATGCGCATTGGTCCAGCTCGGGTTAGGGGTACGAAGAATAAAAAAAAAACTAAGAAAAAGTAATTAAATGAAGCTGTATCTACTAAGGTATATATCCTATATACCCACTAAGAGAAAAACATGGCTTAATGTGGTCTTGAGTAAACATATACTCATTATAAATAAACGAACGCAGTCACAAATAATAGCTTGTGTATAATAAATCACAGTAATATAACAAATTCATTAAACGCCAACCGATTATCTTATCCCTTGGTCCAGGGAAGATTTCAAAGTGACAGGATAAACGAAAGATTCCGAGGTAATAATTCTTTCATGCATACAGGAAAACGTAGATTAGCCAGCCTCTTAACTGTATGAATGATTTGCCTAGATTGCTCTTGCTTCTATAATAATTCTAGACCTCAATGCCAGGTGATTGAAAAACAGGAATTCAAGCTTAGACTAAAATAAACGTTGTTATATTTTATCGCTATTTTTGCAAATACATATTTATCTGTGACAACATTTATATTTTATCATTTTTATTTATTTCATATTAAAACCTTTTTTTATTGAGATTTAATTTTTAGTGCTAATAGATACAATTTAAACGTTTTTTGATTTTTAATTTGATTATAGGCACATGATGATGATAGCACATGTGATGAAGGGGCGCATCGCATATACCGCCAAACCGTTGTTGTGTATCGATTTTAAGTGTGAGTGAGCCAGTACAACTACAGGCACAAGGGACATGACATCTTGGTTCACAAAGTTGGTGGCGCATTGGCATAATTGTTTTATATTTCTTACAGGGCCAATGTCTATGGGCGGACCATTACCAAATTTATCAAAACAAAAAAAAACATAATATGAGTTGCCTAAAACGCTACGATTCGTAATAGAATGAATAATAAGACGGTCATTTTCATATTATTATTAAATAGGTTCATGGAATTTATTATTATGAACTAAGATTTACCTAATGTTGCTAAATACAAAGTACAATATGAGTCACCCGGTACGCCTTCGTCACATTATTGCAATAATTAATTCAACTTAAAAAAATATGTCACTAAGAACAATGTTCTAAATCTCAATACCGTGTTAAATTAAAATGTCGCTTTGACCTAAATAATTCATTTGAGAACACTTAAACCAAATGAATTAAAGTGATATAGTAAATACTGTTATATCTTTGAAAACAATAGTTGTATCCTATTCATTAGTGTTATTCATATAATATCAAAAAAATTGCTGTGAATATTTTAAAGATAAGATTAATATTTTTATAAAAAAATATTAATCAAATGATTAACACTTTTTACCAGTTTACGTAGAATCTAAATTCCCACCCAGTTCTAACTTCATGTTGAGTTAATAACGATGTAAAGTGCTTGTAAAAACCTAATTGAATTTGCTATTAATGATCTAAATTGGTTTTCTCCTTACCGATTTCAATCATGGTGGTCATTCAACGAAGAATAGCCACTTCGCAGGAGATGAGAGTGCATGTATAGTAAAGTGTATGTGCAAACGCAGATGCATTTTTTATTTCCTTATACACGATTTGAGAGCTTAATAGCTGGATCAACGGCTTTTTATGCCCTTTCGAATTATGATAGTGTCAGTTTTAAACTGTTCAGCTTCTATTGAGAATTTAATAACAGGAGAACCCAATAACCTTCTAATGTAGCCGATATTTAAAGGACCTCGGGATTTAAACCTACAACGCACCCATCAAAAAATCATAATAATTTATTCAACATAGAAGCATTATACTTACTTATTGAGAGTCAATTTAGAAACTATCACCGGTTCGGAAAAGAAACAAACAGCCCCGAGAAGAACCGGCGTAAGAAACACAGCGGGCATACTATTTAAATTGTACCTATATTTAAAGGTAAAATATTTCAGGTTACCAAGTTTTTAATACTTGAAATAGAAAAATATTTGAACGGTTCCGCTATTATCAGAGTAATTTTCAAGTATCTTGCCCTATAATCGGTAAGTTTGAGCAACTTCGCAGAATGTTGGTACATTGACTATTAAATTAGCATTCACTTAACAATATTACTGGGTATAATGGAATGCGATTTCACCAATTTCCTGACCAAAAACCGCCAGCATGTCGAAATTAATCCACAACAACAGAAAAAATCTTAAGGAAATAGACACAACTTGGAAACTATTCATTGTAGTTATTTCGTTACATTATAAATACTTTAATTGTATTTAATGTTTTAATTCGAATTTAACCAATTTGCAATAAAAAAATTTAATGTTATAGGTAGGATGGTCTTTGACCTACCACGTGATGGTATGTAGTCACCACCGCCTATAGATATTGGCAATGAAAATATCAACCATTCGTTACATCCAATGCGCCATCAACCAAACGGCTAAGGTAGAATATTTGAGAAGTAGTTGGTACCCAGACGGGCTTGTACAACCCTACCACCAAGTAAATAAATACATACATCAAACCATTTACTGGTGGTAGGGCTTTGTGCAAGCTCGTCTGGGTAGGTACCACCCACTCATCAGATATTCTACCGCAAAACAGCAATACTTGGTATTGTTGTGTTCCGGTTTGAAGGGTGAGTGAGCCAGTGTAATTACAGGCACAAGGGACATAAAATCTTAGTTCCCAAGGTTGGTGGCGCATTGGATATGTAAGCGATGGTTGACATTTCTTACAATGCTAATGTCTAAGAGCGTTGGTGACCACTTACCATCAGGTGGCCCATATGCTCGTCCACCTTCCTATTCTATAAAAAAAAAAAAACCATGCAATAAATTATATCATAATACAATTGATAAAACTATGAACTATTTATTTTAAGTATATAATTTTTTTATTTATAATAAAAAAATTACGTTCGATTAAAGTTAAAAACATTACACATTAAATGAACCTGTAATTTTTTATAGCCTGGCAACATCACATTCTAAATTTAAGAATTACTGATGATAGACCTATATATTTTAAACTATTTACTTAGCCTCCTGATTCATTGGAAACATTGGAACGGATTATATATAAGATAGATTATTTATATAACCCTTATAATACAGTGGATAGCTTAATTAATACCGTTACAGGTTCTCGCGTGCATTAATTAGTTTAACTAATTATAGATAGGCAAATTAGTAGTCCATACAATATTATGTTGATGTTATCTATCAGTGTTTGTAAATTCAGTGTTTATTTATGGTATAGGAATGTCGGTTACAGAAAGCAGACATAAGACTCGCATTGTGTGTTATGTTTTTATTACGCATTATTATTATTACAAACCATGCAACACAAATGAACTAGTTTCCGCCCATGTTTTCGCGAGTGTTAGGAGAGAGCGATCCCGTGGCATTCCACGTTAAGACGGAAAGGATACCGCTTGTTAGTGGGTATTCCGATGTTCGGGGCGCACTCAGCGCCTTGGACACCGGAGAGCCTCACATATCCCCCCCCCCCACTGTTCCCGTGGGTTAAACGCGTAACGCGTTTTTCCAACGTTAGAAAAAAAAAGGTAAAAGGTATTCTATGTCCTTTTTGTACCGCTGATAACTTGTATGGAAAATTTAATGATCAGCTGAGTAGTTAAGACGTGAAAGCGTAAGCAAAAAACAAAGTCACTTTCGCATTAGTAATATAAGGAATAAAATTGAAATATTAGTGGATTATGCAACGGCGTTTCTTTAAGCTTAAGAATACAGAATACCTGGGCAGCGGGATTGCACGGTCTTTTTTTTTAAAAAAGAACAGTAACCTATTTGCAGGGAGTTATTATTATTTCAATTTTCCACTCAAGAAGACCTAAGACTTGTGTTAAAAGTGTAGACGTCAATCATGTAAGTGGTCAAAAACTTATGTCTTTTACATTGCTAAGGGGGCCGTTTACCATTGAAGTATTTACGTTCTTGCCATACATTGCTTACTATTGTTGAACCATGACTGAATTTAAAAAAATGTAGAGTTGCTTACATACACGTATTGCTCACATGACTATTTTTTGCTGTAGATCAGATTAAAGTACAATAAAAAAAAAATTAAATTGTCCATCAACCTTCGAGAGTATCAAGAAAACATTGCTTATTAAATCGGATACACAAGAGATGCAAACATATTCGTTTGAATCCAAATATTTAAAAATTATAAGCGTTTCATATTCGATGTATTACCGAAACAAAGAAGATGTTTTAAAATATATATATATATATATCAAAAAAAATTACTAATCACGGTCGGTCTTACTACTTATAATATATTCATAAATATGATAAGCATATGCCTATGATATGCATAGGTATGTATATATTATAAGTAGTAAGACCGTCGCGTCTAAAGTCAGCGCCGGCCAAACACATATGATTATGATCGTTTTGAAATAACTGTAAAATTGTAATTCCATTGTCAATTAAACATCGAACGTCACTTGCGTCTGCGCAAAATAATTTCTTGTTAAAATTCTATCGGCCTAAGACACGAAACGGTACCCTTTGACTATTCATAGATTCCGTGAAATTTAAATAAGCCATTATCTATGTTGTAATACCGTGTAATATTGTAATCTCTGGCGTATTTCCATTCAAGGCATGTTTATTCCAAGCGTCGGATCGTTTGAAGTGTTTATTAGATTAATGAAATTTGATATTTATTATGAAACAATTTTATATTTAATTTATGTATATTATTTTATTTTTTTTAAATGGATGATATCTCTAACACAAAAATATGAAAAGATTTTATTTTGCACAAGAATAGAAGCTTAAGTATCATTTATAAATATAACACGACGAACGGAAATAGCTAAGGCGTTCCAATTTTAATTGGAATTGCGTATATCACATTACAATAATATTTACAATTTCTAAACTCATTAACATATTTTTAAATTTTATTTTAGTAATGAACTGGCAGGCAAAAAAATTACTTCATGACGGTAAGTAATCCTTTTTGGTCACCATAGACATTGGCACATTTACAGCCATTATAACCCAACAACTTTTTATTGGCCTGATCCGGAATTTGAATCCGGAACCTCGGAAGCTTTGTTCGCTAGCGACTAGACCAACGACCATATCGTTGGTCCAGTCATACTCCTAATTAAAATACAATAATCCTCGCCACACGATCGAAAGAAACCTGTTAACATTATAGGTATTCCAGAAAAGGTTTCGTATTAGTTTCCGGCCTTATAAGCTGTTCCTTATGAAGTTCGTTAATAACAATAAGCAACAAATCCATGATGAATCATTTGATATAACCACAAATAATATTCTTGGAACTGTTGACGTGGAAAAAACTAAGTATGATATAAAAATATTATATAATAACACTCGAGGAGAAGTGATGACTTTAGGAGCCGATTCCATTTATGCAGTAGGGGCAAAATTCCTCGTTCATTATTGGAACTTCTACCCCTAGAAGGAAAAGCTGCAAAATGAACCTTGGTGAATCCACCATGAATGGTGCTAACCATGAAGTCTAAGATCCTTTGTGCATTAAATTACACTTGCGCAGTTAAGCTTCTTACTGAAACTGAGTAATACAAAATTTGGCGGTAATATGAGTGGTACCCACCCAGACGAGCATACACAAAGACCAACCACTGGGTTACACTGCTGATCATACTTGATACGCATTAAATTGTATCCTTGCGTATACTTTACTAGATCATAATTTTATATATATTTTAATTATTCCAATATTTTAAAAGAATAAAATTCGATATAAAAAATAAAATAAAATTGTATACATTCTAACGGTAAGATTATTATATTAATAAAAATGTAATCAAATTTTAAAGGTTTTATTATCATAAACACATCAAAACATTTAAAAATGGAATCTCGGGGATTATCCCAAGAATGGAATAACATCAAGTGAGTCATTCATTCGTAAAATTTAAAAATAAATATGACATTAAAACATAAAGTATATTGAACCCAAAATCGAAAAAGATCCATCAATCTTAAACCGAAAGATCTATAATATTTTTTATTATATTACAATAATCTGATCATAATTTAAGTTATAATAATTCTACCGATGAAGCAAGTCTCATTCGAGCCTCAATTTTAGATTAAAATCCGGCCACCAATAACTGAGATTTCATGTTTTTGATTTGTGTATATAGTTAATCTCGTGATCGTGTGAAAACTTGGTTAGGAAACCTGCACTTATATGTGTAGCGATTATCGCGGTGTATTAAGCTTCTAACATTTTCTTTAAGTCGCGAGGAGGTATTTGTTCAGCAATGGAGCATTTACGAGCTGTATATAATACTGATACTTTGATTCTATAAAAATGACAAATTCCTAGTCAAAGGTGTTCAGTTCAGTAAGCTCATTAATGTTTGTTGAGACGGTCGTCTGGGTACCACCACTCATCAGATATTCTATCGCAATACTATGTAATAAATAGCAGTACTTGGTATTGTTGCGTTCCGGTTTGAAGGGTGAATGAGTCAGTGTAATTACAGGCGTAAGAGACATAACATCTTAGTTCCCAAGGTTGGTGGCGCATTGGCGATGTAAGCGATGATTAATATTTCTTTCAATGCCAATGTCTATTGGAAGTAGTGAACACTTATTATCAGGTGGCCTATTTGCTCGTCCACCAACCTATTTTATAAAAATAAAACTTATATCTAAACGTTGCTTAGCGGATGACTATTTAAACAATGCTTTGTCTTTTTCTTTCGAATATCCAATCAATAATGACAGAAAGAGCAAAATCAGAGTTTGACTAAACAGCCACTAAGTAACTATTTGAAAAAACATGTACAAGGAATCTAAACAATTTCGAACGAATAGTTTTGTATTCCACGCGAATGAGATTGAAGACCGTAAATTGTGATAGAAGTGTACGCTGACAAGAAGATGAACACATAAATTTAAACCACTATAGATACGGAACACCCAGCGGCGGGCTTAACGGTAAGCGGACTATAGAATATAGCGCGGCCCCGGGGGGCCCCATGATAACATACCCCGAATTTTGCAGTACTTAAATATTTTTATGGAAAGAAATATAATGGGAGCCGAAAAGCATTATTAACAAATTTTAAACAAATTTTGCAATATATAAAGCAATCATGATAAATAATAAAAAAATTTAGCAGCTTCTAGCTTTAACTTAAGTTTGATTTTTTTTTACTGTTGAAGGCCTTTTTGATAAATTTTTAATCTATCTAATTTGTTGTTATCGCCAATAGTTGAAGCTGCAACAACTTTAACTCCAGTAATTGACAATTGTACATAATATGTAATACAAGACGTTTGTCGAGTTTCACTAGAGTATCAATATATTACAAGTGATGACAAATATTAAAAAAAAACTTGATTCTCATTTAAAACCAGGTGACAATTGAATTTGCGGATAAATGTCTTATTGTATTCATATTTCGAAACACTCTTGACTGACAGTTTTCTTTGTTATTCTCATTAACATAATCAGGTATACTAAAGGCGTGTCGTTAATTTGTACACAATAATAATCTTTGTGATTTTTTGCAGCACAATGCCAGATGCGAGTTACCAGTGGTTATAATTACGAAGCAAAAACGTGTACAAAAAAATATTATTCAAAATACGACGATACGGCTGTATTGAATAAAAAATTATATCGATTCCACCGTGCGAATAAACTTTAAATCGATTAAATAAGTCAACGTCGAACGAACATGCTTGATTTGTTGACTGTCTATCAATAGAAATTTAATATCAATTTAAATGTGTATTAAAATGGTTAACAAAATAATTATGAATAACTGGATTTTGCACTCAAATGCAATGAACTAAAAAATTAATTCGCTTAAGTCTTCAATTATCTCCGCGAAAGTTTTGGAAAGTCGAGAAAGATCTTGACCCTAAATTGCATATTTAGTGCAATGAGAATTAACATCTGTTTAGAAGCGTTATTAAGCGAACACCTTAAATTAAATACCTAGAAAGTACGGATAGCAAAACAAAGCAAGTTTAATTTTTTTTATATATAATTACTATTGTTGTCATCATTACTTTATATTTTGATTAGAAATATTATTTTAGTGGTCTATTTTTCATCTGTAATTGAAATACCACGCTTAAAAACCTTTTAACCATTGTATAAAAAGTATATACGTGTTATTAAATAGTATTAATGGTTTTTTTAGACTTTAAGCTAATAGCAAAATAACATTTACTTAAATATCTGTATTTAAAATAAAACAATTACTTTACTTTACAATAGTTAAATTCTCTATTCCATCTTAGAACCAAACACACCACAAACTTCAATATAAGCTCCGGTAAGCAATTGTTTACTTTTTAAAGTTACATCAACCATACTGTATCTTATAGCATCTTTTAACATTCTTATAACACATTGAAAATTATAACTTTATTATATTTATTAAAATAAATAATTTTTAATGGCATACACAAAATACTGCACTTCAATGGTAGTAGGGTTTTGTGCAAGCCTAAATACTGTACCGTCAAAGAGTGATACTTAGTATTGTTGTGTTTGAAGGGTGAGTAACCCAGTGAAAATAGTTTCAATATAGAGGAGCATAGTTTATCGTCGATGGTGATACCTTACCATCAGGTGGCCCATTTGCCAGTCTGCCTACCTATTTAGAATGAAAAATAAATAATATATATTTTAAAGTAATTTTAGTTCATTTTTATTATTTTTCTTTTAGTCAGTCTAAATTTTGTTTGTAAAATAAGAGTTGGACGAACACAAAAAATTTAATAAAATTTGTTAATTTAATTGTGGCAATATTTTTTTATCGAGCTGACCTTGTGTTTAAACCCAGAACCGGCTAAATCCGTGGACTTATAAGCTAGCGACTAAAACAACAACTCAGTAAACATAATATCTTAGTATCTTAGTAAGATGTCGCATTTAAAGGGATCATATTTCAAAGAACCTGTTAGACTGAATGGACACTGATCAACAATAATATGACAGCAATCGTCGCTTATTCGACCGATCTCTCCTTATCTTTAACGCAATAGCAAAGCGACGCCGCATTGCCTTTATTCAAAATTGAACCTTATTTTAAAACCATTACGGTACATCTCAGTCTTGTTTAACACCTGTTTATGAATGTGGTCCAAAAATTAAGTAACTCGTTCTATTCAAATTTCAAGGTAGTGTTTAGTTCACTGTAATATACCGCAACTAGTTACGGAAGTATTTTGTGTCGAGACATGTTAAGTGGCGATTATTCAAGTTAGCTATATAAATGGGTGACCCCGTCTTTAATAGAAAATGATAATGAACTTTCATTACAAAAAAGAGAAAAATTCCGTTAAGTAAAGTGAAAATAATAGCCAATGTCCTACTGATGGGCTAATGCCTCCTCTTCTTTATGAGGAGAAAGCTCAAAGCTTAAACCACCACGCTGCGCCAATACAGATTGATAAATCCACATGTGGACGTTTTACATCCAACACATTTAGATTACCTCACGATGTTTTTCTTCACCACCGAGCATAAATGAAGCACATGAAATTTTAGTTTTTACCCTAATTAACTGAGTTATTAAAGCCAGAATGTACAAAGAGAAAAAAAAACTTATATTGTTGACAAAAAAGAGGAAAAAGTAATCAGATTCTTCTGGTATAATTAATCAGAAAACAATAGTTTTACTCGTACCTTGCACAAACTTATTATTTAGAAGCAATAACTGCGCAAAAAATGTCTCAAAAATAATAAAGATAATAATTTTAGTTACTCAATCATATTATTACGTCTTCCATTTAAAAAAACAAAACGATATTAAATTATATTATAATCATATAATAGAAATTATTTACAAAATCACAAGATGCGATTTTAATCATTCGAATTCTGACCTAAGCATGATGGTTTTCGGATGTATTCGTCGGTGGTCTGATCGTTAAATTAATTTTATTTATATTTTGTGGAGTTATTCCGGTTTTTATATGATTGTTATTGCATTTGCGTAAAATATATCATTTTAACTTTTATATTGGTTTATCATTTTATAATATTTCAGACAAACATTTTAATCGTAGTATATATATATCAATCGTTATCAATTTATTCCTATAATATAAGGCGATTAAACTGGTGTTATTAGTGAATTATATTTATACAATAATGCATATCCTTAATAAATAATATTAAATTATCGGTAAGCTGATTAAGAAATCAGACAAACGAACTCGGTTCTTGCCTGTTTACACATTACACTAGACAATTATTGACAATGATAAATTTTCTCATTTCTGTTTTCCAACAAATTACAAAAGACTCCTACGACAGGGAACAATGAAATCTCTCAAAAGCGCGCTGCAAATTATCACACTTAGAAGACGCTATTCAAAACCTAAACAAATCTAAAATTCACACTTTCTAACGTCAGTATTCTGTGCAAACATTATCAAATTAAATACCAACTGTGACGCCACTGTGCTGTGACCCCACTTTCGGTGAGCAAACACTCGCCACGAACTATGCAAACACTGACTGTAAATGGTAAAACGTTTTAATGAAATTTTAAAAATTAACAGAGCAGTTTCAGTGACGGGTATGTGTTATGAAATTGTTCGAACATTCCACTTTTGTTTGAATTGTTCAAATATATATGTATTTTGTGTTAGTGACTCCAAACAGCTTATATTTATTTTATAATAATAAAACCTGGAAATGTCTCTGCTAGACTGAAGACTCCTCTTCTTTTTGAGGAGATGGTTTGGAATTTACTTCACCACGCTACTCCGATGAGTATATTTGCTCATTTTATTTTTCTTCACGAAAAATTAAGAAGCAATCATCGGTTAAGATTCGCGTAGTCTAACCACTAGATTGTCGCAACTTTTTATGAAAATTAAAAAATGATGACTTGTTTTATATTCTTGTTATTTTAATGGATGAAATGATGGTTAATGTATATTTATGTCGAATCAATTATTAGTTACCGAACGTTTACTCGTCAAGAACTCCTAAGAATTGTATGTACTGTGTTAATACCATTGTGAAAAGTTTACCTCTAAATATGGATGTGCCTACAACCATTATTATCTATAACTCCCCATTTGCAATGGGAAAGAAAAATAAATAAATGTAATAATTGAGTGTCGCTTACGTCATTCTGTCTTTCATGTGATTCGTCATGGGAGAGTGAACTAGCGAGCCTTTTCACTTGACGTGAGAAAATTACTTTTCTTTCTGTTTACAATTCACACGTATTACACAAAAAACATTCTTGTCCGAACAATACAAACATTAATTTAAAAAATAGAATACCATCCAATTATTACATTCCTTTTTTAAATATAATACTGGCTATTAAGATTAATTATCTAAATTCATGTAAGTATTTAGATTCGTTGGAAACAAACCGCGACCTTGTGCAACCTTGCTTATTTTCTTTTTATACGAAGGTCGTTTTGATACTACGACATTAAGGAGCTGAAAAAAATGTATAAAAAGGCCGATGAGACGGTGAAGCTAGTTTTGAAACGGCAAAATGAACACCAACCAGTTTGAAGGAATCCGGTGTGCCGACCTTTGACAAAGTCGTCATTGGTGATGAAAATACGGGTTACGCTGAGTCATGTTTAATTTCTAGTAAATAGTCAAATTAACTGTATATCATCAATAAATATATAAAATAAAAACAAATAATAATAAAAAGATTCCGTTGATGGTATCTTTGTGCAAGCTCGTCTGGGTCACTACGACCTGCTCATTAAGTATTTTGTATTGATATGTGAAGGTTATTAAGGTAATTAATAATATTCGCAGTCAACAACGGACTTAGTCACATCCTATGGTATTGTAATTAAAACAATACCAATGAAACTTTATTTTCAGTAGACAACTTTGTAGACTAATATAATTAAAATTTTACCAAACCTGCCACAAATAATTAGGCATATAAGACATCTTAATAATATCCTTTATATTAAGTTACTGAGAGATATCGCTTAAATAAAGCTAATCGCTTAAATGGATCGAGAGTTTTATTTTTCTGTCACATTTATTATTCTATAACTGAGTCCAATTACTTTATCTATTTATCTAATATTATATTATATATTATTTATATATGTATAATTATTTGAAATTTTAGTAACTAGTACGTAGGTAATTATGATATTATTACTATTTTGGTAGATATCAGAATAGTTATAGCGATATAACACCAGCAACGTATATCTTATGAAATTAATCTATTATTTGAACAACAGAAACCAGTTTCGTTTCGAAGCTAATCAATCGTAGTGAATATTAGACCAATGATATTTAATAATGCAGCAAATATTAATAACATTTAAATTTAATTATACGTACAAAAAATTTGATTATTAATAAAGAATCACAAAAGGGAACTAAGTTAAATAAAAATATTTGTTTATCCCTTGAAGAGATTTCTTTTAGAGCCCCTAAGAACGAAAGAAAGGCTTTAGCTACCTAAAGAAAGTAATATAAAAGTTAAACAAGTGGATTAATACAAAATCTAAATTACAATGTACATTAAATTAATATTCACTTATTTATATAGTATATACAAATTACTCTCAAATAAATACATCGATATCTTTTTTACTAATAATAATTTTAAAAATATATACTTTTTATCATGGCAACACTAAAGTAAGGAACTTAATGATGTAAAACGAAATTATTTTTTCTTATTATGAATGTGTTACTAGCAAGAATATTGAATTATAGCGCTATCCGACGCGATGTCCTGTGGATCATCGGTCTAATCGTACCTTGCTACCGCCAACAGTAATTTCATGCTATTCTAAATGAAGGAACATATTCCTTATCTTATCTTTTCTTCTTGCTAGTAATATTTACAAATATTTATACCTCACCACATTCAGCTCATTTCCTTGTGCTGAGCTCACAAGATGTAATGACACACCACACACAAATGAAGTAATAGTGCAAAAATATATTTCGAACAACACATCTTATTACGAAATCGCCATTCCGTTACCCTTTATTATGATTGTAAATTACATTTCTAACTGGAAATTACAAATACTATTTCGTGTATAGTCAATGCGTTCAATTAAACTCTGTTTTATTAAGTCCCCCTTCAACATAATTATAACAAAACCACCACGCGACAGCTGCTATATACTATTATACATATTTCCTACATTATATTAAAAACAATTACTTTGTAAATCAATAATAAGACTGACACTTTAAAAGAGACTGGCTTGTACTTTGTGATCAATCAAATAATACAATTCTACACGTCTCCGTAATTATATATTAATACTAAATATGTATTACATTACCCAAATAAAAGTATTCCAAATCTGGACAAAAGCCAAAAGATAGGCTTAGGTTATAAGCCTATCTTTTTAACGAGAAGTTATCATTATTATTCCACTTCGGTGTCCTAAAGCTAGTTGGTGGATACACGATATGAACTCGCGATCTTCGATTAAGTTGCATCTGTTTTATGCACTGAGCATCTCGTATAAGCATATATACATACATATGTATATAAATAAACTTAGATCTTTAAATATAGAACACGTTATAAAGAATAGGAATTATTTGAAAATACCATTTTCATAAAACTTATTTTATAATAGTAATTAAAAAAAATATTTTATACTCAATTAAATATTTTTACATTTTATAACAAACAACAGTAACGACCTCGGCTAACAAGCACAATTTCACATAAGTAACGTCAACCACGAACAAATATGAACCCGACCCAAAAGCTTCTCAAAATTAAACATTAATTAAAGAGGGTCGAGAACACATTAAAATTTATTTTAAAATATTATGTCAGGCGCTAAATATAGTATAAATCTAATAAAGCGCTTCTGTCACGAAAATTAAATCAATAATAAAATATTGTTTTTGTGACTTTTGTATGTTAATAGTTCATGTATTGCTCAGCGTTGAAGGGAAACTGTGCCGATAAAACTCAGCCAAAGGTGTATATATCAACCGTATTTGAACAATGTGGTGAAATAAACTCCAAATCAAAGAAAGATAATAGACGTTTGTCCACCAGTGAGAAACATATTTGTATGAATGATAAAGTAATGATTTTTACCAACGTGAGCAAAATTCAAACTCAATTTCATGTTTGTAATTTTGTTATAACATAGGTCGTAAATGGATGTAATAAATTCAAACAGTTATCATTAACATATTACCATTTTAAATGTTTATTATGTAGCTCTATAAATGTGTAATTAAAACGTTACTATAGAAACTTAAAATTAATCAAAATTCGTTAATAAACTTGATGAACACAAAACAAATGAAATAGGTAAGTATATAGATTATCGTAAAGTTAAGAATTTCAATAACAATCCTTTATAATACGTACGACCTTTACTTACAAGTATTGTTTAGGGGATAATTAGTTAAACAACGCTGTCTTCTTCTTTCGAATGTCAAATCAATAATGATAAATAATATATAATAATTATTAAATAAATAATAATATCCTGGGACATTATTCACACACGGCCATCTGATGCCAAACTAATCAGAGCTTGTACTATGGAAACCAGACAACTGATATACTACTTTTCTTTTGTAAATACATACTTACATAGATAATAACACTCGGGACAAACAGACATGTTAATGCACACAAATGTCTGTCCTGGGTAGCAATCGAACCCACAACCTTCGGCGTGATTGCAAAGTCTCCACCAACCACGTCAACTAGCCCTAATAATCATTCATTATTTAAAACATGTAATCATATATTAAATTCAAAGATCAATTTTTATTTTGATCGTATTTCGAAAATCATTAATAGATAAATATATATCATAATAAATACTCCAGTTTCTTTTTATTTAGTTAATAAATCCGTTTTAATCACACACTTACGATACAATTAACTAAATAAATGAAATGGCAAAATATTCTAACAATGCCACCTTTATATACTCTGTTACCTTTATATATTGCGGCGAACCAAACATTAGCGCTATTCAGAAAAGTGTTTTTTCATACGAATTTAAGTAGAAAAAATAATATATTGTTTTTACGGTTTAACATAATTAGTTTATTGTATTTTTATTTTCTTTTGGATATTATTGTTTGAAATGAATCATCTTAAATTATTAAACAACAGTTGCTAAGGAATTTGAATAAATTATAATTTATTTTCCAATTTCAAAAGGTATTTCATAAAACCAAACGATAAAATAGATTGTAAAGAAAAGGGCTTGAATTTTCTGCTTATTTTATTGCAAAAAGAATAATTTGCATAATTTAGAATATTAAAAATGATATGTATAGAATAGAGCCTTTTTTAAACCAAATTATAATTGGAATAGATAAAGAATAAAAATATAAGCTATTCAGCTTCAATACTTTATAGTCAGTAACAAGGCTAAATGTAAGGCAAATTAATGTACATTATAACTATTTACAATTAGATTTAAATATATCATCTATGAGATCGTTCAATCGTTAAAGGAAATGCGCATAATTTGTATATACAGATTCATTCAACCGTTAATAATGATGGTCTGGAAATACCATACATATGTACAAATTGTTTTGACAGCGATTTAGAGTTGTTAGGTTTTAAGTATAAAAGTAGCTTGTGCCCATAACCTTCCATGGGCTTCAAGCCTGCTTTATACTAAATGCCTTCAAAATCGCTTTTGTGGTTTAGTCATGAAAGCGTAACAGAAAGACGGACAGAGTTACTTTCGTACTTATATTAGTATAAATAATGCCACACAAACTAAAAAATAAAATATATTAAGTCGTAATTTTACAAGATAAATTAAAGTTAGTACTGGTTTGAAATAATTGGATTTATTAATAAAATTACATGTATTACGAGATACAATTTTACATGAAAATCAACGAATACTATGAATCGTGTAAATAATTTGCATTATATAATTTTAACATAACATTTAAATTATATTAATAGGCAAGAGGTACCTGCAATGTTTCGAATATAATTTTCGAATATTGTTAATAACAACAATGAAGTCATATAGAAGACAAAATGACATCACGTGCACACATAATATTCCGTGAATTCCCCCGATAATTTGCTAAATCAATAATTTCAACACCTCATCGAATACGCCAGTCGAAAGCTAGTTGTATCTAAAGTAGCACCCACGTACAACCTTCAATTATTGTGATTAGCATACAAGACTTTACCGCCATTTTGTCTGTGAAACTGTTAATAATTATATTACTTTCTATTTAATAATGATGATCTGACCGATTTCCGCCACAGCGGATAGTCCCAATGGAGTACATATTATAGTGCACAAGTGTGTGCGAAAACACACGATGGAAAGGCACATCCAAAACACCGGAAAGAGTTCACCGAAGAGAGGCACAGGACCAACGGCTTTGCGTGCTTTCTGAGATGAAGTGTACTTCCAACATCCAGACTCCGGGCTGCTAATGAGATTTTTTTCGACAGAAAATCTCAACAACTCTTTATCGGTCTAACCTGGGGATGAAACCATGGACCACGGGATCTGCACTAGACTTACGAAGTCAATAATTATATTACTTTTTATTTTATAAACAAATTTCTCCAGATGTGTTGCCCGTACTTTTATTTTATTTTTAGGGTGTTTATGTAACTATATTTTTTTACAATCCAAATTTTAATATTGAGAGTATTATTCTTATTTTATAAAGATAAAGTTTGAATTACAAATTCTTAGTATAGCATCTTTCATAGTATATAATTGAATATAATAACCATACTATTTAATAATGTGCATCAATGTGTTAGTAGAAAAACGGGAAAATTTGTTTTTGAGAATGCCACCAGTGGTAGCTTTATGTCGTAATGAAATAAATACATATTATTATACAAGCATCTAGTATTATTTCTTTTTTAATCTTAAGCAAGTCTCTTTTATTATAAATAAATTATTATATATGGTTAAATCGTGAACTACCATCGCGGTAACCGTGTCGCCATTGAAATATTCAAACTACGGTCAAAGGGTGTGACCATAACCGTCTAAGGCATTAATAGTTAACTTTTCTCGATATGGTTTAAATGGCTATTGAATGGTCTTATATGTTTCGAGTTAACGGGGTTTAAATATTATGATGACGTTTAAGGTTAGCAGCCGTTGGGCTTAAGCTTGTGACTCAGTAATCCAGATAGGGATTTGGTTCTATCATTTTTATTTTATTTAAACACCGATACGACCCGTGTTATATGAGTCAAAATTTGCAAGTTCAAATCGGAGTGCACTTGTGTATTCATGTGTTATATATGTTTTATGTTAAACTTCTATTGGAATATCTTGGGGGTAAGGCCGTGACGTCAAACGACATGACGCTCTGTTATCATGCTCCCTCCTCGCATCTCTTTACTCTCTTGCGTGAACTTATATATAGCTCGTTGCTAAATATTATAATATATATATATATATATATATATATATATATATATATATATATATAATTGAGTAACTTAATTCCATATGGTTATTTATTTTACTTATATTTATTTATTGGTTACCGTTAATTATATTCTTTTTAATGATAACCATAAATTTTGATCTGCGAGATATCCCGTCACGGCGAGATTTTAATGCAAAATAGGAAGCCTGAGTGACTTATCAACGTCGTCAACTGTTAACAAAAATCAAATATTATTTATTCAGGTAGCTCATAAAGGAACCTATGAAACCTCGTGTTATTTGTATTGAATTAAATGTAATCAGTTCGGAATATAGATTCTACCAAGAAGAACCAATAAGAAAAACGTTTGACAATATATTAAAATGCAAACTAAGACGGTATAACCCTCGTGTCAGTAATTAAACTGGCTCACTCTCACTTCGAACCGGAACACGATATAAAGTATTGTTCTTCGATAGTAGAATAAGTGTCGAGTGGGTGGTAATACCAGACGAGCTTACACAAGGCACTACCATCAAGTTTAATAGCACAAATTTGATGGAAAATGTTATAATGTCTCAATTGAAATAGCTCATGTATAATTAAGGTGAACATATTATATGAACTTAAAATTATATATATATGTTTAGCAGCAAATGTCCATGGGAGATGGTGCCTTACCTTGAGGTCGCAGATTTGCGCCCTACATATTTTGTAAAAAATATTTTTATATTTATAAATATATAACGTTGATATTTCTATCAAAGACTTCGGTTAAAAAACCGAACAAGCTGACTGTAATTAGAACATGAAACAAATGATAACATTATCAAATCAACTTTCCGGCTCAATACATTTCTCCTTAGCAAAGTCAATATCTTTTCATGACGTAAAATATTCTACAAAGTAATTCAACAAAGATTTACTTTCATGTTTGGTAATTTAACACATGCATTTATTTATTGCACAACTTAAATATATACAGAAAAAAACGTTTAATCATACTAATACATATGTATAAATATACAATTATACACATAACATATGCTTAATATACTTAAAATCACATACTCATACTATTCAGTAAAAAAGAGTAATTGAGATTCATATCAACTGTTATAGGTATTACACATTTACATTTTTAACTAAAACTTTTAGAATAAGACTTTCAATTATACTTCTAATTTTATTATTATGTTGAACAAACTTGAAATTCAAGATCGAATACAGTCGTAAATCAACAGAAAGTGATCTGCGATCTTGACTATAATCGATTAAGTCATTTAAAGGATACACGCATCATAATAGCATATCAGCGTAAGTCGGTTTCAACATTTTACGAGTGTGATACAAAGCGAGTTCTGAAAGAATAGCCCTGGTGGTATTTATAAAATATCTGAAATTATTAGATTTCCTCGAGTTCATTGACCGCAATATCATATTTCTGTTATGTCTGTCTAAATTCGAACTCATTTGTAATCACAATTATAGCACGTTCACTGTGACATGACCATATTTAATAAATAATTATCGCGAATGTCGAACAAGTCACAAACACAGGTGTTGCCAGAAATAATTCGACATAATTTTGCTGAATTTAATAATCCAACTCGTTATCTTATTTTATAGACATACACACAATTTCATTCTCAAATTGAACATTAATAATTATTAATGACTAAATTTAAAGCCAACTAATTATTAGAACGAGATAATTCTTTGAAGTGTTTAAATTTAACGGTAATATCCAATTGACCAAGAGGCCTTCGCTTCTGGTGAGAATTCGGATCCTAAGCAATACGTAAGCCGATTTTTATATTTTAATTCAATGAACACTATTTCTTTATTTCTATAGGGAGAAATTTCAAGGTTCAATGCAACATTTCTGATGCAAAAACGTTGTACTGAGTTGAATATATTTTTCCATGTATGCGTTTATTTAAGCAACACGTAAAATTTTATACCATATAAAAACATGAAATTTACGTGTGTCACGTCATTCGTCAGAAACCTCTACGAAACGCGCTGCAAGTTCTGGTATAAGTTTTATATATATTGTTTTAGTATTTTTTTTAATAGGCATTACAAAAAAAAACGTCTTCTCACTCAATAGTACAGATTTGTAGTTTGTGTATCCTTAAATGTCTTGGCACTTCTATTAATATGTGATAAATAAACAAAAGGCAATTCCATGTGGGCGTCAGTGATTCAAATTTTATTAGCGTTTTACGTCTACATTAATAAAAACAATTGATGAGTATGTCTTCTTCACCTACATATCTGAATGGAGATAATTTGTATTCATGGATCGTGAGTAAAGTGGGTCGGGTCAGTTCAGCCCGCATTATTCTCTTTAATAAACAATTGGAGAATGATAGTGATGGCATGAGTACTCCAATATTGATGAATTTATAGTAAATCTAGAGCCGAATTTGTCCAACGGTTAGAATAAAAATCTAAATCGAATTACTCGGGTTCAAACTCGAGCAACCAACTGAATTTTCGTGAGATTAATATGTGTGTGTAATTCATATCGAGGAAACCGGACGTATCTTGACGGACGAAAACTGCCACGTATGTTTCCTCCAACTCGCATTGGAGCAGCGAGGTGGAATGAGTTCCAAAACTTCTTCTCAAACAGTGAGATGGCGTTCATCCAGCGTTCAAATCGAATAAAGAATGCCTTTATTAAGCGTTAATTATATTAAAGTTACAATTAGTATTATATTAAAATTAATGTACAAAATGCAAATACATTGTAAAACCAATCTCGCCGCGTTACGAGCAAAGAAAAAAAAAACAAGCTGACAATAATAAACGAAATAAACACGGAAATATATTATATAAATAATCACATAATTGTGCATACAAAAAAAAATTAAGTGCATTCTCTTAATAAACTGTTAACGTTTTTTAAATCGTGCTTTTAAAATAAAACATTTATATTATAATTTTGTTTATAAATATTCATAGAATGTTTGTAAAGGCTCTTCCGTTTATAGTCACGCGTAAACACAGTTTCGATAGAGACGTCAACGGTTTTATCGACTATCAATAAATCTGTTCAAGGTCACCAGTGTAAATATTTCGATGAAAAAAGTCAAGTTAATAATATAAAACCTTTTTTATATTCTCGTTTAATACTATTTTTAATGAACTAAATACCAATATTTAGATCTAGGTATTGTGACTTTAATGCAATAATCATGACTCATTGAATCAAGGATCATATTAAGTTTTTATCACTGCTGTTTTTTTATAGTAAAAGTAGTCATTAAGCACTCAATTAATTAGGATAAGAAATAAATTTTCATGCGCTTAATTTATGCTCGGCGTTTTAAAAAAAACATCGTGATGATTTTTTTAATGTTATAGGCAGGCGGACACGGGCCACCTGTTGGTAAGTGGTCACCAACGCCCATAGACATTGGTACTGTAAGAAATGTCGCTTACATTGCCAATGCGCCACTAACCTTGGGAACTAAGAAATTATGTCCCTAGTGCATGTAATTACACTGGCTCACCTTCAAATCGGAACACAACAACAGCAAGTACTGGTGTTTTGCCGTAGAATATCTGATGAGTGGGTGGTACCCACCCAGACGAGCTTGCACAAAGACCTACCACCAGTACATTAGATTCTCACAATACCAATGTCTATTAACGGTAGCGACCACTTTTCATCTGCCTTCATATATTTAACTAGTTATCGACCGCGGTTTTGTCTTCATGGTAGAGACATTAGGTATAAAAAATAGCCTATATTTTCTTTGTATTCAAGTTTATGTTTCGTATTGCTGTCCCATTGGATTATAGAAACGAGGGCATGTAAAGTGCACGTATGTATGCTCATAAACAAACGCACTATCATATCTCCAGCCGATTTGAACCCGTGATCTTCTGTCAAAATGAAGCATCATAATAATTATCAACCTTAATAACAAAAAAGGGATTCCTACTTTATTTAAACAATATATTTAATATGAATAAACTGTTCTTATCTAATTAGAAGGGTAAACGAACTTTTTATTTGATAAAAACATAGTAAATATGTATGAATGACATATGGTCGAAGATATTAATGTTACTAAGTAAACCGTATCTTTCCAACAGCCAATAAGTAACTATCAATTTATAATTTATACGAAAGACAGTATCGGTTATAAATTAATACATTTTAAAGGCGTAGTGTGTACAAGATTATATAGGCGATAAAAAAGTGTGGAGTTTTCGTTTTCGTTATTAATTTGCCTAAATTAAACTGCCTCTTAGTCTAATGGCTTAAATGGTCCTGGGATGAATTTAAAGTGATTGCATTTTCTGTCAAAATTTAATAAACGTTCGGAAACAAAATTAAGATACTTCTTTTTGCCTGAACTCTTTATATGTCGAATTTGACGCACCATTGATATAATCTACAATCCGAACCGAAGCTTTACATTTCATTTAACTTTTAAAAAGTCAATTCAAAGTTTTTAAAAGTAATTTTATAAGAGTATATTTTAAATTTACATTACAGTTTTTTGTTTATTCTCTGTTAAATAAAAACACCTTAAAATTTGAGAAAGCGCTTCTTTTTCGATAATTAAATTAAAAAAATAAACATCTATTCCAAACTCAACTATAAAATAGTTGAGTTTGACGTAAATTGACTTTTAAACGATTGAAACAGAATAATAATTTAAATATTTAAACCTTAATGTGTAATTAATAAACTAAAGAAACAACATTTTGCGAAATACATTTGTAATAATTTAAATAAATATGCTAAAACCTACGCCTTCAACCCACAACATCCGATTAAATTTGTCGCTTTCATATTAAAAATATACATTTTAATACCAAACTGCGCAGTTCATAAAACTTACTGTATAAAGAAAAATATAAAAGTACTTAACAATTTGACATTTAAAAGCCGACGATTGACGACGTGAAATGTCGTATCTAAAAACACATTTTTTGTGATTTTAAAACTTTGTTCTTTTACATTCAAATCTTAAATAACAGTAATAATGATTTAACAATAAAAGCGAAGCAACATCGACTTTATTAGACAATCTAAAATATTAAGTGCATTACAATCTAATTACAATCTTTACGGTGAAGGAAAACATCGTGAGGATGCATGTGTCTAATTTCACTGAAATTCTGCCACATGTGAATTCTACCAACCCGCATTGGAGCAGCGTGGTGGAATAAGCTACAAACCTTCTCCTCAAAAATAGGAGAGGAGGCCTTTAGCCCAGCAGTGGGACATTCACAGGCTGATACGGATTACGGATTACGGATACAATCTAAGCCAATTTTATTTATTAGTTTTCACTTACAATCAGTAATAAAAAAGTTTCAACTAATTATAGTAACATATATAAAAAAATACATAAACGTTTTTATCTTAAACAGTATGATTATCACATTGCATCAAATCACATGTATAAAAGCAGGTGCATCCGTTATCAGTCACATTCCGGTCCCCAACTTGATTGATAACCGCTCATGTTATGTCAACAACCTGTGATACTGCACCCACGCTTAGCGTCATCTCCGGTTAAGTCGTTTTAGTACTGTATATCATGATCTCATTATTTTGTCATGTTTCATTAAAGTGTCGTATACTATCAAGCGACAAGTATAAAGTGATACATATATATAAAAAGCTACACACACACACACACACATACACACACACACACACACATACACACATATATGTATACGTGTGTATATAGCTTGTAGCTTTTAAAAATACTGACTATAATCGAAATTATCTTTATTAAAATATGATCCTATAACAACTTTTGAATCATGTTACAGGATTAAATTTTAATACTACCATTGGTGCGAAAAATAGATACTACCGAGTTCCGGCAAGCAGTCAGTAGATTACTATTTTTCTCAAAAGATAGTCAATGTTAGGTATATTTATCAACATAAAGAATTCAATTTATATGTTCTATAAAGAGATATCAACAAACGAACTCCACGATTTTTATCTTGTATTTTGTACTTATTATATATTATCTTGTATTTTATTAATTAAAGTTTTTTTATCATCATATTTAAATTTTTGAACAGGCAAAGTTAAAAATATTGGAATTTCGTTATATAAATGAATACCCCGGGAAGGATGTGTTGACTTCGGAGTCGGAAATTTGGTGTTTGAAGTTTACCGTAATGGAATAAGATATTTCAGTTAATATAACTTGAAAATATAACAATAATATTCTACCGCCAATCTTCTGTTTATTTTTATATTGGTTTAAAGTATAAGCGAGGAATTACATGCTTGTGGATAAGGAGTGGCTTATATTATAAGTGTAAAAATTTTAAAAAACGAAGGCTGTCGGTACCTTCTCTGTGGTAGTTGGATAAGTTTCTGAAAGTCCATTATAACAAGAACTTCCATTACATTTAAGTTTAGTTAAAGCGGCTATCATAATATAAGTTTAAAAATAGTTTTGATAAATTTAAGTTTAAAAATAAAAAATTGCTAGAAGCGTTGCACTTAAATTCAACTTAGAATTTTCCTTTCATCCCTCAAAGAGGGTTTATGCTTAAAAACGTATATAAGTATTTTTTTAGAACAAAGGTACTTTTGTAATAAAATGAGTTGAATCACTAGTAACGAAATAAGCTAAATGAAATATAATAAACTATGTCTATATAAATGGTTTCTGACTTAATCAAGCATTACAGGGTCTTTACAGGCGACTCCTATATATATTTAATTATATATTATTATATTTGTCTGTTTTGTACACTCGACAAATACCTACGAATAGGTACGAATACAAGCTATTATTACCATATCGGTTGGTTGAATGCCTCAATGGTTTAATAGCTCGATAAAAGGCAGACCCCGAAGTCCTGAGTTCAAACCTCAGGTCGGACAGATAAGAAGTTATTGGGTTTTTATGTCAAAGATTCTCAGAAGAAGCCCCGAATTGAAATTGTGTACAGTCTCGCACCTCGGAAAGCACGTAAAGTCGTTGATAATGTGTCGGAATGTCGTCCGATCGGATTATGAGTGAGGGAATATAGAGTGCAAACACTTTACACACTTGTCCACTTGTATGCTGCGCAGTTGGCTAATCTGTCTTGCCATTGGCCGCCGTTGCCAAAATCCATCAGGCAGACATCATATCAGTTGTTGATTTTGCTATATTTTTAAGGCTTTTAGTTAAATTAACATGTTAGTAAGTATGGGTGAAAATTGTCACATTATTTTAAGCAAAATGGTGGCATCGGTGACACATTATAGAATATTGAATATTATAATTTGTTACTGTAATTGTAATTGTTGTTGTGTTGGTTTTTTTTGGACAAATGTTTAGTTGTAAAAGGTCTTATAAATCAAAGTAATTCGTTTTATATAATCCTGTGTTATATTTTCGTAACAATGCGGATATTTTTTTTAATATTATTATCATCTAAGTGATTGCATTGATATAATAATCATTGAACGGTTATTTCTAACTAATTATTTATGACATGTATATATCGTGATAAATAAGCTATTTATATTTGTCTTACCCTATATTAATAGAGTTGTGTCTCCAATTGCATATGGTTATTATAAATTATTACGATATAGTAATTTCTACTTTTTTTTATAAAAGAGTTTGCGATGGTAAACCACCACCCATACATTTGCCGCTCTAAGTAATATTTACCGTCCGTTACATCGCCAATGAGCCAACCTTGGGAACCAATTTTTTTGGAATTTAAATGACGTACGGCATTAAACAAATTATATTCTAATTAAAAGCTTTATCTAGATAAATGATGATTTAGAGTTTTTTTCTGTGATTACATAATTTTAGAACATTTAATTATAACTACTTACAGGAAACCACATGCTTACATTTTTAAGCGGATACAGCGCTTAAAGCGGTCGTGTTGCCATCCTGTTCGCTAATAAGAACCCAAAGTCGTCAACACAGATGACCATGTATGTAAAAATCAATCTGCTTTAGATTTACAAGAATACCTAACCATTAAAAAGCGGGGCTTGCGCTGTATGTACATTTAAATAAACATCAGATAATAATAAATCGCAAATTTTTTTGATGTTATATAAAGTTAAGTACCATACAATTGAGCCGGTTGGCGTGGTTGGTAGAACACTTGCTTTTCACGCCGAAGGTTGTGGGTTCGATTCCCACCCAGGACAGACATTTGTGTGCATGAACATGTCTGTTTGTCCTGAGTCTGGGTGTAATTATCTATATAAGTATGTATTTACAAAAGAAAAGTAGTATATTTAGTATATCAGTTGTCTGGTTTCCATAGCACAAGCTTTGTACAAGCTTAATTTGGGATCAGATGGCCGTGTGTGAAAAATGTCCCAGGATATTATACCTACCCATTGCTATAATTTGTATTAGAAAATTAATTATACTGTTTAAACGCATATTGGTTAATAAATAAAACCATATCTTTATTGGCTGTCTAATTTTCTTTCCGTGCTATATTTAAGAAACAATACGTTTCGCCATCAAATAATCATATTTTGAATTTTAATAATTTAAAAACGTCCCTAATAAGGACTTTTGGTAAATTTTTAAGTCGTATCCGTGACGTAAAATCTTTTAGGAACGAATTTGATGGGTACGGGTGCCTTATGACTTCGTATATCATTTAACTTACTGACAGAATATCGTATAAGGTGGTCCTATTCAACGAACTCTAAGCCCAACCATTATTACCTATTGTTCATAACTTTATAAGTACCCGTAACCGTAACCTACCCGTAACCTGCCCGTTCCGGCTTCGCATGGGTAGAATAAGGATCTACTTAAAGGTTTATATCGTAATACACATAACTCCGGTTTATTCGATTCACGCTAGTAAAGCTGCCAGTCGTCAGGATTTTTCCGAGATCTTCCATAATCATTGCCAGTTTACACAAAGCTTTAAGGAATTATATAGATAAGCCTTCCTTACAAATCACGCCGTCCATTGGAGAAAACCGTTTGCAAAATTCGTTGAATTGTTTTTGAGTTTATGATTCATACAGACATATACATTATTCCCAAAATCTCATAGTCTGAAAGGCTACTAGAAACATAAAGAGATCAAGAGTGCTTTCCGAGGCATGAAAGTGCAACAATGACAGCTCCTTAGCGTCAACTGACTGAAAAATTCTAGACAAAACCTCAATAACGTATTCGGCTTGACACAAAATTCGATTTTCAAATCGACCTCACGTTCCTCAGTCAACGAGACTGACCAAATAGCCAGTGCTACACACATACACACTCACGCACACAATATATGCTTACGTGATTATGACCTTAAACTCTATTGAAATTTAATTCAAACGCTACAATCGATTCGAATTCAAAACGACCTTCACAACAAGAATAATTTACACGAATATCTTTTCCTTATTGCAATTTATCTGGCAAAATATTTTTATGATTATTGTTTATGACATAATAATACTTTATGCAAACACATTATATACAATAAACTACAATTATTAATTAAAATTTAATTACTTTAATCATTAAGTAAAAGTAATTTAATAGCACATTATTTTTTTATTATAATGACCTTTATTATATCAATAATATTTTTAAGTGCACAAAAATATAATATTATTAAAAAACTCAGATTAAATTCTTCCTTGATAATTTCGTATTTTAAAAATCAACCTTCAACTCAACGATCTATCGTTGAAGATGAAGTGATCAGCAATTTTATCTTCGAGTTCGTATTATTTACTTAACGAAACTTCAATACAAAGAGGCTAAGTTTCTAAGATTTATTTAAATTATATAAAAAAAAAAAAACTCCAAGACTCGAATCTGTGCCTCGCGGGTATCACGGCCAATGAGCTGCCAATTAAGTAAGTATAGCTTAATTCCGTCTGAGTAAATGCATTAAAGTTTGTAGTCTTAACCGATAGTCATCTATGATAATGTCTCAAGAATTATCAACTAATTGAAGACCAAGTTTTCTTCCATCTCTAAGTTCTTAAAATTGAATCTGTCATTTCAAAGATTCCGTATTTTCGATTTGTACACAGTGGATATATATATATATATATATTGTAAGATTGAAATTATAGATAAACATTTTCGAATAATATAAATTTATTCGATTTTTTTTTATCCAGACATAAAATACGAGCTCAAATACGAGCAAGAAATTTGTGTTTATCTACATTGGATGTAATTCTATCAAATGTACCCTATACTTTCATTCTCTTAACCACTAACAGCCTTTGAATGTCGCACTGCTGGGCTTAGACCTCCTCTCCCTTTTTGAGGAGAAGGTTTTGGAGCTTATTCCACCACGCTGCTCCAACGCGGATTGTTGAAATACACATATGGCTGAATTTCAGTGAAGGTTTAGACAAATGCAGGTTCCCTTACGATGTTTTCCTTCACCATCAAGCACGAGATATATTATAATCACATGAAAATTCAGTGGTGCTTGCCCGGGTTTGAACCCACGATCATCGGTTAAGATTCACGCGCTCTTACCATTGGGCCATCTCGGCTATCAAAAGCTTCTCTTAAGCAAAAAGGAAAATTTAGCTTTACCCAGCAGTGGGATTTATACCAAATATTGCAGTACTATAATCCACATTAAGGAATATAGCATTAAAATGTACATACATGTAATTAAAACAGTGCATTAGATGATGAATGACGTTCACCGCTAATCGCTTTTGCGATTAGCGAGAATGCAAGAACTTTGATATTTGTAATAATTCAAAGAGCATTACGCTTTTAACATTTCTTAATTGCAAACGGTTAGTTATTTAGCTGGTTAATGTGGCTTGCGAGTCGTAAATCTAGAAGTAACATATTAGACCCCTCATTTATATAGACTCTGGATGATCTAGTAGCCTCCAGCGGATATGAATTATTTTTGCTTAAGCCTGCTATTAAAGACCCATAATAGCTATCGTAAGCTCACTCCGTACTTATATTCGTATTATAAATTAAACAGAGAGTTTGTATATTATGCTCCTAATATTTTTTATAGAAATTTAATTCGTTTCTTGATATTTATTTATTTACATAAAGGACGCAAAGGTTTTGAAAAAGATTATAACAAAATCCTATTTTAAAAAAGGAACTTCTACATTTATATCCAGTAAATTCAGAATACAAACATAACTTTACAGATTATTAATTTAGTTATAAACTGTAAGCAAAGGTCAAAATTCATTTAGACAAAGGACATTATGAATACTTAAAATTAATGTACAAGCAAATTACCAATTGTAAAGTAGGTGTGTAATGAAGCCACGGCCGATATAAGATTCAGGGTTGCCAAATGGAATAATTAAATATTTTCTTTTCTCCTTCATATATTAATAATTTAAAATAAAATATAATAGTATAAAACGTGCTCTTTGAAATATGCAAACAAAAAATATTATTTTCCGAAATTCTTTTCTACAAAGTATTCAATTATATATTGTCTATTAAATATACAACATATTTTTTTATTATTTTTTTTTTTTATAATATATATATTAAAAAAAATGCAACATGTATATTATAATTTATCACAGGCAGCTCCAAAACCTTCCCCTCAAAAAAAGGAGAGGAAACCTTAGCCCAGCAGTGGGACATTCACAGGCTGTTACGATAGTAGTATTAAGATGATAGCGTTGAGGCTAATACACATGTGACATTAACACTAATACACATGTGACATATATCCAGTATATATAACCAATTCAGGTTTGAAAAGTACCTTCTCTCTTCTATCTCTTTCGTTAGAATGTACAAAACTGACGAAATATATATATAGTCTGTGGACCCGAAGAAATGCAAAAAATATATTACTTTATTAGTTAAATACAATAATATTTTACCTCACAATATATTCAGATGAAAGGACATGAATTTAAAAAATTAATATTATCATACGCATGATATGAATTTTTAAATAACTTTCAGCCCTAGAGTATTGGCGGTATAGCGACGCGCATGCGCGCTGCGTCACATGTTAATGTACTAAACATCACTCAACGGTGTTAAGAACAAGAATCGCTTAACCATTCACATGAAATAAAACCGTTCTCATACTAACAAAACGATTTATTATTTTAAAATCGCTACACTGAAATTATTAACATCAAAATATGTGTCTAAAATTTAAATTTAGAATTGCATTTATTTTTTTTTAAAGTAAGATAGTTATTTCAGAAATTTCCTAATTTAATTATATATTATATTTATATAACGTTAAAGCGTTATTTATGTGAGTATTGTATTTATTATAGTAGCGCGGTCTTCATGAATTATACTGATTAACCAAAAGGTTGAAGCTAGAGAATGGCTTCAGGCCTTAAGCCTTTTGCCTACACAACTTTGTCGGTTAATAAAGTTTTTAAATATATAAAGGAAGACTTTTCGTTTATCGTGACATCATCGTGTCAGAACTGCCACACACGCGCGACTTGACAGATTCTGGGGGATTATTACGTAATCTGTCACTGATTAGAAACAAGAATTGCGATTATATAAGAAGGGTTTGATTATTTGAGTCAGGTATTGATGGCGACAGAACTGTCGACTGGCATCATGCGACTACTATTACCTTTCTCGTGTTTTATAATTATTATTCAGGCTTCATTCATAAAAGTGTAAACATTATTGGTGAATTTAATTTATTAAATATCAAATAATTAGTTCGAGTATATTTTTTATAAAAAAAATTCAAATGTATTTTGTGTATGGATTTTTTTTTAAATTCGAAGGTTGACTCATCCATTTATTTAGCCGTAGTGTGATTAAAATTCTTCTAGTGGTTTATTTTGTAATGCCTAATAGATATATACGTATTATTTAAAAAAAGTTTTTATAGTGCTTACGATTAATATTTTCTATAAATAATTATATGTAATATAATAAGTGCATATTTATTTGTTTTTCAAAGTGATATTTTTCGTATTAAGGTCAGGTCACAGTGCAAGGTCGATGTTTTTGTAATGGTGTGTTGGACATAATACTGGATTTGCGCAATGTGCGATGGACTTAACAATTACTAGGCAATGCAAGGTCAAAGTATACTTTAATAATTGCACAATATTTTTTTTTCTATGAAATAGAAATGAAATGATAGATATAATTACAATTGTGAAAAAAATCTGCGTGCTAATTATCTGGGCGCATTTCGGTGTCCCACTAAGCTTCCACCTAACCCGGTGTCCCACCTAAGACTTTTATGTTAACTCAGTATTTGACTTATAATCACAAATAAACAAAATCACTTCTGCGTGAAAAAAAGAGATGCAAAATTATTGTTACTTAATACTGTACTGAAATAGACACGTGTATATAGAACCGGTTATTACAGAATTTATTTTTAAACGCATAAACCAATTATTATCAAATATATATATTTAAGAGGACTATGAACTTTTTATGTAAAGAATTCTAAGAAATATAAAAGCAAAACGATTTTGTTACATACATTTATTTTTTCCTTTTAACTTTATTTGGTCTTCAAAGCATTACCGATTTAACTGTACTATCATAATAGGAGTATAGTAACATTTGACGTCGTTAAACAAATTGCTCTTGAAATTTATTACTTCAGAGCAAGTAATAAAGTTGCAGGTCAATAATAATACGAATGCAAATTAAACTTGTACGCATGTGCATAAGCACAGTCATCATCATTACCATTAGCCAATAGATCGCTCACGTGTATTTAATTTAAGTGTTACATCCGCTGCACCACTTATTTTATTCGATTTATAATCATTCGCTCAATTCATATCACTATAAAATGAAGTAGTTAGGTAGGTAGGTACCTCCCTAATTGTGTAGCTTTATACTTTGACATTGACAGACAGCGTCGAAATAGTTCCGTCCGAAATTTAAAAAAAAAACTTTCAGATGAGTTTCAAAAAAACGTTTTCCAATTATCATTTAATTGTCAGTGAGTTATTTCGATAGGTCGTTGAGGTCAGAGATCGAGGAATTGACAAAAGTAAAGTTGATGTTTTGCTTTAATGTGCTTAAACCATAATCCGAAGGCGAAATGTCACGTGGGTGTTTGAATAGTGATACAATATTATCAATGGAATTTGAATGAGCTAGCAACAATGGTGCTGACCTGAAATTGACGTTGAGACAAGCGTAAGTAGCTCAAGAGAGTTTCCAAAAAGTTTTAAACTGTCCAATAAATATCTCGAACGTATTTTTAATCTATGAAACAGTCTTGAGTCAATTTCGTGGTTTAACAATGGCCAAAATTCTCGGACCGTAACGGTTGAGATATTGTAGCGTTTACAAAAAAAAGCTTTACCGTTCTTTAATACTTTATCATCTAGAAGAATTCAATTATGTATGTATATAATTACGACTATTCTTGTTCGTAACATCTAATAAACTTCAAATTGACCACTAGTCACGACCAGACCAGACCAGACCTTGAAATAAGTTTCACGTAGTATTTTTGTAAATTTGAGGTCTGATACGTTGTTGAAATTAAAGTAACTTGATCAATATTTGTCGTTGCATCATCGTTTAAATAAACCTACTTTGAATTTGGAATGAGTTCTTTATTTCTTAATATGAAAAGTTTTATAACTACTTATATTACACTTCGCAATTAATGAAATTCTTCGCTTAATGTTTTGAAGAGATTAAATTTTTAAATATAAATTTGATCTTAATTATTACAAAAATATAACAATATCAAATAGCAACTAATATTTATGAACATCAAAGGTTAGTATATATTACTTGTTTCTAATTGTTAATATTTTATACATTTTTAGTATATTGTATTTTAGTGGCAAAAATTTTTGAATTGAGATTTTAGTTTGCTCGATGTACTATTTTATCGGGTTTCATGTCAAACTGATTTTAAAATTATGAAAATGTATATTTAGTTTATTAATTAAATATGTAAGTAATTAATGTAAGTTTATAGGTTTCGCGCAATAATTACATATCTTATTGGTATAGAACTCTCGCAAGTGGAAATATTATTGTATTACTTTTGAAGTGTGACCGAGTCAGTGTAATTACACAAGGCACACATGGTTGGTGGTATAATAATGGTAAATGTTTCTAAGTCTATCAATTTAAGGTAGTGGCCAACGGTTACCATCAATGTTGTTCATTAGCTCATCTACTACCATCTATACTAATATTATAAAATAACTCTGTATGTCTGTAATGATTTCTCGGATAATCTGCTAAACCGATTTTGATAAAATTGAAAAAAAAAAGCTTGACTCCAAGAAAGGACAAAGAATACTCTTTTAAAAACAATAACTGCAAAAACACGCGGCTAAAGCCGCTGGCGAAAAACAGTGTTATGTATGAAATTCAATAATGTAGTCCAAAAACAATTTGTCCGTCCACTTACGTTATGGAAGATATTATGTTACGGATAGGTAGGATCTAATGATGTATGAGGTAATTATATCAAATGTTATAGAAAAATTTATAGCAATTCGATCTCGATTAGTTTGTTATAATCTTATCTGTCTAATATAAAGTCGTATATTTAAATTTTTGTTATTCATATTAAAATCTAAAATGGCTGGATATATTCTAATAAAATTTCGTAATATACGGTTTATATCATAAAACGGGAAATCGATAAAACTATTACTATTTTTTTTAAGCCCAGTAAATCTAGTATATTAATAATAATTACTTATCGAAATTGAAATTAGGTTTCGAAAAAAGAACACATTGCGGTTTCAATAATTTGCACTCTGTTCCAATAAACAAAAAAAAAAAAAAAGAACATGAAGAAAAAAAACGGTGTTGAGATAAAATATACAATTCATATCGAAGTGATACCCATGCAAAGTCGAAAGGTTAGGTAGTAGTGACTCACAACCTCTTGATCAGATCAAACAAATGTCCAGAAGTCATTTGACAGATTTGATTTGATTATACATTTGCCTTTAATCAAGTTAAATAAGCTTCGAGAATCTCGTTTGCCTTGGACATTATTTCCTATTTACCTACCGTTGAACTAACATCGCATTCTACAAATATCATTTTAAAAGCTACCGATCTTGAACAATTTAATTTTATTTATCAGTGCTTTATTTTTAATAATAATTCTGGCCATCTTGGCTATTGAGCATCAGTAATGTTAAATATTTATTATCTACGTTCGAAATTTGTTCACTGATAATCTTAGCATTAAAACAATTGACCTTTATTGTATACGGGTTCACTTCAATGAATTATTTAACGTTTAAAATGTTAAATTATATTACTTAAAAAACTATAACTATACACTTTTTGTTAATGTTAATTATAGTTTAAAAATTCTATAGACTAAAGACTGCTTTGATATAAAAATAAAAAGCAAAATTACAAATAAATAAACACAGCGAATAAATTAAGGATGTTTATTTATCTATAAATATACAAGAAACCGGCGTTTTTAAAATCTACCTCAATGTCGTTCATTACAAAAACCGGTAACAACAATATGACGCATGTAGTTAATTGATTCCTGTATCATTTTGAGTAAATAAAATTATATTACAATTAACGTCTCAAGACAATTATTTATTTAGGAAGTGATACCGCGCGTGGATATAATCTACTTAACTACGCATCGATCGATCTTCTATGCATTTCAAGGGATTCTATTATATAATAATGCAATAATAATAACTAGACTTGGTTATTTATTGAGGCACTAGAAAGTTGTAATTTGATAATTTCAAATAAAAAAAATGTAAGTTATAAAATTTTCAAAAATCGAACATTACCGTTTTGTAAGGATAAAGCAAATAGTTCGTCGTCTTGCAGCCATCGCAGCTCGCTAATTATAGACATATCAGCTTCGTAAGACATCAATGTGTCATGATAACAACATAACAACAATCCCACCGAACACCAGCTATTTGCTATATAACACAAAACAACACAATCGATATCGGTATCATCACAACACTAGCACGGATCCGCCGAGCGGAACGTCAAAACATTTTTATGCTGCTTGAATTATTCATACGAAAAAATTCTCGCGCCATAACACCGTACAGCACTTTTTTTCGAAAATGCGATACGGATTCACGCGCTCAATCGCTCGTGGCTCGTTACGAAACGTCAAATTGTGACAGCTGACGTTTCGATCGTAAACTCGGGGTGAACGAACGAGATGCGCGTAAGCACAACACTCACGTGCACTGCGCGTCGCCGTAGCACACTGACTGAACCGAACCAACAGCAAACCGAGTCTAGCGGGGGGCCGACATGTTACGTCCTTAAAACGATACATCATCGATAACTCCTGTTAAAAAAAATCGATAATTCGACATCACTAATATCGCTACCTCGTGTAAGGGCTAACGTCCTGACGTTTTACGGTTTAAAGCAAGTGTCCATTAAAATTATTTTTATTATTTTGGCAACATATTTGATGGTGAATTTATGGGGTTTTAACGGTGCAATTAGATTTGCTTACGATTCCGACTGCAACTTTTATTCATTTGTGATTAATGTGTCTCCGATTAAACATTTTGTTGTCTGTGCTGTTGTGAGAAATTGTTATAAAATATTTATTGTTATTTTACCTGGAATGCATTTTAATATGCACTTGTATAATTTTTATTCATTATCCGATTAATATTATGAAATATTCGATGGTATTTATAATGAAGTTTCATGCGAGTTCACGAGAATTTTATCATTATTTAATCGTTTTTTTTATTAATCATAAATAATATGTAACCCTCAAATAAAATAATACCGAAAAATATTTAAGAAAATCTTAAACTTTTTTTTACATAGATAAAAAGAACAACGTTAAATATTATTATTAACAAGACGATCTAGTTGTTAGAACACGTGGATCTTAAACGAAGGTCGCGGGTTCAAATCGGGGCAAGTACCTCTGTTTTTGAAGTGCTTAATTTACGTTCGCAATTCATCTCGCACTCTTTGGTAAAGGAAAATATCGTGAAAAAACAATACACGTAGACAGTGTATATAATATAATATATATTTACTATGTTGTCTTGTTTACTCCACAGACGTGTCGTCCGTGTGTCGTCTTATGTATCCGTATGTTTTTATTTCCAAACAGCATCACAATTGCAATTTTTTTTATCTTTGTGAGATTTTGTATACCTACGCTAAATGGTGTTCTGCCAGCCTGACCATGTCCGATCCTTTACATATAGTATTAATAAGATAAAAACGCATTTGTAAAAAATAATACCAATTAATTTATATTCGACTACAAGCAACAAACTAACATAGTGAACAAAAATTCTAATCATTACCCCGATGCAATTTTCTAGCCTAGCTAAGGGATACTCGACCTTTATTCAAAATATTATAAACAATTAATTTTAAAAAAATGCATGCTTAATGGAACTCCTCCACCGTCATAAATTTGCATCGGTTACAATATTTTAATCATATATATTGATTGAAAAAAATTTAGAGCCAAGTTAAGGTGGAGTGGTGTTCCTACATATTTACGTTTAATTTATATCGCATGTATAGTCATTTGTTTTCTTTTGCACACCTACTTACAACCTTCCGTGTACTTAAGGCTGATAAAGAATGCAGTAGCGTTATACCTAGAATTGTGCAATTTACATTTGAGAAATAAACAAATAAATAATCGTATATAAATTAATTAAACATTTCATTTCTCAATCTATTTATACGAGCACACTCATACCCACATCTTATTTAAATATTGTTATCAGTGTCCTAGTGATAACACATCTTAAACATTGTTGGACCCAAATTGTGGGATGTATCTTGCGTCATGGTAGATTAAAAATGTTTCCAGACACAGAAATTTCGTTGTGAAATCTTTGAATCATTCAACTATGCTTTATTAAGTAAGTTTTATTCGCTTTATGTGTAGATATTTTAACACGCTTTATTTTTTATGGACTGGATGAATGACTGCCACAGCTCATGAACAAGTGCAACACCTTGATGACTTGCATGTGCGTTGCCGGCCTTATATAGTAAACAGCTCCCGTCTTGATCCGTTTGGGCTTGAAGCTTATGCCGCCACGCTGCGTAAATTCAACTCGAATTTACGCAGCGTGGCGGCATAAGGTTGTTAGGTACGCATGTGGCTGAATTTTATCAACGTCTCAAGTACGAGAACGATCATAAAATAAATTAAAAGCAAACAAAAACTTAATACTTGTCCGGGTTTGAACCTGCGTACTTCGGTTAAGTTTTACGTATTCTAGCATCTGGACAACTTCGGCTCTTTAATTTAAATACTACAACGTTCTATAACAATAAAATATACAAAACTTTATCATATAAATAAAGATGATATTGAAAACAAAAATACCTAAAACCCCGATCGGGCTAACGCGGATTCGAAGCCGTATCTCGTATTAAGCCTAACGGTTAAATCCTAAATCCACTGCGCTATCGCAACACACTATACCGTAATAAAATAATTATGCTATGTATATATGGCGTAGTAAAGCCAAAACCAATTAGTTTGTTTAATAAGCGTTTAAGAAATTGGCATAATATAAAAAAAAATAATCATTATGACAAGAGCATTGAGCACTTATTGTGCTTACCGTGTTTTAATGTAAGATAATACACGTATATATTTTTTAATTTTTATATATTCACAAGTTGCGTATTAACAAGCATAGCTAAATAGCTGTTCTTGAATAACTAAATGGCTAATTTATAAGATAGTAAACAATGAATATCTATATTTGTTTATATTTTGTGCGCTTACGCTTTGTTAAACCGATTCAGTCAGCACTTTGTATAGTAACAGCCTGTGAATGTCCCACTGCTGGACTAAGGCCTCCTTCCTTTTTGAGAAGAAGGTTCGGATCGGGTTGGTGAAATACACATGTGGCAGAATTTTAATTAAATTCGACACATGCAGGTTTCCTCACGATATTTTCACCGTCAAGCACGAGATGAATTATAATAACAAATTTAGCAAATACACAGGCATTGCAAGTAAATCTAATATATAAATTGGACCAATCATAATATTGAATCTTCGAAAGAAAAAGGCTGTAATTCTATCACCTAATTAACAAAGGAAATCTATATTTAAGAGTAAATTGGGTTTCCTTAAGCTGTTCCGAAACTAAGTCTGCACAGATCAGCTATTTGGCTTCATTCTGAGTCAACGGTTACAAATAAATGAAAGAATTCTGCTTACTAATGAGACCTATATAAAGCGCCGCTAAGTAATCATAAACGTGTTAACCATTGATGAATAAAGATTACGTTGTGCATTATACTTTTTTTATTTGCATGCCTGTTATTTTCGTCATATTGGGTACCGTTAACTAATTTGATGAAATTCAATCATTTATCCGATCGACTGGGTGATTTTTGTTTGTACTAATATATAATATGTAAACTTTATATAAAGTTTTGTGAGACTAATATCCTAAAATATTTGCATATTATTTATAATATATTATAATATTTGTAAAATATTGTGTTTTTATTTTTATAATGTTAATATGTAATTAAAAGAAAAATTAAAAAACTCTTGCAATGTCCTAACTAAATAAAAAAATCCTATAAAATGTTCATTTGTTAGTTCCTTAAAGTTTACGTACTTTGACTGGATGGGTAATTTTTTTGTAATTTATCGTATTCTTTCCATTTTTCGGAGTCATCTCTTTTGAGATACTCTACTATAAAATTGAAATGGGACTCGTGGGAAACTTACTTATTAGTTTTATGGCTTAGTGTCAACATTTTTCTTCTTACTCACTTACAAGAAAGTTACAATTATAATGAAAAATTATACGTAAAAAACAATTTAATGGGGATATGTTGCTAGCATTCTTGCCATCATTCCATGCGATCAGTATTTATAAAGTAGCTATTTTTTAATTTATGTGTATTAATTTAATGTAAAAGATAAAAATTAAAAAAATATATATAATGTAACTCAATCTATGTAAATGAAGTAAAAAAAATATAAAGAAATATTTTCAAAATGATACCGTAATATCATAATTTATAAAAACAAAATAGCTTGCGGTAACAATTATGAATTTTCAAAGATGTATTTAATCGATTATATTATACTACTGTTCGCCTGCGGCTTCGCCCGCGTTTATGTAAGAAGGGGATGTTGGTTTTGAGGGGAAAGATTGTTATAAAAAATTGCTTAGCTTAATTTCAAGCTTGTTTCATACCTAATTTCATCAAAATATGTTCAAATATTAGTGTATTTATAATGTCTGTATAGATTATAAGAATCATATATTTCTAGTCCAAGTAATATTATATAGTATTACTGCAATAATGCAAATGTAAGCTGGAGCTATAAAATCTATGGCCAGAATAAGGTTTTAGAAGTTAGAAACTTTTTGAAATTTTCCGTAAAAGATATCGCTAGGATCACTTTAAATTTTCGAAGCTATAGTTGTTGAAAGCTTGTTTAAATTACAATTAATGGTAAACTATTTAATAAACATTCATCCTTATAATTGCTAACAATTAAATTTATAAAATTTTGCTTATAAATATTCAATTTAATTGCATATCAAAAATATAATATAAATTTAATTGAAAAAAAAATTCTAAGCAAATATACGACCTTCACTTTAACGATCAAAGTTTTAACAATCTGCATAGAGCAAAAAGTAAGCAATGACAGGATAGCGTGAGGTTGCTCATAAAAACGCGAAACATTCCACACAGCGCATGACTGGTCAATTAGAGAAATTACGTCATTGACAGCCATGATTCAATAGTATTCTTGAATGAGTATGGTGATGGTATCATCGTAAGATGATAGTAATTGAAGGTCAAGCGCATGTTTCAGAAAGTTTAAATAGAATTCATGCTTACCAAAAATTCAGTTGTTGTGAATTACATATAACTAATTTACAGCCCGCGGCTCTGTCCACGTATGCCCTTTTCTGTACCGCTAGCAACGTGTATTCAAAATTCTTGAATGTCATTTATACCTTCCTTTAGAAATCAAAACGCGGGTATAACCGTAGGCTAGAGCTAGTTATTAACATGATGTAAGCTTGATTAGCAGTTCCCATCAACTCATCCACCATCTCAATCACAGTTAACAAACATTGTTTCAATAAAAAACATGATGAATTCGTTTCATTTAGCTTCTAATAACCTATAACTTTTCTTTTCTTACCATCTACTACTATAAATGCAAAAGTTTGTTTGTTTGTTACGCTTTTACGTGTTAACTTGATATAGTTATTAATTAGACTATTAATTAGATTTTCTACCGCAAAACAGCAGTACTTGGTATTGTTGTGTTCCGGTTTGAACACTCCGGTTTCCGGTTTCGGGTGAGTGAGCCAGTGTAATTACAGGCACACGGGACATAACATTTTAGTTCCCAAGGTTGGTGGCGCATTGGTGATGTAAGCGATGGTTAACATTTCTTACAATGCCAATGTCTAAGGGCGTCTGGTGACCACTTAGCATCAGGCCCATATGCTCGTCCGCCTTCCTATTCTATATAAAAAAAAAAATAACTACTCGAAAATTTTGCATACACGTTGTCAGATGTACAGAAGCCATACGGAATATAACACCTGCAACAACCCTTTCCTCTGAATAGCACGTGGGCGGAAATTAGTTGTAAATTAATCAAAAATACTTAGATAGAGTACGTATATACAAGTATATGTATGAGCATGACACATGCATTTTCTTTGTTTAATTTATTTAAACTCCATTTATTTTCATAGTGTTCTCATATTGTTACTTGAATTTTATTTATTTCGTTATGTACTAAATTATAGTATAAGCGTTGGTGACCATTATGACTTACAAGTTACACTCATTGGAATTCTTCCAATTACAAAGTAAAATAAAAAAAATCCTAAAAGCTTTACATTAATATAGGTATTATATAATAAAGCCTCATATACAAAACAATGTGTAAGCTTAAACAAAATATTACGAATGAGTCTTTGTGATCTTCAAATGTTCCAATTCTCATTGCTATATCATTGAGGGTCAAATTCATAACCTCCATAATACTAAAGTCGGTTAAATATTTATGTCATTACCCCTATTTCCGCGCAATCAACCTATCGTTACGTAAAAAGGTTATCGTGTTTCGACAGGAAATAACAGAAGCGGCGCGTGCGCGAAAGTAAACTTAATACGAGACAATAGTGTGTGGTCCATTGCAGAATAAATGGCGACGAATGTGAGGCCGGATCAGATTGTGTGACATCATCAGGTCATGACACTTACGTCAGTGATTTAGCATCAAATACAAAAATCGCCCAGACAATTTTATTATGTTGGCGATAGGTAATAGGTAGGCGGAACAAATGGGCCATTTGTTAGGGAAGTGTTCACCTCCACAAGCATTAGCACCGTAAGAAATATTAATTATCAATTACACCGCCAATGCGCGACCAACCTTGGGAACTAAGATATTATGTCCCTTGTGCCCGATGCACAAAAACATACGGGCTTGCACACAGAGCCGTACCGCCTAATGAAGAATTTTTTTTAATGACATTTAACTGTTATTTTAAATATTGTTGTTGTAAGTATGTTAGTTTTACATGCAATATCAAGTTCTAAAGTATCCGTTATCGTGTCATAAATAGCTATAGATCGATAAATAAAATATAAATATGTTTAACAGGGCCACGAGTTTATGAGATTTAGGTACATATTAAATCCGATTTATCGTTAAATACTTTACATATTTAAATAAGATGGAAAACCCATTTATTGAGCACAAGGTGTGCATACACATGGCCAACTGCTCAAGATATATAAATCTAACCAATATACAAATTGATATAATAAAATAGCGTAGCCAATTAAATTATCATTATTGAAGTACTAACGTAGTTTATAAATTGTTTTTTTTCCTTATTGCAAAAATAATACAGATTAAGAAGGTTTGCAGTAAAGTTGTATTATATATGATATCCTGGGACATTTTTTTTAATATATGTGGTTGTATAGATAGCAACAAGTTTTTATTTAATCGTTAAGACTTTAGACATTATCTTGACTAATATTATGCAAAAGTCTTTTTTTTAAATTATATTTTATTTTTATATTATTATTATTTTATATTATAATATTAAAATTCTATCTGTCTGTTAAGATTAGCGTCGAAAGCTGAACTAAAACCACTGAACCGATTTTGATAAAATTTAGTCTAAAGCGTAAACACCAAGGGCGTCATAAATTACTTTTTTTTACGTAATACCCGCCCCACTTCCCCCGTAACCCGCGGGCGAATACCATTAGTCTTATAAAAGACTACATGAAAAACAAAAAATCTAAGCAGTTTTAATAATAAATTCCTACTATACCAAACTAAAAGAGTAATTTATAAATGAAAACGCTTGAAGCTTATACTTTAAATATCGAAACTGAGGGTAAATCGTTTGTAATACATCGGATAGTATTACTGTATACGAATAAAAAAAAACCCACTTCCGAACGGCTACCCTGTTTTATGACTAATAATATGTTTGTCCCAGTCCAACATATTGATACAGCCTATGTTAGAGCGAGATAAAATTTACAAACATTTTACCATGGAATATATAATGAGACACCCAAAATGATATTTATAAAACAACTGACCGTGTTGTATGCTCGGATATCCGATCGCTTCGTGTTTTTAATAAAGAAATCAATAGATACGCAAAAATATAAAAATATATTATAATAATATTTCTTAGTTAAAACTAGATGTTTAGATTAGTGTTTTATAATTAAGTTTAATTTTAATTGATTTAAGGGTCACATTTTATAAAAAAAATATCAACAATGTTACATATATATTATTTTTATATTATTATTATTTTTCTTTTATGTTAGAGGGGGCAAACGAGGGCTCAACTGATGAAAAGTGACTACCACCGCCCATGGTTTATAAATTTGAATTACAACAAGATAAGGGTGTCTTTATATGTATTTCAGTTTTATTAAAATATAAGGCATACTACACATTCACTTTACATTATTGTAAGCCGTATTCGAGTAAATATGCATATCAGTCTTTAGTTGTAAGTCTTTGTGCAAGCACGTCTGGGTAGGTACCACCCGCTTATCAAATTATATTCTACCGCCAAACACTAATACTTGGCATTGTTGTATTTCGCTATCTAAGGTGAGTGAGCCAGTGTAACTGCAGGCACAAGAGACGTAACATCTTAGTTCCTAAGTTTAGTAGCGCATTTTCGTTGTACAAGGTAATTAATATTTCTTACAGTAACAGTCTTTATGTTTGGTGGTGACTCACCATGAGGCCCATTTGTTGCATCTTATTATCTCGATTATATTCATTTATAAAAATACATCAACGAAAATTTTTAAACGAAATCCGCTCAACACATTCCTCGTTCTGCGTAACTAGACACAAGGGTCCATTGTATGTAATTACGAGTTAAAGAACACATTCAAGGGGAATTAAATAATGTACGACCTTCGGGCGAATTCGCAACATGATCCATCAACAAGAAAAGTCAAACAATGATATACAACATATATAATATTTGCGTGACCTTTAAAGATGGAGACAGTTATTTGCCTATTTCAACTTGTGATATAACAGCCTGTTAATGTCCCAGCACTAGGCAATTGGTTTCTCTCTTTTGAGAAGCTTGAAGCACTCTCTGCTTTAATGAAGGTTGGTGGTAACACAGGACGAAGTTTTCTTTCTCCTCGGGGTGTTTTCGTTCCTCACCGAGCGAGTGATGAATTATAAACGCAAATTAAGCATGTGAAAATTCAGTAGTATTTGCCCGGGTCGGAACCCGCAATGTTTGATTAGGATTCACAAGTTAAAATTGTTGGACATTTTTTTTTTATACAATATAGGTAAAAGATTGGGAAAATAGGCCACCCGATGGTAAGTGGTCACGACCGCCCATAGACATTAGCACCGTAAGAAATATTCACCATTCATTACATTGCCAATGCGTCACCAACCGTGGGAATTAAGATGTCCCTTGAGCTTGTAGTTACTCTGGCTCACTCACCCTTCTCCGACTGTAATACAACCACCACTAATTTTTGCTGTTTGGCGTTAGAATATTACAAAGCCCTACCACCAAGTAGATCTCGTCTAAATATATAAAATATAAATTGGTTATTACATAATTCGGCTCTTATTACCTTTCAGTTATCGATAATTAATTATAATTTATAAAGACTTATGATTAAAACCGGAACCACAAACTGGTATTAAAACGGTAAATTTAAATTTATTACGGTAATGCACGACAATTTGCATTAGCCAATTCAAGCAACACTTATAATTAACTTAGCCTTAATAAGAACAAATTAGAGCAACGTGCTTAATGAGAAATGTTTGAAATACATCTAATAAAAGCTACGCTTTTCTAGTAATGTAAAGCGAGTTTTATTGCTAGTTAAGAAACGTTCACGTTTTGGTCGATTACAAATAAATTTGTTCATTTTATAATTGGTTAAAATAAATAAAAAATAATAAGAAGAAAAAGAGGAAATTAAAATATAGCTTACTAAAAATAAGCTTACGTTTACATTTTTTCGTTAAAGTATTGCAGTGCTTGTCTCAAGACTCTTGCGAAAAGCAAAACAAAAACACATAAATTGTTTCCTATTTCGAAACATTACATATTTAATTTATGTAAAATAATTGTATATTCAAATAACGAATAAAAAACGTATAAATCGTTTATCAATTGGAAAGGATCATCGTATATTTAGCGGAAATTAATTTAGTTAGTGATTTAATTGCATTATTTAAGGCGACACGCGTAAGCAAAAAATAATAATTACAAAAGAAAAATAGTATATGTAGTATATCAATTGTCTGGTTTCCATAGAACAAGCTCTGTACGAGCTTAATTTGGGATCAGATGGCCGTGTGTGAAAAATGTCCCAAATTTATGTATTAGCATTACTTAATATTTCACCACACTCAGAATCTAATGCCAATCCGAATAATTATTGAAAGAAAACAGCCCAGGAGACACGGGATCTTAACTGTTCTAATGACCTGATTTCAGAGAGCCACTGACAATTTATTGACAGTAAAACTCAACCCAGAGTCTTGAGTTCCGTGGCTAATAAACTAGCTTCTAAGCCACATTTGTTGAAATTATATTTAACGAAATAGAATATTTAAAACAATTTGTAAGGGATAACCTTTAGCAACAGATGGTCAAAGGTCACATCTTCTTTTAAGTAGAAGTCCATTCAATACAATCTTACCTTATTTTTATTTCTTTTTTATTCCTAAATTTTTGTCATTTAACATAAGTTCTGTTTTTTGTTTGAGTTCTTTAAGTCATGTCACTTTAAATTTGTTAAGTTCTTAATTTTAATTTTTCTATTTATATTAGCTGTTACTTAGTTTATATGTGATGGATGCTGTGGTTTCCTGTAACTGAGGGAGCACATAGATTTATAACTCGCATATTATTGTCATGTGCATAAGCTTGTCATGTGTGTTCCTTGTTGGAGATCCTAATAAAATAAAATAAAATAAATTATCTAGTAATTTTCTAAAAGAATCAAGAAAATAATAAAAGTTACATCAAAATCGTTTCAGTATTGTTGAATTAAGATATATATAATTCAAGTAATCCATCTAACAGAGCTTAACTAAATAAAAATGACTGCGGAATAAATAACGAATTTTGAACAATACTTTATTAAACCAGAAATCCTCGCAAGAGAACTAAGTTGTATGCTAAGCCCTTGAAAAGATTTCTTCTACAACACCCAAAAAGGAAAAAAATAATAATAGAAGAAAACGTTACATTTATAAATATGGCATTCAAATTTGAGCTGGAAAATCACTATATTACAAAGTTATCTAATCAAATTAAAATTATAAGTCGCTGATATAAAAAAAAAAATTGTGTAGAATGAAAAACAAATTCTAAATTTAAAAATAACTCTTTTATCACAGCCAATATTAATGTTAATATATAATGCTGTGTAGCCACACACTTCGCCTTAATAACGCAATTTATCAATATCGAAAAAGATTTCTACCTATATATTACTACAAAGCTTTAAACGTATCGAGCTTTCCAATACGTTTAGCGGACCGACTATTAATTAGCCAATAAAATTTATATTGCTGCTAATAAGACCCGCGGCAATCTCTATAATAGATTTAACATAATCAATTACTTACATAAACTGATTCCAGAATCGGATTATGTATAAAACGAGAATTTCACAAAAAAATAATACTATGATATAGAAATAATGTAAAAGCCGAGATGACCTAGTGGTAAGAACGCGTGAATCTTAACCGATGATCGTGGGTTCAAACCCGGGCAAGCACCACTGAATTTTCATGTGCTTAATTTGTGTTTATAATTCATCTCGTGCTTAACGGTGAAGGAAAACATCGTGAGGAAACCTGCATGTGTCTAATTTCATTGCAATTCTGCCACATGTGTATTCTACCAACCCGCATTGGAGCAGCGTGGTGGAATAAGCTCCAAAACTTTCTCCTCAAAAGGGAGAGGAGGCCTTAGCCCAGCAGTGGGACATTAACAGGCTGTTACTGTACTGAAATAATGTAGGTTACGTACATATTATTATTGATCGAGACAACAGACGGATTATTATTTACCGTTATAATAATCCAATCAAAGCACGCCATTTATCTTTTATTAGTTTGAAAGATAGATATAACTCTTTATTAGGGTTGCCGCAACTTAATTTAATTCGACGGTATCTTTCACTAAGTAAAGCTTACCGAGTTGCCTTTATTGATCGAAGTTTAATCACAATTAAATAAACTTTGAAAAGAAAATTTATCTTACTTTGATAGAATACTAGCTTCCGATCCCTTGTTGCTTGTCTTTATCATGATGCTTTATCTTTTTCTTTTGAATATCTTAAAGAGAGAAATCACGGTGTTTACCCGCTTTACAATGTTGATTGTAAAGCGTTAAATAATACGCCAATATTACAATCCTTAAATATCATATGCGTATACGCACGACTCAGCAACTAGTGCATGGATTTTAATGTAACATTGTACTCTGATAGCTTTGAGTTATGACATAATATAAACTCCTTAATCGCTCATCTTTAATTGTGAACGAGGTTGCACATTTTATATAAAATAAAAAAAATAGCTGCTCTTCCCGTCTTTGTACGGAGATTTTACTCTGTGTCGTTTTGTAATCAATGATCGATTACTAGGTCATTAATAAAAAAATGTGCTTGGAAGCGGAAAAATAAGTATTATAAACATTTTTTTATGTAATAAATAAAAAATCTAAATGTCGGCTACAACGCTTACTGCCAGGTCCAAATTCGAACACATAATCCTGTTTCACTTAATTATATAATAAGTAATTATAACAATCGCCGCTCGTAAATTGAATTATGATTATTGTGATTTGCACTTAAATAATAACCTCCATATTTTATTTGTTTATATATAATCAGAATTCTTCTTAAGTCCAATTATAAATTTCCAAAACTGTATTTATCATTCCATAAAAGTGTTGACCTGAAAATTCAATCTCTTATTACGGCTTGCTTAAAAAAAACTGCGTCGACTTTAAATGGTTAAAATTCCATCATTCGACATGGCCACCCTAGATATACATTTCATATAATTAAGTGTGCGACGTTAATTACTAAAAATTGGATAGTTCCTTGTATAAATTATTCTCTGAACTGATTTATCTTTAACATAGAAAGATTGCATTGCATTTACTGGTGGTAGAGCGTTGTGTAAGCTCGTCTGTTTAGGTAAGACCCACTCATCAGATATTCTACCGCCAACCAGCTGTACTTGGCATTGTTGTGTTCCGGTTTGAAGGGTGAGTGAGCCAGTGTAATTACAGGCACAAGGGACATAACATCTTAGTCCCCAAGGTTGTTGGCGCATTGGTGATGTAAGCGATGGTTAACATGTCTTACATTGCCAATGTCTATAGGCGTTGGTGGACACTTACCATCAGGTGGCCCATATGCTCGTTCGCCTTCTTATTCTATAAAAAAAAATGCTATGTATCATTTCAATTGCATTATTATAGTATATATAACAATAGCTTATTATTTGTCTAAGCCATTCCACAAACATAGACACTTTTGTGTCTTGTTTTGTGATACAAGCTACCTTTCAATATTTTATTTTATAGTCAATATGAAATCAACCATAACTCCGTACTTTGACACTTTTTGCATCCAGTTGTTTCCACTGATTCCGCTTATCGATTGTCAATTAAAAAGTATTCGGTGTAGGTAACAAAAATCTAAAAGTATAATCAAAACAAGCAAAAGCAGTGTTTCTTCATGAACATCCATCGAGAAACTGATGGAAAAAGAGCAACGAATTCTTACCAGTAAGAGTTACCAGAAGTAGCAACCGGCGCCTGTGTCCGGTTGCCGCTAGCGAACACAACTACGGTTACTAGTGACAAAAATTGTCTGTGTGTTGCGCAGGGCCTAACTCAATTTGATCAAGAGGATTAACTGTTAGCATTTTCTTATGTGAAACATCTATTGGCGTGCCTGACGGATGAGACTCGTATACCGTGATGGCAAACGATATGAGGCATGACGCTCTCCTATACTGTCATGCCCGCTCACTGCCGCTACTTCCTACTCCCTCTATTATTTTTATTATATTACTCTATATAATTATTATTATAATAATAAGAATAATATATTTATAGTTATGAACAAAACTATGTTTTTATTTATTTTATTTCATATTTATTTTTATATTGGTTTTCTTAAATTTAAATTATTTAAGTAATTATAATTTTAAAAATTTCAAATCTGCCGGGCGTCCCGCGAAGCCACGCGTGTTTATAATTCATCTCGTGCTCGGCGGAAATATAGAATGATGACAGATGAAAGATGAACAGATGGCATCTGCTACATGTGTAACCACCAACCCGCATTGGAGTAGCGTGGTGGAATAAGCCTTCTCCTAGAAATAGGAGAGAAGGCCCGGCTGTGAGACATTAACTGTTGATAAATTTTAATCAAAAACGAAGCACAAGAAAATTCAATGGTTTTGAACACGCATTCTCCGATAAAGATTCACGTGTTCCAACCACTGGGCCAACTCGGTACAAGTGACATTTCAATTCTATAACATCTGTGGAATGTAAAGTATTGTAGACACAGATGATTTGACACTGATCAAGTTAACAAAACCCAGCATTAATAAAATTCTAACTTCAAACTTTTATATATATATAAACGAGTATGTGTCGTTTACTTTAAAGACATTGTGACGTTGTATATACACCTAGTTATTTCGTTAATATGCTTCATAAAAGAACACTGAATAATTAAAATATCTACTAGCTGCTACTATATTTTCTAATTTTGTTAGATTTTTCAATTCCCCACCTTAGCAATGCTATGATTAATTGGATATCAAAAATTTACATTAGTCATTATAATGAAACAAGAAACCAATTGGTACATTGAATTGCTAATAAAGCGCATTTGTATTTCATACGGTTACTTCCTCAAAGTACAACTGTCCTAATCCTAGCCTGTCGAGGTACACGACGCATGCGTAGTAATTACCATACAATGAGTGCGTGCCCGTGCGCATCAATGAGAAACAGGGTGTCCATAATTTCGGTAATTTACATATTCATAGGATAAGAGGTCGTTTTGTAGATTATTGCTCACATTAAATAGATACTAAGTTTTAGAGATAGCAGGACATTTTGTAAAGTTGTCTGAGTTAGGTTAGGTTAGTTAGGTACCACCTTTGGTTATTCTTGCTGTTTCCTTTTTTGTCAGTATAATAACATCTTAAATAAATTTTATAGCAGTCGTAATCTCTATAGCCAATTGTGATCATTTGACATTTGCTCGTTAATAAAAGGAAATCATTCCTATTAAGTTTATATAATAATATATAGATAAGAAGCGAAAGTGTAACCGTCCTTTTATCATTATTTTTTTAATTTAAATATAATTTCCAAATTGGTACGTGTTTGTTCTAATTTCATGACTTAATTAATTTATTTCATTACTTTTTAATCCTATCGCTGTAAATTTAATTTCAATTTTAGTTCGAAAGTGTATAATTAAGAAACTAACAAGATTAAAATATTATTATACTATTTTTTTAATATTGTAATGCAACACTGAATAATTGGAAACTATATGCAATCATCTATTTTACGTATGTACGTAATTTACGTTTGTAATTTTAATTAATGATATATAATTATATACACATATGTCATTCTGATGGATTTCAGCTACGGCGATAATTGTTAAAATAGACTTGAATACTGCGAGTAACAATTTCCTTCACTCTCTTTACCGGATATGACGGCAAATCCGACACAATTGAAAAGAGTTCAGGCGCCGGACTAACGGTTTTACGTACTTTTCTAGACAAGGGATATAAAAGCTGATAATTTCCATACCCCGAGCTGTTAAGATTTATCCACAGAAAAATCCAATAAACGAATGTACTTTATTTAGGTAGTCAAAACATGTATATTTATTTATATACTCATAATGATGACGATCTTCTAATTCATTATTATAATATCCGTAATCCGTATAGCCTGTGATTGTCCCACTGCTGGGCTAAAGGCCTCCTCTCCCTTTTGAGTAGAAGGTTTGGAGCTTATTCCACCAAGCTTATTGCGGCTTAGTGGAAGACACATGTGGCAGAATTTCACTGAAATTATACACATGCAGGTTTCCTCACGATGTTTTCCTTAACCGTAAATCACGAGATGAATTATAACCACAAATTAAGCACATGAAAATTCAGTGGTGCTTGCCCGTGTTTGACCCCACGATCATCGGTTAAGATTTACGCGTTCTTACCGCTGGGCCATCTCGGCTCTTTTTATAATATGGCATTAACAAAATGAAATGAATTTTATTCAACTACAAAGCGAATCCTCGTCCTTCAAAATAAATGGTCACCCTACAGCGAGCATCGGTCCTTAACCCTGCCCTATGTTTATCCAACTGACTGTTCACCTCACTCATTACATTTTCCTGTTTCATCCCTGCACTTTGCAGCAGATGCATGTCTGTAGTGGCACTTTAATTAAAAGCCCGCATACCATTGGACTAGACGAATAAAACAACATACTTATCGCTTACGCCTTTTTGTAGAAATTCAAAATTTCATACAGAGTAATTATTTCATTACTGCGTTTTAAATACTTTATCTGCTTTACGATCAGTATATTTACAATTATAATGATTATACGGAAATTTTAAATATTCTTTATTTAATATTAACTTATATTAAATTGAAGTTTAATACCGGAATGAAGATTCTACCGAGGACAGGCGATAATTTCCATAGTTACATTAGAAACTGTATATAATTACGTAAATAATCGGTTTTCTTTTGAAAATTAGCACGAGTTTAAAGCGAATGAACTCATTTATTTTAAATAATCCTTACAAAAAAATATAGCAATATTGTGTCTGTAATATTGCTATAAATTTCAGGCAGGCATGCAAACATGTATAATAATGGCAAATAAATAAATAAAATAAACATTAAAACCCTGAAGCGAATGGTCGTTTGGTACTCAACGACGCAATACAGTTTGAAATTTGGCACGTCGCCATAACGTCAATAATATTTACGATCGAAGTAATTTTACAAGTTTTGGTCGGAAATTATATATACCCAAAGCTTTCTGAATTACATAATGTGTAAAATAGAAACCTTCAAAATAAACAAATTAATATGTTGTAAACAAATATAACATAAGTCATTTTGAAGGGGTTTCTGAACATACGTGTCGTAATATGTCTCTATAATATTTAGGGAGGAAATAAATTTTGATGTATGAGTTATTGTACATTGCTCAAACAAAGAGTCACTGAACAGATGATATTTTTAGATCCCAAAACTTTTTTTTATAACATCGACATCATTACAATAATTTTGCCGCTACATTCACGGATACAAACAAAAGTTAATTCAAAATACTACTAAGTAAATATTATAATTATTATAAGCACTTTTGTATCATCAGTTTATAAGATAAGCTAATTGTTCACCGGTCTAGAATCTAGATTTTAGCGAAATAAGCCGACAAAAGTCAGTAGTTAGGTACGCTTCATCAATCATTTATGAGATTGATTGATATTATAATTACTAAAGTTAAATAATAAATAAAAATTAGTTAATCTATGATATGTATATTATCTAAAATTACGAAAAAACTATGACAATTTAAAATATTTTAAGATACCAAGGTATATAAGAAACGTAAGTCTTTTTTTAAAATAGCCCACAAAGCCTATTTGAAATTGTTAAACTACGCAATTTAAAATATATATTATGTTTTAGTTTCGAATTAGAAAATATATATATCCATACAATCAATTCATTAAATTAATCACAAAAATCTTTCAAAAAAACTTGCGCACATTACCGGTCGGTTGCTGCTACTGTCAAACTTGATTAATAATATATACCAAATATTGTATACTGCACTAACAGAAAACAACAAAAGTTTTCCTGCCTGCATAAACTCGTAAAAACGAATTATAATGGCGAACGTTTAAACAATATAGAAGTCGATGTGCAACGCCATGTAACGGCGAGTTACTGAAGATAGTGTAAAAACCTTCTCTATGAAAAATTAAACACGAGTAGACTTTTATGGTAATCTTCCAAACACTGCCGAAGTCTATTAATCTCAAATAGATTAGATTGAAGAGACCCCAATACTAATTTTCTATATAAGATTCATAGCAATAATGGTTACTTGGCCTTAACGCTTTCTTTTATATTAAATCTTATAAATATTTTTGAAGAAGATCTGCCTATATATCTAAACCATATTTCTGAGTCCCACGTATACATAACAGTTTAATATCAAACGTGTCTAAAAGTACTCGTAATACAAACCTATGTCGGAAGTTATTAAAAACCCAGAGGAATTTAAAAGTTTGTTTTCGTTTCAACCCAAAACTATTTTCATAAAACAATTTGTTTATAAAATGCTTGAGCGTAAAGTAAAGCGTTAACTGATATCATTAGTTTTTAATACGAAGTTTACGTTTACGTTACGTTTTCAACCATAAATTTGATTGAAATTATTTCGCAATGAAAATCAAACGATAGACATTTATTCGACATAAATTTTTATTGGATTCTTTATCTGTTTATTTTATCACTAACTAATTATTTTTACGTCATCGATTCACGTATTCATATTGAAATATAAAAGTTAAATTATTTATTACCTTATTCAATCATGTTTCACTTAAAACATTATCCAATTGTTAAAGAAAAGGTAAATAAACAATTTGACCTTGAATTGACATTCGAGATTAACTGGGAGAAGCTGAGTCGTTAATGATAATTTTGACAGTTATTTAGATGTAGGTACGACTTTCGGTATCAATGCATATGATAATAGAATGGGCGACATATAATGTCTTTACAGTTACTATTGAATTTAAAAGAATAACCTTTATTTTCAATTTTTATTAAGTTCGTATTTCGTGTAGTATCATTAAATACACCTTACTGGTGGTAGGACTTTGTGCTAGCTCGTCTGGGTAGGTACCATCCACTCATCAGATATTCTACCGCAAAACAGCAGTACTTGGTATTGTTGTGTTCCGCTTTGAAGGGTGAATGAGCAGTATTATTACGCCTGTATAATAATAACACTGGCTCCTGTAATAACAAGGGACATAACATCTTAGTTCCCAAGGTTGGTGGCACCAATGGATAATGTAAGCGATGGTTAACATTTCTTACAATGCCAATGTCTATGGGCGCTGGTGACCACTTACCATCAGGTGGCCCATAGCTTCCGCCTTCCTACTGTATAAAAAAACATTATTTAATTTAATTTTATATTAGTTTGTGTCGGTTACTTAACAATAATATTACGGCATTTAGCCGTATATTTTATAATATTTATAGTAAATGAATAAATAAATATATTTTATGAATAATAATAATAAGTCAATTTCATTTATTTCATTCAATCATTTATAATAAAGATCCATCTATCCATCCTCACAAACTTTCCAATTAATATTAATTTAAAATAATAAATAATTTAAAAAACAGAATTAGATAAATAAAATTAACAAAGAAAACGCCAACATTTGTAATATAAATAAAGTTTGATAAGTGTCGATTGTATTGCCAAAGGAATTTCAATACTTACACCCATCGTATCAAAGGACGCTTCGCTTCAATAATTCGTCTTCATTTATTATTGACAATCCAACAAATAACGTCCAATTAAATTAAGAATTTTGGAAGCGTTTCAGCTAAGAAGCATAAGTAAACAATGGTGAATGTTGAGTAAACCGTACAATTTATAGCACCTATTCTTATTCGTAAATTTCATTTTCTCAACTACTACAACGAATTAGAAATCTATGTCTTTACTGATGTCGTAGGGAGATGGTTTGGGTATTGATATGATTATGTATTCAGTAGGACTTAAATATATTTTTCAGCACAACTCGTAACGTTTTATTCAATATTTTCGAATATACTTTATTTATATTTATATAGAATGAATGGGTGAGTGAGCCAGTGTAATTACAGGAACAAGGGACATAAAATCTTAGTTCCCAAGGTTGGTGGCGCATTGGCTATAAGCGATGGTTGACAATTCTTACAATGCCAATGTCTAAGGGCGTTTGGTGACCACTTACAATCAGGTGGCCCATATGCTCGTCCACCTTCCTATTCTATAAAAAAAAAAAAAGAATAGGAAGGCGGACGAGCATATGGGCCACCTGATGGTAAGTGGTCATCAACGCCCAAATGTCAACCATCGCTTACATCACCAATGTGCCACCAACCTTGGGAACAGAGATGTTTTGTCCCTTGTGCCTGTAATTACACTGGATCACTCACCCTTCAAACTGGAACATAACAATACTAAGTACTGCTGTTTTGCGGTAGAATATCTGATGAGTGCGTGGTACCTACCCAGACGAGCTTGCGCAAAGCTCTACCACCAGTGCATAAAGCTCTACCACTATTTTATACTTACTACCTGTTATATAAATAATACATATACACAAATATTGTGATTGTGAATTAGAACAAATTCTTAAAATTTATTTAAAATGATGGTATATGTTGATAATTATTATCTCTGCCAGGCCGATTACGGCCACGGTGACCACTCTCTACGGAGACTAGCAAATTATGCACGACAAATTATAATGGACAAGATTATGCAAACAGAAGTATTCTCTCTGCTCTAACCTAAAGTAGATGATCAAATAAGAGATATCGTGTCAAATGTGATAAAACTGGAAAAAGTTCAAGCGGAGAATGAACGATTTTTCTTGTTCTCAGAGGTACGGGAGAAAAAAAAGAAGGCGTGCAAAAATTACAAATATATCAAGAGATTATTTCTTTACAAGCAATCTGGATAAGCTAAACATGTATGTCTGTCTTTATCTGTGTACTAGAAGTTATATTGCTGTCTTTAAAGCCCTTGCCTCTAATCTACGTTGTGATAATAAGAAAGCCAAAAGGTCGTAAATTTTACTGCGCGGTTACATATTCGAGATGACTTGTTTAATTTCTTTATGTCTGTTATAGCGTTTTGTTACTTCAAGAAATATAATAGTATTTATAAAATCATAAGTGGAATATTAGTTTAGATGAAATAACCCAATGGCACACGTTCAGTCTAAGTATATATTTACTTAATTTGTGTTTATAATTTGTTTTGCGCTCGGTGGTGAAGAAAAAAACTATGAGGACATCTGTGCCGTATAAAATTATGTTATATGATTTCATAAACATTTCTTCTGAATAGCGAAGGAGCCTTTGCAATCGAACATATTGTCTCAGAATTGCGACAGTTCAAATAGATTATTGTATATAGAAAGTATACAAAAGTTCATTATATTTTATCAATAAAACTTAAACTTCAAGTGATGAATAATGTAGATTGTAAAATAAAAAAAAAAATCTACAAAAATTTTATTTCTCAAAATAACCCTCAACAAATCAATAATTAAATCAATAATTCACACGTTCTCAATACATACGATTGAAGTAAGTTTTAAGTTCGTAACTAAAAACTAATATACATTAAACGTGAATATGACTTATTGAATTATTACAACTGTTACAAGTGTGCTTTATTACTAATATAAACATTCAAAGGATTTTAGTACTTATCATTATAGATTCTAAGACTAAAATACAACAAAATGCGGTAGTAGAGTTACAATACATAATTTACGTAGAAACTTAGAAAATGGGAAGGGAAGCGTTTCTCAACCAGCCGACTAAAAAAGTTTAAATTTTATTTTAAATTCATTTTATTTCGCTACTTTTACAACAGAAACTTCGTCCTCAGTAAGATGGAAGACTTTAGCACAAATGAGACATGACGAAGCTAGCAAGACTTTTTTTACTTATTTAAAGTAGGCAGGCAGACTGGCAAATGGGTCTGATGGTAGGTGAGCCATTAGTTTTGTAAGAAATATTAACAATCCTTTCATCATCTATGTATCTCCAATCTCGGAAACTAAGATGTTCCTTGTGTCTGTATTTTTACTAGCCCACTCACCCTCAATACAGAAAACTACAATACCGCTGTTTGGGTGGCAACATGAAACGTACAGAAACATTTTTATGGACTTTTCGTGTTCTCCGAGACATGCAAATGTAATACTGCAAACATCCCATCTTCAAACTTACTTATATAATTCCTCGATAGTCTCAACGACTACTTACTTGCCGTCCCCTGATTTAAATCTGGACTTCTGGAACTGCAATTTCATAAACTACTGGCTTTACGAAACGCAGGCACAAGCATTATAGCTTTATAGTTCATAATACAATCGTTGGCAATTAAAATCTGTAACCACAAACGACGATGACCAAACTGCTAAAAATATAAAAATAAATAATGTCACTTTTCGATTTCAAATAACAACCGCAATGAGCTATGTAATATATAGAATTTCGTCACAATTGTCACTTGGATACATAAAATTGTTTACAGAATACTTCAGCCGATGCTCAAATGGTACATATGTACATAACATCGAATTTTCTGCATAATACATCAAAGTAATTTTGAAGGAGGTCCCAAATACACAACATTCGTGCTTATGTTTAAACATTTATTATTCTTAGAGAGGAAATATACTTCGAAGTAAGAATTATTATTTATTGCCTAAACGAATACTTTTTATTAGATAGATCACGTACATACTCAGATGTGTAGATAGTTTATATAAAAATATATATATTTGAATTGCACTTCACTGATAAAGTGGGTATATAAAAATAAAATCAAAACTTTCTTAATTTAAGTAGGCTCTTAATTATAAGCAATTCTATATCGTCATGTTACAGAATTCAATTTAATTTAAAGCATCCACTCTGGTTTGGGAAGTACCTAAGCAATCTATTTACCAAATACATATCTTATTATATGCAATTCATGGAAATCAAAGAATGTATTTACTTTATTCTATTGTGGGTTATATTGGTATATTAATACATAAGATTATTATATAAGCAACCGATTGAATGGAAGATAAAATAAACGTTGCGTAAAAAGCGATCGGACGTTTTTTATCGTTTTATTCCCACGCTCCTCAAACAAGCGTATAAATAATGACTTTGTGCAATTACATCGCTCTATAGCGTAGGTAGCGCTACAAATTCGACTAAAATTGCTGGTACGGATATGTCTGTTTTGATTTGATATTAATAAAAAAAAGGAAAGTAGACAAATCACCCTCATTGTTTGTCAAATTTAAAATTTAAATTTAAACGATTTCTTAAATTCCAAAGTGTGGTACTTTTAGAAAAAAAATAGTAAAATCATGTAAAATTCTTTGTATATATTCTATCATTAGCTATAAAAATATAACGTGATACTGTAATACTACGCATACTGGACGCAACGGTCGACATCGTACGCAATTTAAAGCTTTAAAAAGCGTTCGTCCGAAAAAAGTCGGTTTATGTATATTTCCTATTTTGCATATACTCGACGCTTTACTCGGGGTTAAAAATAGAGCGTGAAAAAACACTCGGCGTAAAAAACGGACACATGTGCGAATATACAGGACGAGTCATAACCTCTATTCAAAACGGTAAATAAAACACGTGTTTAAACATTGAAAAAACGCTTGTGCGAACGGTGCATATTAGGGTTTTTATCGACTTTCTTGTTCATACTGATAAGTATAATTATATACATTAATACTTAATACAGTTTTAGAAGTGCCATGATGATACAGTGGTTAGAAGACGTTAATCTTATCCGACGATTCTGAGCGCAACTAAATTTGTATATGCTTTATTATGTTTATAATTCATTTCGTGATTGATGGTGAAGGAAAACATCGCGAGGAAACCTACACGTGTCGGATAAAAATCATGCACATGTGTAACTAACCTGCATTGAATCAGGGTAGAATAATTATTAAAATAATTAAACAATTTTCTCTCTTCAAAAAGGAGAGAAGACATTTGCATAGCAGTGGAACATTTAAAGACTATTATTTTACTTTATTTTAATCGAAGGTATTTTAAACTCATAAAGTTACAACCGATAGTATAAAAAAGTCATGGTTTGAATAGGACATTCATCCTTCCGGGTTTTGAGTACTTCCGGAAAAACACCTCACCGCCTAACGACACGTACGCATTATATTCCCGATATTGTCGGCCGTTCCTCAATAACTAACGCAACCCTTATAAAGTAGCAAAATATTTTTATAAGCCCGTAAACATTTTTTAATATGTAATAAAAACATACTACTAAACTAGCGTCTTAAAATCCTAAAACTTTACTGTACAAATGTTATCATAAATTTTCCGCCAGTATATTTGAAAATGGTTCTGACAATTTGACACTACACGAAGTCGGAAAAGACGACAGAACCGAGGCAAGATTCTAAAGAATATAATTTAAAATTTCTTTTAAAATATTTTTAAGCATATGAGAAATCACATTTTTCATATTTACCTATTCATTTTATATGCAATACACATTTAAAAGATTCTTTGCTGTTTTTATTAAGTAAAATATCTTTTATTATTTTATTTGAAGTTGTCGTCGGTCATTGGCCTCATTATTGTAAGCTTTAGGTTACAAAAGACTATGTTAAGTCGCATTGGTTCGCTTCGATTTTGTATGTGAAATCTATTGGCGCGTCTTGGGGTTAAAGTCAACTACTACTCCTCCTACGTATACCGGGACGGCAAGCGGCATAACGCTCGACTGCCAATACTCGTCATGCCAATACTCCTATATACTCCATTATATGTATGTTGCGCGTAAACTATTTATTTTCTACTTAGCTGTTTTACTGGTGGTAGGGCTTTGTGCAAGCTCGTCTGGGTAGGTACCACCCACTCATCAGATATTCTACCGCAAAACAGCAATACTTGATATTGTTGTGTTCCGGTTTGAAGGGTGAGTGAGCCAGTGTAATTACAGGCACAAGGGACATAAAATCTTAGTTCCCAAGGTTGGTGGCGCATTGGATATGTAAGCGATGGTTGACATTTCTTACAATGCCAATGTCTAAGAGCGTTGGTGACCACTTACCATCAGGTGGCCCATATGCTCGTCCGCCTTCCTATTCTATAAAAAAAAAAAAAATATTGTCACAATAATTATAATATAAAAATATGTTTATTTAATAAAGAAACTCTTTTATTGTAAATTTTTTAATTATGAATTTCATTAATATCTGACCCTCCCGTGACGGTCACATTCGTTTCTTAGATCATTATCTCGACTCACATTATTTTCCAGAGCATTAATAATAGTTAACCGAACATAAAAAATAATACATAATCTGAACTACAAGCTTACAATACAATAACGAAAGGTAGAATTCTTGCCTGAAGACATTCTCTAGGTTTAGACTAAGTAGAAATTAATAAAGGCGGCAAAGAAAATAATAGTAACAAAATTATATAACATAATATACGAAGTTATAATCAGAAGATTCAAAATTAATTCCAGTTTCGTACTACATCTATCAAATCTAATTAAAAAATAAATTTTCTAATACATAATTATTACTATGTAATACCATAATTAAGTATAAATTCTAATAACTGGCGTAAAACCGAATGTAGTGGATAAATCTAACATTTGTTGATTCTCTAACAGTTTTTTGTCGAAATAAAAAAATAAATAATAATATTAATATTTTTATACTAAACGCATTCTCTTTAGTTTTTATTTATACATTAGGGGCCGGTCGGCGTGGTTGGTAGATACTTGCCTTTCACGCCGAAGGTTGTGGGTTCATTTCCGTGCATGAACATGTCTGTTTGTCCTAAGTCAGGGTGTAATTATCTATAAAAGTATGTATTTACAAAAGAAAAGTAATATATGTAGTATATCAGTTGTCTGGTTTCCATAGTACAAGCTCTGCTTAGTTTGGAATCAGATGGCCGTGATTGAATAATATCCCAGGATATTATTATTATATTTAAGTTTCAATATAATATGATTTTTTCTTCTCATTTATATCTTGTACCAGGAAACCATAAAATAGGCGTTAATTTCGCTTTAGATGATAAAAACTTAACCGTGGTCTAATTCTATATTAAAATATATCTAATGTCCATGTTGTTGGCACCAATACCACGGCCAATACTTTTGATACAATAACAAAAACACAATTATATTGCATGTCAGGTCCAATCGCGTTTCAAAAGTCGGTTGTGTTTTGTTTTTTGAACGATTGAATATCTTTCAACCGCTTTTAAGCGCTATGCATTTTTTTTACTTTTTTTACATTCGATGTTTTGTAATATTTTTAAAGAAACTCTTATAGCAGTTTTTTATCTTGTTTAATACAATAATATTTTCAAGGTTGCCATTATTTCGATTACATTTGAAAGAAGAACAGATTGGATTTGGTGGTATTTCAAGCAGTTAACTATTTTACTCGATTTATCATCAGCCCGGCTAGCTCAGTCGGTAGAGCATGAGACTCTTAATCTCAGGGTCGTGGGTTCGAGCCCCACGTTGGGCGACATATTTTTTTTTCGTACAGCTTATTTCATATATCTTAACTAATAAGAAAAAAGATTTTAAAATAAAGATAAGTAATAAATTGTTAATAACTTACCTGCAATTTTTCGTTCCCTCATTTTCCTCCATAGCTGCTCAGCTTTTCTCATCGGCCAGTTTTCTATCTTGGCGCTGAAACTTCTGAAGAACTTGTATTCTTTGAAATGTGACATTCTTCTCTCCATTTTGCTTGGCGTATGACCAGGAGGCGGTGGCGATGGCGCTTTTGGCGAAGTTGACGGCGATGCCATTGTAATTTTTCAAAGTTCGAACTACGTTGCTTACAATTTTATTGTTTTATTTTGTCATATGTATATTTCAAGTGCAACATTATTTTTGGTTTTAGAAGGTTTGCCTTCATTATATTTAAATTCGGATTTTTGGCTTGGTCCCGATAATAAAACTTTTTTTTCAACAATAACGGGAAACAGTTTATTTAAATACGCTACAATACGTATAATTCTTTTTAATAAAAATTAACAGACTATTTATGACTAGAAACGTTTATTTACATCATTGAGATCATAAATAAGAGAGTCCGGTAAATAACGAGACATTTCGTTAGAAAAATATTTTTAAAATAAATTTTAACAATAAGTGTTATATTCTTATTTTAGTTTTGGCAACAAATAGTCAACTTTTTGTCACCGTTTTTCTTGATTAAATAATCTGAAACAGATAAAAATATGTTATTATATGTTTTTTTTTATGAAATAAAATAATGAATTGAGTGTCGTTTTAATATTACAATCAGTGCCCCGATTATTTATGAAATATCTTTAATAACATATATATATTTCTACCTTCGTATAAATTATCATTAGCGTAAGAAGTCGTAAGACGATTTAGTTATGTATGGAAAAACGAAGTAATTCTTCAATCAAATAAAACCATACGAAAAAAAACCTACGATAAAAATACTAGGATTTGAATAATAATATTATATCATTGCTTAAAAAAGTATACAAATATATACATTAGCAAAAATTATTTTAGCATTAAGGATGTGATTTTGAGAGCACTAATTTTTACTAAACATAAATAAGCTAATTTAAGTAAAATAATAACATTTGGTTATGTTGTGACATGGAGAGTTATATTGTGACAACTACCCACTTCTGCTTGACAGATGTTTATTTATTCCTCACCTGGCCATCAGACGATCAATCTGGCATCAATTTAACGTGACCTTGGATCATGATTTATCGTAAATTAATGGTTTGATTACTGAATTTTATGTCAATTTCCTTTTGAAAATAACTTAGTATTTATCCGTATTTCGGCCTTTGTTTTGATACTTTTGGTTGAAAGGCTGGAGATCGCCCGAGAAAAAGAAGCAACTATATAGGGCCACCTCCCAATTTGTAAGGCAGTAACTGAAGATAGGGCTAGAGAAAATAATGGAAAAGAAAGACTTTGATATAACTTCGACTCCTATAAAACAGAATTAGGGCAAATACATAAATGATTAGGATATCATATACCTAAAGTCTAAAAGTGGAGACAGTAAACGCAGTGCAAGGCCATCCAGCCATGTCTACTATTAACCTGATCAAGGTGATGGGACTGTAAGCGGAATACGAAATACCATTTGACATACCTTGAAAGATGCCTATATTCAACAGTGATTGATTGAAAATGATGATGATGATGAAACGATAACTTTCTGATTTAGATTACTTTTTGCTCTCTTGCTGCTTTGATCTCAGCAAGATATTCTTTTGTCGGTTCTTTAAACCCAGTTATTTTCAATACCGGTACTATTGACCTCAATTGCTTACTTTATTATTAAATAATGAATTAATCCGATAAATTTACTGTCAATTGTCTTATGAATTTAGCTTCTTAGACTTGAGATATGACAAATTACACATATATTTTTTATTGTATAGGAGGCGAACGAGCAACTGGGCCACCTGATGGTAAGTGGTCACCAACGCCCATTGACATTGGCATTGTAAGAAGTATTAATCACCGCTTACATCGCCAAAGTGCCACCAACCTTGGGAACTAAGATGTTATGTCCCTTGTGCCTGTAATTACACTGGCTCACTCAACCTTCAAACCAGAACACAACAATACAATTGCTGTTTTGCGGTAGAATATCTGATGAGTGGGTGGTACCTACCCAGACGAGCTTGCACAAAGCCCTACCACCAGTAAAAATATATACGTACAGAATCGAATATAAACACTAACACTTGATACGAAAAATAAAACTTCGATACATTGATATTCACATAGTCAATAGTCAAACATTACACACTAAACTTTTGAGTTGGTAAATGAGGTATTCGCGTATCCTGTTCCTGGACTACCCTTGTGTTGAAAGTCACTAGCAGGAACAGATATTTAATGGGTGGATCCGAACTTTCCAAATGAATTGTAGGAAAACACAATCAAATCTATTAACAGTTTTTATTTTAAAATGTCACAGACACAATTCACACGGGACACACTCTCATTCGCTGTCGCCCCCGATCGAATGACTCTTAGCAACACGACACTAACAAACTTAATCGCAATGGATTACAAAAATAACACAGTATGACACCAATCGACCGAACACACGATAGCAAAAAGAGACCTGTCTACCGTCCACCCTCCTTTAAATACACTTCCTCCCACTACTACCCTCCTATATTCCTACAAACGCTAACAGTCGGCCATTCTGCTATTGGAATGTCCCCATTCCCAAATAATGCTCGGCCATTCGAATTAGAGTATGACCACATACGACAAATTTTAGAGTACATGTATATTTTATATATTAAGTTCTAAGATAAGATATTTAATTAAATAAATTTAGGTAGAAAACCCGAGTTACATTGAATGAAAAATAAATTATATAATAAAAAAAAATAAAAATTAAAAGTAAATATTACAGTAAATACCTAGTACACCGTACTTGAATTTTTACACATTTATTTAAATGATAATCATAGAATATAGTTAATTTCTAAGTCTATCAAATAGTTACGTTTACACATTTATTTAAATAACAATCTTGATAGGTGGGTTGATAATTTCAAGTTTTGATCAAACATTAAGAAACATTTAAAATGATACAATCACTTAATTAATCAATAGTTATTCCGTTAATGTCAGAAACACTAATAACGCACTTCACTGGTAATCACTACACTAATAAACTAGATATCACTTCATTCTTATTTGGACGTACATTGTGTCAAGCTTAATGAACTTGAGCTACCGTTTGCCGCCCTCGGGACACGGCCTGCTCATTAACAGCACATAGTCGAGGTAAGCTACCGTTTGTCACCATCGGAACACGGCCTGCTCATACGTCACATAACGAAGCTACCGTTTGCCGCCATCGGGACATGGCCTGCTATTCGATTTTACTCTTCATTTCATGGGATTGTCTCTTTTTTTTTTTAAATAATTTCGGGAAATATTTAATTCAGTAATCACTTGCCCTGATCGATTCAAACATCAGACCTAAACTGTGGGTATCCTCGAACGTTCATCCCACTTCTGATGTTGAAAGTCACTAGCAGGAACAGATATTTAATGGGTGAATCCGAACTTTCCAAATGAATTGTAGGAAAACACAATCAAATCTATTAACAGTTTTTATTTTAAAATGTCACTGACACAATTCACACGGGACACACTCTCATTCGCTGTCGCCCCCGATCGAATGACTCTTAGCAACACGACACTAACAAACTTAATCGCAATGGATTACAAAAATAACACAGTATGACACCAATCGACCGAACACACGATAGCAAAAAGAGACCTGTCTACCGTCCACCCTCCTTTAAATACACTTCCTCCCACTACTACCCTCCTATATTCCTACAAACGCTAACACTTGATACTAACGAACAGTAATGACTAATTACGCCGTCAAGTTGATTTTAAGCTGATCGAATTTGATACTGTCAAATTAATTTGAAAATATATATTTACATTTACCGGGAGGGCAAATGACTACTCCACCTGATGGTAAGTGGTAGTAGAGTCCAAACGCGACGAAAAAATTAATTATTTAGATATTGGCTCATACACATTAACATATCGATTCACGCATTATACAATCAATTAAATCAAGGTCAAAGACTGAATTGATACCAAATAACCGTTGTGAAACCCTAAGAGATCATTAATTAGTAACTCATTTAAGATGGAAATAAAAAAAAATGATAAAAAATCAAAAACGATTCGAATTTACCGACAGCAAAATGAATAATGAAATTACATAATTATACAAAAAATATTTTTCAAATTTCGAATCGATATTCGAATTCCTACCTATTCTTTTATATATCCGTATAAATGTATTTTACCATTACCTACTGTACTGGTACCTCACGCTATGTTAAACTAGTCTACGAACTACGAGTATGTCGGAAATGAAAACATATCCTGACATTTCAGTAATATTTTTATTCTACATAGGTAATTTACAAAGTTATGAGTTGATTTGGCGGAATAACTCTAGTTGATGACACGGGGAAAATATATTATATAGTTTTTCTTGTATTGGTGAATATTAACTTTTATATGGCGACATGTGGTCTCGTTTCCTTTAAATCAGAAGGTCTTATAGCCACCAGAGTGTGGGTCCGTGAGTATACTTGTTGCAGGCTATTATTCGATACACGTAGGTTGCCTCTTTATATTTTCCTTCACCGCTGAGCGCGAGATGAATTATAAACACGGATTATACTCATGAAAACTCTGTGTTGCTTTTTCATATTTAAACTTCTTCGAGTTCAAATATGAAAAAGCAACACATAAGATTTAGATGTTTCTGGACTATCTTAGTTCAAGGGACAATGCGCGATTACATTTTGCAGATAGAAAAAAGATTTTCATAGACATAAATTAATAATATTGCGCGTTACAGTTAGAAACACAACACATAATTTTATCGTCAATTTTCGTCTTTTACTCGTTACGCAAAGCTTAAATTTAAGGCGGCTAACTTATTTTATACTATTGAAAAGCAATAGCCGTTAACTGTAACTCCCAGTTCCTATATTTAATAAATTATTATTGTACATCAACGTTCACAGCGCCTAGGGCTAGCAAATAATACGACCCTCTTGTATGAATATATTTTATGAATTAATTTGCAGAATTGTACCATATCCTTTTAATTTATAAATTATAATACAAAACGTTTTCAGTTCCTTTTCCTTTTATGTTTTTCATCAGAGACAACCGTTGAAAATATAATGTAGTTTACATACAATATTTTATATTTAACCATGAACCGAATACAAAATGTAATAAAACTTTATCAATGTTTGTTTTAAATAAATCTATTTGAGTAGGAATGAATTATGAATTGTTATTATATTTGCTTATTTCGAAATGAAAATTATTGTTATTAATTAATTCATGCAGTATTTAATATTACATTGTGTAAACTGAAGTTAAAGCAAGAAGAGCTTTATATTTTATTTATTTATTTCACATCAGTAACCGATCGTTTTTGAGTTACGAGTATCGATCCATTAAAAAACATTCCTAAATGTTTTTACGTCACATAGGCACACATACCAAAATTATGATAGTTTTTAATGGGGATGCTTTTGAGTTCTACCACCAGTAAGCAAAACGAATCGTTTCTTGAATATAGCAACGGACATGAATGTTTCATACTCGGAGAGAAAAAAATACATAGACAGCAATTTTAACAGGACAATAAGTCAGCGTAATTGATGAAATGAGTGAGACAAAATATTTTTGATGTAGTGTAAACGTGGTAGTTTACGCTAGATTAAATACCAAATCTTAACGAAAATATTTTAAAAATAGACATAATATGACTAATTTTTATTTTCGCAAAAACGTGATATGTGAGAAAGAAAATTATTTATCAATAATGTACTTTAATAATAAATAAATAAGTCACATTTCCGTCGTAAAATCTATTTTCTATTGTGCTGTGAATTCCAGGAACGCATTTGATGACGTATTGTTTTACGTGTGCTTGCTTTTACAGCAAGATTACGGGCCTTTCCTTGCACTCTAAACAATCAGTAGAGTATGTTGCTATTTCGTGTACTATGACAAAGAATATTATTGTTATTTACTATTCAGATTGACCTTAGCTGATCAAAGGAATTGATGATTTCCAAGATATTTCGAATAGCCCTTAGTATGTTTCAGAAAGACTAGGATTACGTAAAAGGGGAATAAAAGTAGTTAACAATGATGATGATTTCCCTCTAACTAAATAAGGCCACGGTGGCCAACGGCGCAGGACGTATTATAGTACAAAAGTTTGTGCGTAAACACAATGTCTTATGATGCAGCAAAACCACGACCGGATAAAGTTCAGTCGCAATAACTTTTTGACTTTCAGACACTGGATCAATATTGAGAACTTTCGACGAAAAACTCAATAACTTCATTCGCCCGATCCGGTATTTGAACCCAGAACCTCGGGATATATAGCCTTATAAGCAGCCAATAGACAAAGAAGCGAAAGTGCGAGTTAACAATAATAACTGCAATCTCAATTCTCTTTCTCTCTTACACACACACTCTCGTTACCCATATAGCAATCTTTTTTTTTTTTTTTTTATAGAATAGGAAGGTGGACGAGCATATGGGCCACCTGATGGTAAGTGGTCACCAAACGCCCTTAGACATTGGCATTGTAAGAAATGTCAACCATCGCTTATAGCCAATGCGCCACCAACCTTGGGAACTAAGATTTTATGTCCCTTGTGCCTGTAATTACACTGGCTCACTCACCCTTCAAACCGGAACACAACAATATCAAGTATTGCTGTTTTGCGGTAGAATATCTGATGAGTGGGTGGTACCTACCCAGACGGGCTTGCACAAGGCCCTACCACCAGTGTATTAACCACCACCATCTGACACATACTGTGAGAGTGAGAAGGAGATGGAACTCCTCATGTACTTTCAAATAAACTGGTAGAGAAGCACTGGCAACTACATGCTAGTACTGAGAGTTTTTTTGAAGTAAATATATTTATTTGCCTTAGGGACTCGAACTTGAAACATCATGAGCTGCAACCGTACAAGCTTTCCACTAGAAAAACAAGGTATTGACAAAGTCTCATATAAAAGTGGATTGGTCGATATACGTGTGGCAGTTTCTCATTCAACACATGCAGGTTTCCTCACAATATTTACCTTCATCGCTGTGATGTTGAGCACATGAAAGTTCAGTGGTACTTGCCTTGATTTGAAGCCGGGATTATAGTTAAAAATCACGAGTTGTAACCACTTCGCCATCGCGGCGCTTTTATGTAATACAACCCATAAATATAATACGAATTACATAGCAAGAGTATTGTCTTTGTTCATTACACGAACTTTAAAAGCTTCAAAGCTAGACTGTAAGAATATATATATAAAGGGAGAATGATAATTCGTCTTATTTTATAAACATGGATCCATTATAAACTCCATAAACTTGTGATGGACTAACCGAATTACCGTATTTTGTTAAGGCTCGCATCCCCAACCACTTAGTTAATTTGCATTTGAGCTCCGTCTTATTAACGCTTTAATTATAATATTTCTGAATATTTGTTGAAAATTGTATAATCCGATTAAAGTATGACAAAAACTTTTTATCGTTCAGCCTTGTCATTTGTAATTCCTTTTTTTATTATTATATAACTAAGAAAGTTATTAGTATTAGAAAATTATAAAATAAACTGTGTTGCTATTCTATAAGAACTCACTTCATTACTCACCAGTGAAATGTTGACAACCGACTTATGTATGTGTGTGATATAGTATTTTGATGCGTGTATTATTAAAATGTTATAATTATTGTGGTAAATGTCGCATATAACTTTCAGACCGATTTTTGCAGTGACTTTCGAGTTTGTTCTTATAGAAGAGCATTACTGATTTCAAATGTCGACTTGCTGAGCACAGACCAGAACTCCCAATGAGAAGAAGGTTCACCTATTCCACTAAATTTTTCTATTGCGGATTGCACATCAATATGGCAAAATCTCACCTGAGATATGCAGGCTTTCTTACGATATTTTTTCTTTGAATTAAAGGTGAGTAATAATTAAGAAGAAAGAAAAAAACTTTTGCAGTGTATTGCCCTTGCTTTCAGGTTCACATAAATAAACTTGAATGTGTTCAAAAGAGATTTTTATATCATCTTTCTTATACCGATAATAAATGTCTCGAACTTAAATCGTATGTACAGAGACTGAGTTTTTACAGAGCAAGCTTACTTTATACTCGAAGGCAAAAGGGTGATATCATCTTTCTACACAAGCTAATTCATGGACTTATTGGGTCGTCCGATATCCTGCAATGCATACAGTTTTCCATTCCTCGTCCAAATAGTCGCATGCGATATTGTATGACCTTTTGTCTTCCTACCTCTAGATCAAATGTACTTAGCCACTCGCCTTCATACCGCATGTGTTTCTCTTATAATAGTATTCGTTTTATGATATTTTTATTATGATATATTATTTATTATTTATTTATATTTTATTATGATATTTTTACCGACAGTTCTATAGCCTCACTGAAAAAAAGTTTAAAAAAACTGTTTCGATAGTTTAAATTGTTTAGCTAATTTATAAGCTTAGGTCTTTGTTGCTGTAACAGACTAGACGCTTTTTTTGCACTTAATCAAAGGCGCATGTCGTGTCTACATCAAGAGAAATGTAATCATTTGAATTTTTTGATTGTCATTTTGTTTTGTAGACCTATGAAAATAAAATAAAAAAAAGTAATGTGTCGTATAAATAGTTTGTCTAAAGAACTCTTTAGACAAACTATTTACAAATAAAAACTCACTCGTGCTTGCCTGGATATGAACCCACGATTCAGATTCACGTGTCTAACCACTCCACTCACACACTCACTCTTATATTTACAATAATGGTTTGATTCGTTTTACTGTTTATAATATTAAATTGCCAGTCATTCTTTCAAATTGCATTTTTTTTCGAGTTGTAAATTAAATAACTTATGCTAAGTAGTTTTTATTTTTTATAATGCAAACATTTTACTTTTTAATTTAGCTCCTCGTGTTTTATCTCCTCTGAGACGACTGCTTCAATATTCATGCAGGAATCGCTTTTAAAATCATTGATTTCTGCCATATCGCATATGATTCACACGGTAATTATTGTTTTATTTCCATTTGATTACAGTTAATAAAAATATTAGTTTGTCATAGGATTGCGTACATTTCGTTCATGTAGCATTTGCCAGCTCATACTATTATGAGGGTGAACGAATGGAGAGCATAACTTTGTGTGAAAACACGAGAGAACACATATTATAGATAATATGATAAAGGGAACATCTAATAGTAAATGGTCACCACCACCTATACACATTAGCACTGTAACATATAAATATATAAATAATATATTCTCATATTCTATTCAAAAATACATTGGATTAATGTACTTCAATGAAATCTAATTTAAATATACGTAGACTTAGCAATTTCTTTATTTTACATCCTATATTGAGCATAAGTATAGTAATATTTTTTACAGTAGTACAGAGTTCGATATAAATGTATTTATTTAAACGCTTTTTTATAAAACTTTCAACACAAACATATAAAGAAGTCATAAAGACAAGCAATCGATTATATTTACGCTATAAAATTATCATTCTTTCTTTATTTCTTGCTAAGTGCAAAGCGTTTACAAATGCATTCGAAACTATTTATATCGTCTTTCTTCATATTCCGTACATCTATGGTCACGTAAGATAACAAATACTCATGTATTTTCTATAAATGTTGGTGTTAAACGAATTTGTCAATCGACGTGTCACTCGCCCGAGAATTTTAAGTCACCTTTTGTAAATGAAAACCCACTTTATAGACCATCAATACGCTGCCAAGCAAGGGATCTAACCCAACTAAGTCTCATATAAAGCAATTCAAATCTTCAAAATGAAAGCAGTACAAAGTATGATTGTATAAAAAAGAAACAGCCTATGTCTAAGTGTCCCATTGCTGGGCTCAGACCTCTCCTTTTCAGGAATGTTTGGTGCTTATTTCATCACATAGGTACTCATGTGGCGTTTTAGCGAAATTACACATGCAGATGTCTTCGCGATGTTTTCCATCATCACCGAGCACGAGATGATTTATAATTACAAATTAAGAACATGAAAATTGACTGGATAACTACCTCGGCTCAACAACAAGTATAACTGTACGATAGTATAATATTTGATACGGTCCACTACGGGTAAATGATTGAAGTTAAATGTTGACATAACTAAGTTTAAATTAAAATATATTTAATTTATAGATATTGTGTATATATTGGATATACTAGTTATACTTTTTTATATTAAATCGATATTATTATTGATGTCAAATCATTCCAAGATTATTGAGGCACACATCAAATCACGGAAACTTTCGAATACCGTTATTGTTTAAACCGTTATTGTGTAAAAGGTATGTAAACTTATTGTGTCATTAAATCATATTAACTTATAGCACTTTAAAAATTATAGCATAATTTGTACACGCGACTTCTGTATCAACAGAATCGATTGATAAGAAGAATTTAAAATTTTTGATTTTAATTCCAATCATTCAATCAACTTTTGTACATTACTTATGTAGAAAATAAATATAATAATATTATTGAATAGTATAAGAAATATGAATAAAATATGTAATAATGTAGTATATACTTTATTAAGTATAAAAATGTTAAAGACGTTAATAAAACAAAATGTCTTCGTAAAAAGTGCAATAAAATCAATTATCTATTGAAGTACATAAATATATGTACTTCTGTAATATTTCAGACATTTAAGTATTGATTACCTAATTAAAAAAAAGTATACATTTGTAATAGAATAGAAGAATTATGCTACGTGGTATATATTTCGCAGGAAAAAAACATACCTTAATTTAAAAAGAAATTATATTCTACAATATGAATATTTTGATATACACGAGGAAAATGGGCTAATTTACTTTTTATGAAAATACTCTTTACAGTGATATAATTTATTTTTCTCGAAAGAAGGACTTTTTTGACCTCAAAGTACATTAAGTTAATATAATATAAAATATTATAACAATTATAATTATTTCTGTACTATTATTATAGAAATTAATAAAAAAAATATGTAAAAAAAGCTTACCTCACTATCACTTTCAAACGATCACTACTTTCACACTATTTACACTAACACAATGAACATTTATAATTTTCAAACACAACACCAATTTCGAAAACACTAAGATCAAGGGAATAAAAGTTGTTCTACGATCGCTGAATTGCAAAATTAAACGTCTGATCTACACGCGCGAATCTACAGGTCTGACTGCCCGCATTGACATAAAATTTCCCGCGTTGAAGGTAAAGCGAGATAGATTTATTTTTAAATAACTAGCGAGAATGAGACGGATACATATTCGCAATTGCGTGGAAAAGCTCTGAAAACTCATAGGATACGAACGAAGCATGGATGTGTAACGTTATCGGATGCTATAAATATGGGGAATTATGAATGTAGATATCGCCTTGAACGCATTCAGCCTAAAGGCGTATCGATAGATTTAAATTTTATAAGATTAGCATATCACAATGATGATAATCAATTACAACTATTCTGCAATTAATACTACTTTAAGGATTTTCTTTTTTTTTTTTAATAGCTTAAAATAATATTTTCGTTTACCTGTAATAAATATAAAGCTAATATTAAAACTAATGACAAGGATTAGGCTAAAGGATATTAATACTTTAATAAATTTGAATATTTAATTATGTATTATAATAATAAAAATATTATGTTCCATTATTTATATTAAAAAAATATATGGTTTGAACTTTTCAGTATTTTCAGTAGAATTAAAACTAAAACGCTAACTTCAACTTGTCACGACAGACATGGGAAAGACGATTCAAAGGTGCTTTTATGAGCCTACTGAAATGGACTTGTATTTCATTTGTTTTTATTTACTAGGCAAACAAATAAGATAACAATCTTATATCAAAAAAGCCCCCACCAAACGTGTATGTGTGTGTATCCTAGTGAAATATTTTTATTGAAAATCTTTTCTTTTAAAGTAGTAATTATTTTTTTTTATAGAATAGGAAGGTCGACGAGCATATGGGCCACCTGATGGTAAGTGGTCACCAAACGCCCTTAGACATTGGCATTGTAAGAAATGTCAACCATCGCTTATAGCCAATGCGCCACCAACCTTGGGAACTAAGATTTTATGTCCCTTGTGCCTGTAATTACACTGGCTCACTCACCCTTCAAACCGGAACACAACAATATCAAGTATTGCTGTTTTGCGGTAGAATATCTGATGAGTGGGTGGTACTTACCCAGACGAGCTTGCACAAAGCCCTACCACCAGTAAATATATAATATATATAATACCACTAGTAGTGTAGTAGTAGTAGTAACAGCCTGTTAACGTCCCGCTGCTGGGCTTAGGCCTCCTACCCTATGTCAAGTTCCGTATCCCTGACCACATTTACGCAAAATTTCATCATGATAGGTTGAGTAGTGAAAATTTAATCGTAACAAACAAACGAACAAAATAATAAACGAACGCACTTTCTTATTAATAATATTAGTGAAGATATTACAAACATTTACGACCTGTTAAAGTACACAAAGTACGATATATATTTGTAGCAAATGAACATAAATATAGCAGTAACAGCCTATTAATGTCCTACTGCTGGGCTAAGGCCTCCTCTCCCTTTTGAGGGGAAGGTTTGGAGCTTATTCCACCACGCTGCTCCAATGCGGTTTGGTAGAATACACATGTGGCAGAATTTCAACGAAATCAGACACATGCAGGTTTCCTCACGATGTTTTCCTTCACCGTCAAGCATGAGATGAATTATAAAGACAAACTAAGCACATGAAAATTCAGTGGTGCTTGCCCGGGTTTGAACCCTCGATCATCGATTGAGATTCACGCGTTCTAACCACTGTGATAAATTTTATAACGTTTTGATTGTTTTTTTCTTACTATTCCACTTATAGCTGAAAAGTTAGAGAGGGGGAAATTATAAATATAATAAGTGTAGAAGCACATACTTACACTTAAATAGTAAAGTTATCTTAAAGATTCTTAGAAACTTTCAAGACCTACTCCACAAGCTTATGTGCAATGATTTTCTTTTATCAAATTATCTGTAGTTACTAAAAAATTTCATCTATGTTATATATATTATCCAAGTAAAAAAACCTTTTTTTTTCATTTCGTTACGATACTCTAAAAAATGACTAATTAATATCTTTTTTTAACATCAAATTGCAATTTTCTACTCTGAATAACGTAAATAAAAATAAATCTTGAATATTTAAAATATTTTCATAAAAAATCATGATTGTTTTTAACCGTACGGTTAATTAAAATACGTTGTTAGTTATTAAAAGCAAAGCTTCGTTTATATTTTGTATGCTACGATGTAGAGTATTGTCGTAGTTCGTCGTGATCAAACATTAATGATAGTGTACAGTCAGCTTAAAAAATACGTATTCAAATATAAATATCATGAGTATTGTTTACAGTTAATGATAAAATAAAAAAAGCCTATAAATCTATCAGGGCTAATGCCTCATTTCCTTTAGCCTTCCTTTCCTAGCCATAACGTTTTAGCTTATACCACTAGACATCCTACTGGTATAAACTCCAACGTTATGGCTGTGGCTGTGGCTAGACTATGTGGGTTGGTGAATAATACTAGTTTTTTTTTTGCTGAATAATGTTATGTCTAGTATATTGAGCAAGGATGCGATTACAGTTTTCGGGTTGATTATAAAGCAAGCGTAAATGTCATCCATCATACTATTATAAATGATCTTTACTACTCTTTCACGCAAAACTATTAAACGATGTTGAATGACATTTAGAATAGAGATGGGTTATATCAAAATTTAATACACAAATTATCTCACTTCCGTAGCCGCAAGTTCCCCTCTTCCCTCCCTCTGTGGTACTCCGCTGGTGATGCAAAGCAAAATCGCCATGCTGGGGATTGACGTTCGCTGCGACCTTAGTCCAAGGGATTACATCGAGGCTGTTATAAAAACAGCTTCACGGAAACTCGGAGTTCTGAACAAGGTGCGGCGCTTTTTCACGCCACAACAACTGTGCCTGCTGTACAAAACACAGGTACGGTCTTGCGTGGAATATTGCTCGCACCTTTGGGATGGCTCCGCTAAGTACCTACTTGAGGCCTTGGACCGGTTGCAGCGACGTGCCGTACGCATTATTGGCGACGTAAAGGTCACAAACACCCTTGAACCTTTACAATTGCGTCGTGAGATAGCAGCACTGAGCGCTTTCTATCGACTGTATCACGGCGAGTGCTCTGAGGAATTATTCTCTCTAATTCCTGCTTCCCCCTTCCTTCTTAAGTCCACGCGAGCTGGTTCTCGATGTCACCGCCTAACTGTGACATCAATTCCATCGCGAACAAAGAAATTTGGCAACTCCTTTCTTTGTCGCACTTCCAAAAAATGGAATTCCTTACCAGCTCACGTATTCCCCTCCTCTTACAACCCGGGTTCCTTCAAACGAGGCGTGAAGAGGCATCTTGCGGGCCGGCAAGGCGAAGGCGGCTAGTGCAGAACGTTTTTCCCGTCTGTACTGGCCGTCGTCGCGTTTGGACTCTACTACCACTTACCATCAGGTGGAGTAGAGTCATTTGCCCTCCCGGCGATATAAAAAAAAAAAAAAAAAAAAGTGGAAGCTAGTCTCTATATAGTTTTGTTGAAACTAGTTTAGAAGTTTTGCGTTATACTTAATGAGAAAAAGAGAAAACAAATATTATTACACATTATATATTATTATAAAAACTATAATTTTAAAATACAATTTTTTTTAAATTTATAGTATAAGTAGGCGCATGAGCGTATGAGCCATCTGTGATCGTAAGTGGTCACCAACACCCATATACATTGGCTTTGTAAGAAATGTTACCCATCGCTTATATTGCCAATTTACAGCGCCACCAACCTCGAGAACTAAGATGTTATGTCCCATGTCCCTGTAATTACACTGTAATCAATCACCCTTCAAACCGGAACACAACAACAAGTACTGCTGTTTTGCTTTAGAATATCTGATGAGTAGGTGGTACCTACCCAGGCGAGCTTGTACAAAGCACTACCACCTGTAACTTATTATGCGATGCGTAGTTTATTTATTTGTTGCGAGGAGGTGGTCACGACCCTCAACATTGAGAAAACCGAAGCGAGGAGGAGAAGGAGCTTATTTAAATACGTATAATATTTTTACGTGACACTTAAACAATTTCATTTTCATTTATTGTATATTTCTGAATATGTTATTTTCGCAATGATTGTTATGGACGAAGGAAACCTGTAACGATATTTCTGAATAAGTTAATTTCATACTGATTGTCAGATGAGACTTCCTGACGTGGGTATTTTTAACTAGGCCTTATGACATTTCTTAGAATTTTATTAAAACTGTCAAGTATTAACAGATATATATTTATTTTAAAAATATATCTCATTTTAAGCGTTAATTATTATGAGAAATATAAATATCTAATTTTACTTCACTACACACAATTTTAATAATATTTATAAAATTTCAGTTATCAATTTATTAATATTAAAGAATGTTTGTTTCCTACTAAAGCGGAATAAAGGTAATTTTAGTTTACATATAATATAAAATATACAAAAAATTTACAAGCGCTTTTTAAAAAACACCACCACCGGTTCGGGATGTAAATACTATGCTCAATGGATTCTCTATTTCTTCAATACATGTAATATAATCATACTTAGAGAAAGTCTTTTGTTTTTTATTAGAAAATGGCAGAGATAAATCCGTACTTAACTACTCAAGTATTTTATGCTACGCTTGTTTCAGATAGACTCGTGCGAGCATGTACGATCGTCATTTCAGCGAAATAATTGGGTTACTTGTTGCTTCATTAAGCTTGCTTCGGCTTGCAGAAAGTTTCATAGACATGATTTTTTATTTACGCTTGTATTAAATGTTGCTAATAATTTATAATAATTAAATACAAACCTTTAAAACTGTTAGTTTATTTCTATACCTTTATAAATAAAATATTAAAATTGTAAAGAACCAGTACTTCAATTACTATTAAATACATAGATACTTATTTGATTTACATTAAAAGTAAAACATATAAACCTAAGCAATTAAAAATAAGTTGATATACAAAAAAAATCTTTAAAAGATTTTTTTACTTACTATGTAAAAAACTAAAAACAATAGTATGCACTGTGATCCTGATAAACTCAATCAGTTGAATGTAACTTCTTAAAACAATTGCAAGATTGACATACTCATATTAACAGGTAAATATAAAAAAGCTTGTATATTGTAAGTATACGAGAGAGATATATATTTTTTCTTTCAATTTCCTTATATTATTTAAAACAAATTCTTTTCATTCGTCGTATTAAAATATATATATATATATATATATATATATACAAATATATATTTTATATATATATTTTATATATACATTATATATATATATATATATATATATATCATTTCGCGTACACTGAGGTGAGAATATTACTAACTGAATTGCGGGTTCAACCCAGGCAAGCAACACTGAATTTCCATTTACTTAATTTGTATTTATCATCTATTTGATCAAAAATATTCACACCAACCGTCATTCGTAACATGGTATCTTCCACACCATCTAAAAAAGGACAGAAGATTTTAATTCAACAGCGGGACATTTACAAACGGTTTCTTTTTTATCGGATGGTAGTATTAAATTATTATAGATTGCTTAACGTCCGCTTCATGACGATAGGAACCATAATCTTCTCAATTCATGTTGAGCTTGTCGATCAATAACGTAATCCGATTAGTTCATAATGATGATCTCCTAACCGATTTCTAACGTATTAAATTATATTTAGTGTATGTGAGCTCAAACATAACTGCAAATCTGACCCGACCGAAAAGAGATCAGGCTACGCTTTTCATTTTTTCCGAGATATGGACTTGTAAACACAGCCAATTTAGAAAATCTGAGCTGCTACTGAAAATTTGCCAACTGAAAACAAAATAACTTTAGGCCGATATTTGAACCCAGTACCCAGAAATCTGCAGTTTTATAAGCTAGCTAGTAGACTAAGAAGCCCTTAACAATATTAATTTATTTACGGATCATTTTGTAGCAAATATTTCATGAATAGCTTTATTTATTTGTATTTCACAAGTCTGCAATACTAATAAAACATGAAGTGAATAAAACATTTACTGGTGGTACAACTTTGTGCGAGCTCGTTTGGGTAGGTACCACCCACTCATCAGATATTCTACCGCAAAACAGCAGTACTTGGTATTGTTGTATTCTGGATTGAAGGATGAGTGAGCCGGTATAATTACAGGCACAAGGGACATAACATCTTAGTTATGTCTAACCTAAGGTTGGTGGCACATTAACGATGTAAGCGATGGTTGGCATTGCTTACAGTGCTAATGTTCATGAGCGTTGGTGACCACTTACCATCAGGTGGCCCATATGATCGTCCGCCTACCTGTACAATAAAAATAAAAATAAACCATTATTTTACAGTTTTGTAATGTAAGTTATACCGTTTTGGTTGTTGCGAAAGTATAATGCATAAAGATTCATAAATAAATAAGGGTTTTGTAAAGGTTACCAAATATTTTGCCGCATATTGTATATTAAACACGTTTACAGTTCACAAACATTAAAGGTGTGTTATAGTGATAAGTTATAAATTGTTTATTATCTTTGTGTCTATTTAATGTTTTAGAAGTATATTTATGTATTTGTTTTCATCATATCATGTGATGATTAATAAATATTTGATAAGGAATTTAATAATAAATCTTATATACAACGTGGGAGTAGCAAACCGTAAATAATGAAACTCAGTATAATCTTTCATTTTGATTTCAGTGAGATTTCGTAATGAACATTACGATCCTTAACCGACGGAGCTCATGCATTTACAGTTAATATGTATATTCGTTTGTTATAATTAATCGTTATATCTATGGTATTAATGCCCCAATGAAATAATTAGTTGACTTCTTTTTTATAAAAAATATGTCTTCTTCTTCTTCGAGTGCCACTCCGACTAGCGAAGGTTGGCAGTCGGCTTTGAATACTCCTTCTTGTTCTTCGCGAGGCGAAAGAGTTCGGCAACATACGCGATTCCCGTCCATTCTCGGATGTTGCACAGCCAAGATAAAAAATATTTGCGATTATGCAAATAGGTAATCTGTGATTGGAACTATAAGAAGTATTTACTATTCCTTTTTAGTTTTTAGTTTTCTCATGACGCGTCATAACATGATGTTATCAACACTTCAACCTAAATATCAAAGACGAGTTAAATATATCTTCCTACATGTTCTATTCAGGGCCGATATTGATGTAAATGTGGCTTTGATTCAACTGTTTATATCGTATTAATAACTATTATAAAGTATATATACTTATATACATATATGAGCCGAGATGGCCTAGTGGTTAGAACGCGTGAATCTTAGCCGATGATCGTGGATTCAAACCCGGGCAAGCACCATTGAATTTTCATTTGCTTAATTTGTGTTTATAATTCATCCCGTGCTTGACGGTGAAGGAAAATATCGTGAGGAAACCTTCATGTGTCTACTTTCATTGAAATTCTGCCACATCTATATTCTACTAACCCGCATCGGAGCAGCGTGGTGTAATAAGCTCCAAACCTTCCCCTCAAAAGGGAGAGGAGGCCTTAGCCCAGCAGTGGGACATTAATAGGCTGTTACTACTGCTATATTTATGTTCATTTGCTACAAATATATATCGTACTTTGTGTACTTTAACAGGTGGTAAATGTTTGTAATATCTTTACTAATATTATTAATAAGAGTGCGTTCGTTTATTATTTTGTTCGTTTGTTTGTTATGATTAAATTTTCACTACTCATCCTATCATGATGAAATTTTTCGTAAATGTGGTCAGGGATACGGAACCGGACATAAGGGTAACTAAGACCGTCCTCCGCACACACCTAAACACAGGCAAAGCTGCGTGCAGACCCTATTGATAATATTTGTTCCAACAACAATAATACAAAACTTAAGTACGTTTCATAATATCACCTATAAACTAGACATAAATTAAAATAATATATCATATATAACGTTCGTGGAACGTGACTTCGACTTGGCAATCGGGCAGGTACCACCCACTCATTACATACTCTACCGCAAAACAACAATCCATAGTATTGCTGTGTTCCGATTTGGAGGGTGAGTAAGCCAGTGTAACTACAGGCACAACGGACTTAACACCTTAGTTCCCAAGGTGGGTAGCGTATTTTCGATATTTTAATCTGGTAACAGCTCAATGAATGTCTCACTGCTGGGTTAAGGCCTTCTCGCCATTTTTGAGAAGGTTTGGAGCTTATTCCACTACGCTGCTCCATTGCGTATAGGAGAAATACACATGTGGCTATATTTCGGTGAAATTAGACACATGCAGGTTTCCTCGCGATGTTTTTCTTCACCATAAAGAACGAGATGAATTATAATTACAAATCACAAATTAAGCACATGAAAATTCAGTGGTGCTTGCCCGGGTTTAAACCCACAATCATCGGTTAAGATTTACGCCTTCTTACCACTAGGCCATCTCGGCTGCTATATTTTAATAAATGGGCAATATTCCTAACCTCAGCAATGTTTAGCGGACCGGTTGGGGTGGTTGGTAGATACTTGCCTCTCACGCCGAAGGTTGTGGGTTCGATTCCCACCCAGGACAGACGTTTGTGTGCATGGACATGTCTGTTTGTACTGAGTCTGGGTGTAATTATCTATATAAGGACGTATTTACAAAAGAAAAGTAATATATGAAGTATATCATTTTCTGATTTCCATAGCACAAGCTCTGCTTAATTTGGGATCAGATGGCCTTGTGTGAATAACATCCCAGGATATTATTATTATTATTATTATTGGCGATGGTCACTATCTGTATTTTTTTATAGAATAGGAAGGCGGACGAGCATATGCACCACCTGATGGTAAGTGGTCACCAAACGCCCGTAGACATTGGCATTGTAAGAAATGTCAACCATCGCTTACATATCCAATGCGCCACCAACCTTGGGAACTAAGATTTTATGTCCCTTGTGCCAGTAATTACACTGGCTCACTCACCCTTCAAACCGGAACACAACAATATCAAGTATTGCTGTTTTGCGGTAGAATATCTGATGAGTGGGTGGTACCTACCCAGACGAGCTTGCAGCACCGTATCTTAACAATGTAGGTCATTGCAATTGTAAATGAAATAAATAAAATTATAAAAATTGACTTATTGATATATCGATATTTAAAAAAAATGCATAATATTTGCTCTTGGTGAATTGTCATTGGCTATGAAAAATAAACAAAAACAATTGAATTCGATTCGATTGATCACAGACTTCCAATTTCTGTAGAATAAACATTTTTTTTTTATTATTTTTATATTACAGAGATATTCCCTATATAATTATTGTTCTAAAACTATTAAACTCAAAAATGAAAAATTCTTATTTAGATATTTTTATGTAAATTCCAAATTAATTACTTGTTGTAACCCGAGACTTCAATCGCAAAGAAGTGAAAGAAGTGAAAGGTATTATTATTATATATTAAAGGAAATACATTTTCGCGTTCTGTTACTCTTTTTTTATTGCCCACACTCGTTTTTTGATAAATTTATTCAATATACAGAAACACGGTTTGTACTGCTTTATTATATGTATAGATAAGGTAACTTGCCTAATTAGTCTAATGGCTAGATTTATACGGTGGCCAATCCCAAGGGAGCTTAGCCAGCCGCATAGGACATATTACAGTTCATAAGTGTGTGCGTAATCATAGGTGCACTCTCTATTCTAGTAAATCAACCTCGAGCTTAGCTGCCTTTTGCCGTAATTGGTCAAGCGGACCTCATCATTAAAGGTACACCAACTCCAAAAGGCACAAAGGTCAAGCGATAAAGGTACGGCATCCGAAGCTAGTTCATCCTAAAATATTTTCCCCTCTTAAAGGTTCTCGGCTTATGTATATATTTTAGATAGTTGAGTTGTGTTGAGTCTATTTTGGTACTATGTATATAAATATATTTAATTAAATTAAATTACGTTCTTAATAAATAACTAATTGTCCTGTTTTATCACTTTTATAATACTAAAACATTTTGTCAGAAAGTTCCTAGTTCTTGTCATCTTATGTCATCTATAATACACTATTATTCATACGTTTATACTGTATATATTATAGCTCTGTATTTATTTTGTTGATATTATATGTGTATAAATGTAAATTTGTGATTACTAATTACTATCTTCACGGATTTCTGCTTAGCCTAAAGGTTGACGGGCAGAGAATGGCTTCAAGCATTAAGTCCGCCTTTCGTTCCCACTACATATTGTGGTGGTCAAAAAAGTTGTAAATAAATAAATAAAAATATATTTATCTATATTTGTATATATTGTTTTCGTTTCGTTAAGGATTAACAAATAAATTCCTACTATTATGTTTGTCTTCAAAGTTTAATTGATCTGGCACAGATCCATCTAATTCATGTTGTCTCCATCCTCCGTGAAAACGGTGAAGTAGTCTCTGTTTTATTGGCTCAAGCAATCACCATTATGTTAAGCATTGAATAATCTTTTTCTAATTTCTAGAGTTACAACCAATTGACATTATATAGAGGTAATTTATAGTAAATTATTTACTCGGCTTTTTGCGAGCCCGTCTACTAAAGAAGGTGACTCAACTTGTGCTACGGAAATATAATATTTAAATATACAAATTTATAATATAATAAACGTGAAGGAATTAGTCAAACATAATCGTACTTATGTTATGTGAAATATATATAATGTACTTTTACGAGTCGTGATATTACTGTATCATCTACTTGATAACGGAAAGCAGTGGCCTGGTTTGCTCACGTTTTGGCTATTGTGTGGTTCTTGGGCTGGATAAGGTCTATCAATACAATGTTTGTCCAGCCAACCCAGTTACTAAGCGACGTTCATTGAAAGTGAATAATAAAGCCCAACAAACGTTTCTTTTTTATTTATATTTTATTAAAGAAATGCTTTATAATGACTTTATAAATGTAAAAATAATATTTATTTCTCTATGATGTCATTTTTGCTTTACGCGTGTTATATTTATGGTACTTTAGCTAAAAACCCTTTTATAATACGTTCATTATAATACGTAGTCATGCAAGCGTGACTGACTAAATTAGTAAGCAAATAATGAAGCTAAAAATGCGCACATATAATATCAGTCCGAGCTTCGAATTTGGAAAAAATACTTTTTTAAAACCTTACCTTAATATAAAACTTGAGTCAAATCGTTGAAGCCATTTCCGACATACACGAAATACATTATTCTGTATAATATCTTCCAATTTATGAATACATTAAGAATCTATTAAGGAAGATTTTTGAAAATGTAACCCCTCAAGTATATATATAGTATATATAAGTATATATATAGGGGATGAAAGTTTGTATGAAAATCCTTCTTTTTCTAAGAAAGAAATTCGTAATTAGCAATTCTGAATTATGACGAGAGCGAAGTTGCCGGTAAAGCGTTTGTGCTAAATAAGTAATAAATTAATTAAGTATTAATACATGTCTACTATATACGGTTGTGTGTATTTAACAACCCTGAGCTATTTTTGTTTCTCATTAACTTTGTGTGAACACAAATCTTACTGCCTACGGACGTTGAAGCCTTAATAAGCAATGGTAAGAAAGTAAGCGGACCAACAAATACGGTTCCCCAAATAATAATAAAGTTTCACACGAACTTTCTGACAGTGATTGCCCAACCTATTTTTGCTGCTTGCTTTTTTGAAAATAACTATTTTTGATATTATTTTGCAACTGTTCCCCAATTGATTTGTTTCATCACACACATACTTAGGTTTAATCATTTATAGCAAATTTAGTTGGCATTAACATATTGATTATGTCTGTGACAAATTAAGAGCATTTCTGACAAATATGTATATTATTAAAAAAATGAACTATAAAACAAGGTTAATGCTTTATAACGCGATAAGTGATTAGATTATATCATATGGGCTAAGTAGCTATGGAAGAATTGACAAATCGTATCTACAAAATGTTTATCGTTAGCAAAACAAAATCTTAAAAAACATTGTGCCTTAAAATTAAAGCAAAACTTAATGAACGTAACATTTTAGGCATTTTCAAATAATACCCTTACAGAACAAAGTTGAGTATCATATTTTGAAAGATCCATTTCTCAATTACATTACAGATTTTCAGAATAACGTTTCGCATAAATATAAAATACCGTTGGGTGACAACAAAAAATGGTAACTATTACAGCTAACAATAAATACAGACATCGTACCAGCTCTTACATGATTCCTCGCTTAATAAATAACTAAAAGATAATAGAACAAGACGAGAAATATCTAATAGGAATATGAAATATAAATTGAAGATGTATTATTATAAACAATTATAGCGTATATTGTATGTAAATTTCCATAGATGGAGAGACACTCGAGATAAAGTTTCGTGGTTTTTTTTTGTGGCATAATTTAATTGTTATTTGGTTGTTTATATTGTTAAATAAATAAAATAAATATTATGAGCACAAGTGTCTGCACAGCGCTGGTGCACTCTTTACTTTCGAGTTTACTATGAGTAAAAAAATGTCAGTCAGACGTAAATAGCTACCATCGCCCCATGGCAAGAACCATCTCATAAATCATCAATGCAACGCCAACCTTAACATGTAATGTTTTTGCCTGTAGTTATACTGGCTCACTCACCTTTCAAACCAGAACAAAAAGTATTGCTGCTTGACAGTAGAATATGTGATGAGTGGGTGGTACTTACCCAGACGGGCTTGTACAAAGCCCTACCACCAAATAAAATTACCATTGCTAATTCCTTCACCCCGAGCGGGTACGGAAACAATCTTAACAGAAAAAACTTTTACTGATCCGAAATAGAATGTAAACCCGGGACTTCGGGATATGAAGCCATACAAGTAGCCACTAGAACAACGAGGCTGTTAATTAAAATGTGATCAACTCAGTCATATTGTCATATTTATTTAATGAATCTGCTTAAAACAATAAATTAAATAAGAACAAATAAGGACTAATCTTTTTAAATATGAGATTATGAGTTAATTCAATGTTATATAATTATATTATTATATAAAATATATAATGAGTTAAGTTTACTACTGGTTCTAATTTAAACTAATTACAACGATTATTCGAAAGCGCTCATATAGCGGCCTTGTGTATTATACATATTTAATCTCGTATATAAAATTGATTCAGGATTTTTTTTTAATCTTTTAATATCTTTATTTATTATAATTTCATTATAATAAATATTATAATGAATATATTTCATTAATAATTCGTATAAATAAATAGCAATAGTATTTAATATTGTACTTTTTGCTTAAAATGTTTATATAATATTTATTTATATATATATGACTAAATGAATTTCTTAAAACAGCAACCACAATTTATTTACGTGTTTCGATATATTTCGGTTACTTACAGAAACAAAATATTCTTGTCAAATATTTTTATTAAAATAATATAAATTGTAAATACAATTTATGTTACAAAGTTTAAATACTGTGTCGATGAATGGATTTAAAAATCACTTCATTGAAATTAACATTTTCATTTATTGAAATCTATTTAAATTTACCAAACATACAACTCGAAGGCTTACCTGATATGTTGACTTACCAAACTCCAGTATGTACAACAAGCTACGACGCCTGCTACGAAATGCTACGAATATGTCGTTTGACTGCTTAAAGTGTCAGTGTTTAACTAGGACTTTTAAAACTTTGATATCGCACCCTCCAATCCATATTGAGTGAATGTTGCATTGGTTTTAGTGGGAAAGAATCTTATATATCTCGTTCTTCTACTGGTATATGGCTATTTTCCGATGATTTCAACTGCGAAAAAAAGCTAGAATTGGGGGAGATGGTGTGACCAGTGCGCTATAAAGTGATGATGTGATGATGTCCTCCAGACTGCCATTCTCCACAGTGAATAGCTAACCGCACAGCAGACCTAATATCGCTCAAGTGGGTAAACTCAGTTACATTATTACCACACTATCTTGGGACCCCGATGGTGCAAGAATATTTTACACGACCGGAGACAGTTCAGACATGACCAACGGCTTGGCGTACCTCCAAAGAATAAGTGTCATTGCCAACTTACTTTATTTATATACTTTATTATTTTCTATTTACTTTATTTTATTATATTCGGGTTTCTGCTGAAATTTTTTTAACAAAAATACTCAAAAAATACACCCAACACGATGTTTTAACCTAGTGGCAAAACGGCTTGTAATATTCAGGTTTATAAACTACCACTAGCCTACTAGAATATATATATATATATACCACAGAATTTGACACGCTTAATATATTTTTTATCCTATATCAGAGAGCAAAGTGCTTTAAGGAGCCTGAAGGGCAAATGGTGTTTTTCAATAGCAACCCCGCTTTTATATGTTTATACGGGTGTAGCGAAGCGAGTAATGGGTACACGAACAATCTAATTATTGTTAAAAAGCTCAAAGGAATAGTGAGGAAACTGGGGAAAAAGAGTCGTTGTTGTTTAAAAATATAATTATATTTATTTCGTAACACATAATGTTCAATCTATTATAATTTCTCAGTTAGTAACAAAGGTAAAGCAATAATTCATGCCTTGCTCTGCGGTGATGAAAAATATTGTAGATAAAATTTTCTGATGTAATCTATTTTAAATATTACTGTTAAAAGGCCCCTCCTTTCTGTTAAAAGACCTAGTAAAATAATTTACGTACAGTGATTTGAACTTGTAATGTTTGTTAGTTTCCTTTGGTCAAATTTTGTAAGTTGAATTAGAACCATCTTATCGTACGGAGGTGAAACCTAAAATGTTAGTTCAGTTCAGATGACACTGCATCTTTATGGTAAACATGACCTAATTCTTACTTGACCAAGGATTCATTCCAGACGAAGGAACTTCCTCACGGTTAACGGTTAGACACGATATTTTGTATATAAGAAAAGCTTGATTTTAAAGTTTTTCTATTATTATTATAATTTATTTTTATTTAATTTCTCAGTCAACCACTCTAAATAAATCTGTCGGTTCTTTATTTAATTATATAATAAACCACTACCGGGGTGGTTTATTTCACTCTGATGTCCCCCTTAGTTTCTCCTGCTTCGTAATCAAGGAAACTGGACACATCTCACGTCAGTTTACGTAACAAAGTTAAGATGAATGTTATTTTCTTTTTTAAGCAATCTTATTTCGAATAATATATGTAACAAATAAATGTTAAGCATATTGTTTCACATTACATTTAAATAAACAATATATATTCATTTGGCAAGAAAAAAAATATATATAAATATATATATAACACAAAATTTGACCCACTTAATATATTAATAATAGGTATATATACTGGTGGTAGGGCTTTGTGCAAGCTCGTCTGGGTAGGTACCACCCACTCATCAGATATTCTACCGCAAAACAGCAATACTTGATATTGTTGTGTTCCGGTTTGAAGGGTGAGTGAGCCAGTGTAATTACAGGCACAAGGGACATAAAATCTTAGTTCCCAAGGTTGGTGGCGCATTGGATATGTAAGCGATGGTTGACATTTCTTACAATGCCAATGTCTAAGAGCGTTGGTGACCACTTACCATCAGGTGGCCCATATGCTCGTCCGCCTTCCTATTCTATAAAAAAAAAAAAAAAATATATATATTTCGGAGTTAAACTGTAAGTGATGGCAGGCAATTGTAGCAATCAGTTACATCGTATTTATTATGTAATTTTAAGTTTTATGTGTATCACGTTGTCTTCTTATTAAATAAGTGGTAACTGGTGATAGAGCTTTGTGCAAGCTCGTCTGGGTAGGCACCACCCACTCATCAGATATTATACCGCAAAACTGGAGTACTTGGTATTGTTGTGTTCCGGATTACCTTTTAATCCTATGTTTAATTTTAATTAATGTGAGAATCAAATGTACTGGTGGTAGGTCTTTGTGCAAGCTCGTCTGGGTGGGTACCACCCAAACATCAGATATTCGGCAAAACACCAGTACTTTTTGTTGTTGTGTTCCGGTTTGAAGGTGAGCCAATGTAATTACAGGCACAAGGGACCTAAAATTTTAGTTCCCAAGGTTGGTGGCACATTGTTGGTAACCACTTACCATCAGGTGGCCCATATACTCGTCCGCCTTCCTATTCTATATATTAAAAAAAATTAAAGTTGGGTAAGCTAATGTGGATTTGTATTATTATTAACAATAACTTTATGAAGAGTGACGTTGTTTTATTCGAAAAAAAAAACAAGTAATTCGATTTGATTTTCATATGAATGTAATAATCTAATTTGAATATTTTTGTACTTCTAATAAAACATAACGTATTCATTGAATATTTTTGTTGACCATTCCTCGACATTGCAAAGCCACACGAGGGCTATCAGTTTTGAAAAAGAAATGAAATAAAATTTAACAATTTTACTTATAAACGCTGCTTAGCGGGTGATTAGTTAAACAATGCCGTGTCTTCTTCTTTCGACTGTCAAATCAATAATGAAAGAAATGGAGAAATTAGTGTTGTACTAATCAATCGCTAAAAAATATTAAAATCATAAGTTAAACCTTGCAAGACGTTAGTTGCATATCGATTAAAATATTAGATTAAATGGATAAAATACACATTGCATCATCTATGATAGATAATATTTCTTTAATAGAAATATAAATTTTTGAGACTAAGTATACATGGAAACAATTTTATTAACTTATTATAATTTAATATTTTAATATAAAATAATTATTATAATTCGTCTTATATTTGTTTTAGACGTTAATTATCGATTTGAGGATCATTTCTTTACAGCTGGTAGAGCTTCTTACTGGTGGTAGAGCTTTGTGTAAGCTCGTCTGGCTAGGTACCACCCACTCATCAGATATTCTACCGCAAAACAGCAGTACTCGGTATTGTTTATTTTTTTTTGTTTATGTGCTTGTCAAATGCTAATCCGGAAAATTATTCAGTTGGATGTATTTTTATAACATTATTAACATTAATAGCATGATTAAGAATTTATTTAGATTCTTAAAATGTTTAATTTGTTAAACAAAGACAACAACGTGCCCATGTATGAACCTGTGACTTTTATATTTATTCCGTGCCTATTTATATTTACCGAACTATCTCACTTTAAACAATCAATATATATTAAGTAAAATAGTCTTTTTCGGTTAGATTTATTAAGACATTTAAAATAACAGTAGAACCTACCCTTACCGCAAGTCAAGAACAATAACATTGTTTTAATTTAATAACGGTCACATGTCCCAACAGGAATAGAGAATGAAAAATAAAAAATATATATATTTCTCTCTGCCACCCCTGGGGAGATCCGCCTACGACGCGTTCCTTTATATAAGCTGCACTGGTTTCTTTAGCGTTCACAAGCACAACATCAACCAATACGTTACCATCTCTCGACCGAAATCTCCTCATATTATCGTTCTAATATGATAATATAGTGGTTTATATACATGTAAGTATTACATTTATTTATTAAGATATATTACATTTATTTTATTAGTCCTTTGTACAATTAAAAATCATTACCGAATATTGTGCGTTCAAACATCGGGGAACAACAAAAAAGGTTATCATATATATTTATAATTCATCTCTAGCTCGATCGTGAAGGAAAATGTCTTGAGGAAACCTACATGTGTCGGATAAACTTCTGCCGCATAATCCACCTTCTCATCAAGGGGGACTTTTGCACAGTACAGTACAGTAACAGCCTGTAAATGTCCCACTGCTGGGAAAAGGCTGGGAATTTATAAGTTGTTACCTTACTTTTATTATTATTGTCTGTTGTAAACCCTAATGTATGTTAGTTAAACTCTTATAAAATTAACAAATGAGTATGAAAATTGTCCGTCAAGATGTAAAATCTATCTTTGTATCTAGATCATCATATCAGATGACTGGGCTTTTAAGGGTCTAACCAAGTCAAGCAAGTGAACTTATTGTATCGGACGCTTCTTTAATATTGTTTTTTTTTTCAGATTCTAACATGCGAATTAAATTACTTTTACTATTATTACTACTGTTCATATCAAACGATTTCGTATTCGGTAAAAATGGAAACAAAAGTAAATCGATTAAAGCTGTTAACAATAAACATGAAACCAATAAGAAAGAAAATAAAAGCCGCCTTAGAAGATCGTTAGACGATGACATAGAAAGCTTATTCGTACTTGGTAAAGATTTCCCGCAATTTGATCATAATTTGCAAGAACGAGGAAGAACAGTAAAGTTACGACCGATTGTCGAGAAAGAACCACCATTTTGGGGTACGAGAGGCAGAAGAGATAGTTCCTCAGACGAAACGGTCTCCAATCTGCAACTACCAATGTACAACCACCATAAAGGAAAAATTAAAAATTTGCAAAAACTACTTTTGGCCTTCGATGGCAAACATAGAAGAGATGAGGCGGAATCACCATTTTGGGGTAATCGTGGTAGACGCAATTCTGATGAATCTGATGAAAATGACATAGATCTTTTTTGGGCTAATAGAGGCAGAAGGCAAGACGAAGAACCTTTTTGGGGCACAAGGGGACGAAGAGAGGAAGATTCCCCTTTCTGGGGTAATCGAGGAAGACGTGAGGATGATGAACCTTTCTGGGGTAATCGAGGTAGAAGACAAGAACCTGAACCATTTTGGGGTACAAGAGGAAGAAGGGAAACTCTCGAGCCTTTTTGGGGTAGCCGTGGTAAGAAAAAAATGAAGAACCAATACATTGATAAAGAAGCGATTGAGCCGTTTTGGGGTAACCGAGCAAAATTGAAGGAAAAATTAAAAAATTCTATCATTGAAGAATTAGAAAATGTCCAAGACAATATCAGCAATTTATCAAAATTGAAACGAAACGATGTACCATACCCATTCTGGGTGAACAGAGGAAGAGATAGTAAGCTTAAATATTTATTTAACGGAGCTAAACGAGATCGCTTGGGTAATATGCCAAGTATCACAATTAAAACGACCAGCAATGAGGGACGGTATAAGCTACACGAACCGAACACAGTACACAATGACAGAATTTACGCTGAGGAACCTCGTTATATTTTAGTAGAACGAAATAGTCGTTCTTCACTGGAAGAGGATCCGTTTTATATATCCAGAGGCAAAAAATATAGTGCCATTGAATTGGTTAAAGATACTCGAAACAGACGTGGAGCGCTAGAAGAACTAGTAAAATCCGTTCGAAATGATCCTTACTATATAGCAAGAGGTAAAAAAGATTCAGACCCTTTGAAAATCGGAAATTCATCTTCGTTACGAGATCAATTACTAAAGACCAAGGATCTCGTTTGTTCTACTGTTGATCTTACATCAATGAAACATGAAGGGAATATAGTAAAAAGAGAGGCAAGTGACAATGAGAGAGATAGAAGAACTATCTTGAAAAAATTAGCCCTACAATTGCAAATGGATCCATATTTTGTTAGCAGAGGGAAAAAAAGCGAATCTTATAGCAGTTCGGATTTAGAGCAATTTATAAATAAAATAAAAGCTTTATGTAATTAGTATAACAAAGATGTATCTAATAAAGAGATTATGGCAATTTAACGATTATAAGTGACAAAGTGTCGATTCAATTATGAAATATTGTAAAAAAATGAAAAAAAAAATGTGTACCTTAGATGATGACTAGGCTGTAATAATTTATAAGGAACTACGAGTACATTAAAGATTGTTTTATTTAAATGATGTTTACCACAATTCAGTTTGAAAATAAATATAAAATTCTAGTAACTCTTGTTCGTTATCCAACGCAGCTAGTTATTTGGTTCTATTATTTTATATGCATATCGTTACATAAAAGCAATCATTTCAATTTAAATTACTATTTTCTTTTTTATAAGATATATATTTTTTATTTCAAATTTAAAGAAAAAATATATTGCGTTTCGTTAACATTATATATACATCTTTGATCTCGACATCTAAATATAACAAAGTACCGTTTAAAAAATTTCCGAACAAGTAAAAATTAAAAACCTACACAGTGTTTTATAAGCATACTTACAGTCTCACTTATAAAAGTTGTTTAGTTAAACATTGATTATCTCTTTCTATCATCATTGTTTTGACAGTTGAAAGAAGGAGACAGCCTCGTTGTACTAATCACCTCCTAAATATCATTAATTGATACAGTTGGTAAGCTTATAAAATAAGGATTTCATATAATAAAATAAAAACAAATGTAATAAGTGCGATTTGCATTTATTTATCTGCAGTAACGTTTTTACCTACATCAGCCACATAATAAAATAGTTACAAATCTTGCTCTCATTTCGACAATGGGTAGGTAACATAAAATAATTTCATTTGAGCAATAATTTTAATTTCTGTATAAGCTTCGCATTATCCACTTTAAGATAAAGGTACATTTACTTCATTAGAACTATTAAGATACCTACTAATAACAATTATATTGAATATTGTGATTTTACACAAGCATGTTTTATTATAAGTTCTCCTCGGTAACACGTTATAAGTGAATTATTTTTATGAACATATATTTATTTAATTCATTAGGTACACATTGATCATTTATCTATTTAAGATCGACAATTATTTAAATAGCGAAACAGTTACGGACATTCAACACATTCTATTGATATGATTAAATAGGTACACGTAAATTTTTCTAAAATATATTCTTGTGATATATCGTCGATTACGTACTTAAAAGTACGTTAGTGATCGATTATCTTAATTATGAAACTCTAAATAATACTGCAAGATGTTATAAATTTTATATTGACACATAATTTTTCATCTCTGATAAAATTTGACATTTCATGTCTTACTTAATCATTAATAATCTCAACACAGAATTCTATATGCCATAAAGGCGCAAAACAATCGAAATACCTTAAATTTAAAAATTTAATTCATATTAACATTTGTTTTAAAAAGCTGGAACATTTATTAATTAACAAAAACTTGTGATAAAATTAGGCTCTCCAACGATTAATTGCTATCGAATAGTTTATTAAGCAGTGTACGAAATTGTCACATGTATATTCTGGAACATTCGTTTGTCCTTTTTCGAAACTTTGCGTTTCGGGATTTTTCTGTAACCCTGTAGGCCGAAATATTTGTTCATACTCGCCAAAGAAGTAGATGATTTGTCGAATCTTCCCTCCCTGCGTCCTCTGTCATGGATGAACTTCTGAAGTCTTCATAACCATCTCCGCCAGAGATGATTAAAGTCTCCTTATTATTCTGCGTGGTTTCCGTCTGCTTTTGCAGTTTCTCGGCGTTTGTGGAGCGCCGACTCAAAGCTTTCGACTTCAAGCTCTGGGTCGGCTTCGTCGCAGGTTTCTGTGCCGCTGGATTTTCGACTATTGTCAGAAATCGTACATGACCAGTGTGGCCATATGTAATACCTGAAACCCAATAAGTAATAAAAGAAAATATAATCAGCGCAAATACACGACACATTTATTAAATTCCTAAAAGGCATAAATCGATTCCAAACGATAAATAAGCAAGCTAAATAGAAAGCACAGTTACTAATGATGAGATTCTCATCAAAGTATATACAATGAGGTCCCTTTTGTATAATTTTCATTTTTACCCAGTCCAATTAAAGACGAGGAAGATTAATAATATGGATAGAATGTAACAGGTGAAAATGAGGATACGACTGGACAATTCGATGAAAGGAAGAGGATGATAATGATGAAAATAATAATAATAATATCTTGGGACATTATTCACACACGGCCATCTGATCCCAAACTAAGCAGAGCTCGTGCTATGGAAACCAGACAACTGATATACTACATATACTATTTTTCTTTTGTAAATGCATACTTATATAGATAATTACACCCAGACTCGGGACAAACAGACATGCTCATGCACACAAATGTCTGTTCTGGGTGGGAATCGAACCGACAACCTTCGGCGTGAAAGGCAGGTATCTACCAACCACGCCAACCGGCTCGGCCAATGAATTAAAGACAAGCTACTCGTATCAACGAAAGTGCGTCGACTGTCGGCGAGGAGGCGCTCACCGGCCAGCGGCGGCACGGCGAAGGCGCCGGTGCGCCGGTTGGGCGCGTTGTGCAGCGGCGCCGTGAGCAGCACGCCGGCGCTCGTGCCCACCCACAGCGTGTCGCGGTGCGCCAGCAGCGCCGTCACGCGCAGGCACGCCGCCTTGTGCTGCCGGATGATGTCGTCGCAGCCTGCGCACACGGACTCAGCTGTTACATCGACGTCGCTCCGCGTCCTCGAGCGGTCCGGGCCGGTCGCGTACCGTGCAGCATCTTGGTGACGTGCGGCGTGATGTTGATCTCTGCGAGCTGCTCCCGGCTGCTCGCGTTGTAGCAGCGCAGCTGGGCCGCGTTGTGCAGAGAGAGCCAGATCGAGCCCCCGGCCACCGCCATGTGGCTTATCGGCTTCGTTTCTGAACTTATTTGGAATGTTTCGTCCACCTGTAGATACATCAAAAATGCCATCAATAACTGGCTTAAATATTCTTTAAGAATATGTTATTGTTAGGTACACTACTTCTCCGATAAGTGAATATATTTTGATGTAAGTAAATTTAGTAATTTATGATTCTACTACATTTTAATTAAGTTGTATTAAAAAGAAACTTTTCTTAATCCGTGGGCTAAAATGAATAAAATTTCTTGTACTAAATTGTCTCCAGCACCAAAAGGATGAAACTGGTTTAAAATTCAGTTGCAAGTTCCGATTCACGCATACGTATGTACTATCCAGCAGATAATTATTAAAAGATAAACTGGAACAGTACCTGCAAGGTATGCGGGTTTATAATCTTGATGGAAGAGTGCGTGGCGCACCACAGCCGGCTCTCCGACAGCAGCATGCTGCTCACGGGGGTGTTGCCGCTGCCCACCGGGATGGTGCAGCGCTCCGACCACGACCCATCTGTGCACCACGACTTATATGAGCTTGGGGACGCCAATATGATATACATAAATTGGTTAAGTCTTCAAAATATATTTATTAGCTAATCACCGCTTTCGTAAATAACAAACTTGAAATATGTCAAAAGTACTTTCCTCCTTTCCATGAATGTAATAAAAAAGATTCTTTAAATTTAAACTAACGTTGTTAATTGGGATATTAGTTAATGCTGTCCTCTTCTTTCAAATGGCATACCAATAATACAAAAAGATAAACACCAGTGTTGAAATTAGCATATTATATAAAGCCGTAAATATCTACAATTTTCAAATTGTTAATGTCGGTTTTTAGCCTCCGACTTAAAAAGAGTTAGTTATATTTTACCGATATCTCTGCAATAGACAACCAGATCACCGTTTCCAAGCGCCACAAATACTTTTCCCTCCACGAAACTGAAATTAAAAACAATATATTGTTATATAAAATACTAAAAATATTTAATTTTGAGAGGTTTATTCATTAACTAAGGATTTACCCACGACTCAACTCCTTTCATTATTCTGAATTGCTACACCAATTATCATCTCTTTCTTCAAATAAACTCAGGGTTCCATTTTCAAAAATCGTCAATAGTATTAACTTACTTTATAGTGTAAAAGGAATCCGTATGCAATTTTTCATTGTGCTAGCCCCAGTAGGCTGGGCATTGATATGTCAGTCAGTCAGTTATTCTTTTATATAACTGCCTCGTTGGTCTAGTGGCTTCATATAAGGCCGCAGACCCCGAGGTCCTGGGTTCAATTCCCAGGTCGGGCCAATAAAAAGTTATTGGGTTTTTCTGTCAGAAAAGTCTCAATAGCAGTCCGGAGTCTGGAAGTTGGAAGTGTGTACACTCCCGTGCTTCGGAAAGCACGTAAAGTCGTTGGTCCTGCGCCTGAAGTATTTCCGATCGTGTCGGATTGCCGTCCCATCGGATTATGAGAGTTAGGGAATAGAGAGTGAGTATATCCTGCGTAGTTGGCTAATCTCTCTTGAGATTGGCCACTGTGGCCAAAATCGGTCTGGAGGACATTATTATTATTCTTTTATACATATAGACGATCATAATAATACTTATTAAACATCTAATGAGAAAAAGTGACACTCCCAATTGTGAAGTATGTGGTGTAATAGATGATGTTTCACATTTGTTATTGGCATGTGTTCGTAACCACTATTTGAAAGAAATATTAATTATGAACTAATTTTATATTTTATAAATATTGGTGTTTTTAATTCTTTTCTTAGTAAACCTTCGAGTATTTCCGCAATTAAAATATGTGAATTTGTTAGTGATTCTCTCGAACTGAATTAGTCTTAGTATTTGAGCCTTTTTGAATTAATTTAGTGTGTAAAAATGGGCGAAATATAGGCTGCCTATAAATGCCCCTTAAAAATACCAGATAAAATAATACTTACACAATGGAATGCACTCCAGAATTGTGTTGTAGTTTCACTTTGTTCTTCTTGATTCGTATATTGTCTAAGCAATTATAGACGTGTATACAGCCGTCCTCAGTACCGAGCCACATCGTCGGCTGGTTGGCTGTTGTGGTGCTGTCTTCGGATGACTGTCTACTGGCTGGTGATGACAGAGTACCTGATGATAATACTTGATCTTAGTAATCATAAAGGCCAATAGACCATCATTATATAACTATTCAACTGCCAACTATCGATTCTAAGAAAGATATAATGAATTCCATGTATTATTTTAACTGATTTACGTATAAAACAATGATAAATGGTACAGCTGGGATGTTACTACAATTAAACATATTAGTAATTTATTTACGACAATATCTAGATACAAAAAATTTAAAACATTAAAGTCGAGTTTTAATTTTAGTTCTCCTTTATAATGCGATATTTTGTTTCAATATTATAAAATAATAAAATAAAATATCAATATATAATAAATATATTACGTTTATGTGTGTTATTTATCTTCTTAATGCCTTCAAGCATTAAGTCCGCCATTTATACCAGTTACACTAATTTAAACGGTAGTTTTAATAAAAATAATACAAAATACAACAACATATAATTATAAAACACATTTTTTTTTTAATAATATATAAAGAAAATTCATACCAGCCATCACACGTCCAGGAACTACGTTGCAATGAAAGGGTACAAAGTTGATTATACGGAAAGGAAAAACATGCACTGAGCACAAACTATTAAAAAAGATTAATGTTAGTTTGAATAAATTAAAATGGAAATAATACCTAAGGTAATTTTAATATAAGATATGTAACTTGTTAGTAGACTAAGGGGTTACATTGTGCTAATAATGATTTACAGATTGACATTTTTGAAGACAGTTCTATATCATATTACTTGGTTAATTGACATTTAATTTAACGTACTTAGAGATAAAAGTTCGTTTTAAAAGCAATAAGAATATTACATTGAATTTTACACAAACAATGGACTCGGAAAGAAACATAATCTTTTTTCTTATGGTTATATATATATTTTAATTATATATCCAAGTTTGAGTGTTTCTTCGAATTTTATATGAAAATATCATATGATATATGAATTTTTTTATAACATGACTTTACATTGAGAAATGTAAATTACATACTGTAAAAGATGTTTATAAAATAAATTAATAAACGATGAACGCTTTAGAATAATTGAGTTATACTGAAAATAACCTAAAAATCCACATATTTAGTTTATTGATGAGTGCAATAAAAAAGGGTATGATTGTTAAGAAAAACATTACTGACTTTTAAAAAGAAAACGAATTATAATCATTAAGTAAAATAACCTTACCAGAGGTTATCCCCATTGCTTGTTTATCAACCGCTGGATTGGAGCTGGACTTCATCACGGGGTGTACTGGTATGTTCTGTCCGGTGTGAGGAGTGCTGAGGCTCTTGCTATGGTTAGGAGTGAGAGTCCGATGGTTCCCGAGGGTCAAGTTGTGGAGACGGAGGCTAGCTGATTCCTGGCTCCTCTCGGACTGAGCGTCCTGGTTTTCGCTGGTCGATGAACCGTCGTCTTCATCATCACTTGATGATGAACTAATTGGGGAAACAAATCCAACTTATTTGTTATTGACAATAAGAGTTAACTAAAGAAAAATAGTGTTATTATAAATTATATCTTTGTACCGTTGCAATTAAAACGAATGTTTACTTTCGCATTATTTTTAATATAATCTTGTAAAATTGTTATAATACAAGACTTTCCTCGGATTAAGTGATATTCTGATTACTATATTTACCTGTCTAGTCGTATATTCTTGCAGCTCTCATCTGGATCCGAAATGCTAATGCCGGGCTTAGTGGATCCTGAACTATTTAAGGAACTTGTACTTCTGCAAATAATATAAGTGATTTTAAGAAATATAATCTTGAATAAATACATGATTTACCAAATACTTTTCAACAAAAATCAATCGAAAGTGTACTTGTTGGCAAATTGAACGACATTAATAATCTCACACGTCGTTTTCCAATTTTAAATGTGTTTGAAAGTAATTGATTTTCTAACTTCCTTGAATACTATATAAAACATTCGAGATTGAATCGAAATAAGCGTTTTTTTTTTAATTTATTTAATGTAGGTAGACAGACTGTCAAATGGGCCATCTGATGGGAAGCGTTCACCGCGGCCGATAAACATCGGTACCGTATAAAACGATCATCTCTCACATCGGCGAAGCGCCATCAACGTCGGGAACCAATTACATGAAACACGACGACGTATTTCGTCCGGTGGCCGACAAGCACCGAATATATTTCGCCCGGTGGCCGACAAGCACCGAACACGTAACAGAAGTCAGAAGCGCTCACGGTATGTCGAGCGAGCGCTGCGGCGCGGGCGGCACGCAGGCGACGCACAGGATGCGCGCGTTGCACACGCCGTTGCACGACGTCACCTGCGGCCGCGGCGACAGCGTCAGCACGCACACCTGCCCCACGTAGCCGTCGCTGTTGCACACCTGCGCGGACCACGGACGAGGCTTTCGTATTTACTCAACGTTTATGGTTTTGTATCGCTCAATATTTATTTATAATATATGTTAATATTCCTGAATTACTTTTTGCGGCACGTAGGACTATTTTCTAATTGGTTATTTATTTTAAAATCTACTAAGCTATTTACAATAAATAGTTAAAAAAGGTTATTAGCACCGGCAAAACCCCTCGGATTTCATCTTACATTAGGCAGTAGCCTGTTCGTTCATTCGACTTTAAATTTTTGCAATGGTATGTTACCATTAAATAAACAAATTGTCATTTCAATTAGTAACGAAATTTAGTAACGAAAAGTCTTTAGTAGAAGTACACATAACTTTAACAATTTGGGTTGAAACTTAGGAATTCGAAATATAAAGGAACACGACTTCGCAACACAAAAGTTATCAATTACATTATCCTTAACAGAACACAGTTTATAGACTTACCCATACGTCAGGTGACTGTCCTTTCGGTGGGAGAGTGGGAGCCGCACACGTGAATTGCAGACCAGCTCGAGTTTTACGTATTGGAACTGGGGATAGGAATTCAGGGGCTGGTCTTTCTTGACCATATACACCTGAAATGGATATATCAAATATTACACCATAAATTACCGTCAATTAGTTGCTAAATATAACCACTTAATAACAAAAATATTTAAAAATATTCTAATTATTTTTTTTTGATTTGATTTTTATACTTACATAGCTTCTGTTTGGTATCATTTATTAATTCCTCCCAATTACTCCTCTTCTCAGTTTTGGAAAAAATGATAGTGAGGTTTTCTGGTCCGCTCCTAGAATAAAAACTACAACATCACAAAGCGTTGTAATCGTACTTGCAATGCCTAACACTGTGAATAATAAACTAATTAGTTAATATTATTAAATTAATAATCAATTCACAATTCAAATGATTATTCAAAATAATTGGCTTAACTTTATAAATTGTTCAATTTATTGAATAAATTGTTTAATTCGCTTTTTAAATAAGACAGAAAACTAATTAAAATAGAAAGAATTAAATGCGATTTATAGTTGTTTAATTTACAATAGTTGTTTTGCGTAGAAAAATTATGATGTAATACAGTTTATTTATTTATTTATTTATTAAGAATCTCCAACAAAGGATACACAGTTACGAGTACATAAAATCGAAGAATAATATTTTAAAATATGTGTGCTCCTTCAATTAAAGGAGACCACAGCAAGCACATAAATAATGACAAAACAGAAATTTAAAAAAAATATAAAATAAATGTTACATAGTGGTACTTAATAAAAAACATAAACTATAAAAAGGTAAACAATGGTTAAACTAAATATAACATATTATAAAATTTATTGATATAATTAAATTAAGTAATTAATTACATATATGCAAGTATTCAAAGTGTTAATTTGAATATAATAAAAATATATTATTATATCTTTTTTTTGGAACACACCACTTGCTACAAAATTATTGCCTAACAATCGTTAAGCTTGTCGTTTAGTCGAGCAAGCTGCCTGGAAGGGTTATATAAATGCATATTCCAATAAAACAAAAATGTCTAAGAGTGACAGGCTAATTTGTAGGTCGAATAAATAAAGGGTACAGAAGCCGTTGATAAACAAAACCTTAATACTTACGATGTACTGACACTCATCTCCATGTAACAGAGCTGCGTGTCGCTGTTCTGCCTCTCAGACAGCTGCCGGTTGACGGTATGCAGCATTTCCCTCACGAGCTCCTCTAGCTGGGAGTGCTGCGTGTGCAGCGCTGCCACATGCTCCGATATTTGTGTTAATGTATTCACATCTTCTGTAAGTGTTTCTACTTCATGCATTATTCGTCTTATGTTTTCGTCTTTTGCTAAAATTATATGAAATACATTATTACTAAACCATTTGATTTGGCTTCGTGTAAAAAAGCCCGAGTATACTCATGCATTATTCTGCAGAACAGGTCGGTGTCGCTGTGGTTGTTTGTAGGTTGATTGAACCATCGTTACAGGCAATGGGGATATAACACCATATTTCATGCAGTTTGTCTTGGTAAATATTTTTATTATTAATGTCTAACGACGGTGACCACATACCGACCAATATACTGTTTCGTCTTGTCTATTAAACTGTACGTCTAAGCTGTCATCTTCTCCTCTGAAATCTTATATTAAAATTGAAAATGTATAAGCTAACACAAAAATCTTACGAAATTTAGAGCTTTACATATAGCTCAATTAACCACAGCGTAACATAAATTTTAATATCCCACAGCTGGACCAGATACTCTTGTCTTTTTGATGATTAGATTTAAAACGCTGCAGCTTAGAGGACATGAGTGCAATTCAATTTTATAATTAAAACATTCCACGATCCAAATTAAAGTCGTATCGTTGCCATAAAAAATATCATAAAGTAAAATTTATTTCTCTTATGTATGTAATATCTTACCTTTAACGATTTCAACATCAGCCAACGATATCCTCATTAGAAGTTTATACTTGTTCCCTTCCATCTGACTAGCAATACTACTTTGATATGTTCTGTAATGAATTTAATAATACGTTGTAACTTTTATATACTAGGCTACAGGAAAATGAACAAAGAAACTCGTTTTTTTTTGTTTACAAACATTTTTTAATGAGCATAAGAACTATATTTTCTTACAAAACATTACTCATGTTATTCTCAATCTACTAAATCTTGTAGTGGGATGATAAATGGAGTACATAAAAATGCTTTAAGCTTTCGAATCGATAATATTACGAGTTTGTGCTACTGAGATATTATTTGATGACTAATTTTTTTTTTTTGTGATATTAGATTTATTTTTCTTTACTTTTTTTTTACTTTATTACAGATTCATTTACATTAAGCCGTAATTATTATTTTTTAAGAAAAAATGTTAATCAGAATCAGATCGGTTTTTGATTCATACCATTACTTAATAAATGTGACTTCAAATATTTACTATACGTTATTGCACATAAGTTGCCATAAGCATGGATTTAATGTTGCTGCATTCTTTGTTATACCAAGAGATACGCAAAATTAGTCAGCAGGTGTGCAAAATAGGACTAAAGTATAAGTATTAATAAACACAATATTGTATAACACATAATATGTACTGCAAAAACGAAGTAAATATAAAATGAATGAACTATATAAAACTTACGGAATGGGTTTCTTTATAGTGCCAGTCCTTCTTTTAACGCTGGTTATCAGTAGCGTATCGTTGAATAGGAACAGCGCTCTGTCTTTAATTGTTCCTTGCGCTGACGGCATCGTGACCATTTCATGTCTTATAAACGTCCTATCAGCTGTCACCAAGTTTGATAGACCTTCAATCATTTGCTCGAGTTCTCTGAGAGTTTGCTGCTGTTGTTCCAACTCTAAGCTTTCTCTCTCTGTGCAGTTTATCAGCTCTAAGAGATCGTGGATCTCTTTTTGAGCTTCGAGGAGCAATTTGTGGTCGGGATGTGATTGATCTGTAAATTAAATGCTCAAATATTGCTGGAATTGATTTTGGATTTCTTCTATAACTATATAATGCAATATGGTTGTATGACAAATTTATAAGAAAATAATATTTTAATTAATTTCGTATAATATAGTTTTGTATTATGTGACGGCCACATTATCTCGTAAAGTTTCGTTTCGCGTTCTAAATATAACTGTGCATGTGTGTATTGTCATTTAAAAAAAACTTTGCAATTTAAAAATGTCGGGATAATTCAAAACAAAAGGACAAAAGTGAATTAGCCGTAAGAAAAAATGAAAACCGCTGTAAAGGCGAGATGACGCGAGGTATAGCTAACCGCACAAACTTTTTCTCGATAAAAGCCTAAATTAATGTGATGTAAAGCAATTTACTGACAGGCGAGCGAAGGGCAGTCTAAATCGCTTGAATTTCGCAAAATGACAAATTGCTTGTCCAGATGTGTTACAACGCAATTCAACAACGCAAATTCGCCTAATCGCGACAGAGTAACATCATAGCAAATAATTTCATAGATATTGTAATCGTCTGACGCGCAATGATCCAGATGAATCATTTAATAAAATTGAAAATTTATAAAACCGTATAGTTTGGTATGAAAACATTAGTCTTTCATCAATTTTGACCTAGATTAATGATACAAAGAGGTTATTCACACATGCCCAATTGAATTCAACTTTTGTTTATGATGAAAGAGAGCTAAATGTGATTTGTATTTAAAATATTATGTACCTGTATGTTTTATCAGCCTTTGTATTAAGAGCTTGTAACTCGGGAACTTCTGAACTGGTTTTATAAGAAGATTGTCCAGCGATAGTTTGCCTTTATGGTCCCTTGCCATAGCGTCCAGGAATTTCGCAAACGCTGGCCTCGAAGCTGCTGCATTCTTTATAGTTTCTTTCGCTTTCTTTAAATTGTTGATGAAGGACATGTAAGTGTCCATTACGGTGGGTTTGGTAAACTAAAAAGATAATGAAGAAATCTATTAATTTAAAGACTAATTAAATTAACCTTCAAGCACAGAAGGAAATTGGATTGAGGTAGACATATAATTTGTTTAATAACAGGATAATAATAGCTGATGAAAACGATAAGCTATTGAATCTAATAAAGCAATAAATACGCACAGAGCTAGAAATTGAACAACAAAAAAAATTTACACGCGCACTAAAAGAATTGAAAACTTTTAATTTTATAAGGACAAAGGTTATCTCATTTGATCTTTTAATCTGCTGATACTAAGTGATAAGTAGTATTAATTTACCACATCTAAGAAAACGTCGCCAACTTTCTGCTGCAGATCCCATTGTTCCAGCCTCCGCCTCAACTGCTCGAGGAAAACTTGGTGAACGTTCAGTATCGCCGGTACTTGGTAAAATATTTCGTCCACCACAAACGCATCGAGGAGACCAGCATTCTCTGGACTCTTAAGTGGTTGTAGGTATTTCTGTTAATTGCAATTAATGAAATATTTTAAAATCATTACGCGAAAAGTTTTTGTTTTCATATAAAGTAAGTATACAAATGATTAATATATTAATTAGTATTTTTAAACATAGACCTTATAATTAACAATCTTTATTTATATCAAAATATTACCCGTACATCAAGTTCATGATAATATTTTAAATTATTTGTCAGATTTTTTTAACATATAAAATATATCACGAATTCTTATAGGTATTTATGGCGATAGTGGAAAAATATATGTCACTAAGAATATATAAATGTCAATGCCATTATACTATTATCTAAGCAATTAATTTAGCAATCTAGCGCTGCTTAGTGCTACATCTAACGTAATACAATCAACAGCTGAGCCACTAAGTGTCGCTGTGGAGCGGAAAATTTGCCACTGTGGTAAGGGGTGTCGTCTTAACGCGACTAATAAAACGCAAATAAAATTATTCGCTTATTTGACTTTCATTTGCATAACAAACATAAAATAAAAGCATCTTAAAAACTTAAGTATTTTTACATAAAATTAAGAATGAATTTAAATTCTATTGATATTGATGAATTTCGCAATACAAAAGGCAAATTGTATTGTATTTTAGTAGAGTAGATATAATATATATACCATAATAAAAATGGAATAAGGCTCATTCCACTAATAATTAGCCCTCGTGACAGGGCTTGTGGGAACACCAAAGATCAATTCAATACTTTGCATTGCAATGTAATACAGTGGATATCTAAGATATTGCCGTCGGTACATTGGACTGTATAATTTGAATGTACACGGTACAATACTAACCTCACAGTACAGTAACAGCCATGGTAACCATTTACCCATACATTTATTTCTGATATTAAATATATACGGAATAATAATAAAAATGTCCTCCAGACCGATTTCAGCCACGGCGGCCAATCTCAAGAGAGATTAGCCAATTACGCAGGAGAAATTTTAGTGCACAAGTGTGTGCGCAAACAGGTGCACACTCTATTCCCTAACTCTCATCATCCGATGGGACGGCAATCCGACACTACCGAAAAGAGTTCAGGCGCAGGACCAACGGCTTTACGTGCTTTCCGAGGCACGGGAGTGTACACACTTCCAGCTTCCAGACTCCGGATTGCTACTGAGAATTTTCTGACAGAAAAACCCAATAACTTTCTATTAACCCAACCTGGAAATTGAACCCAGGATCTCCATGTCTGCCTCCTTATATCAAGCCACTAGACCTACAAGGCACTCGGACTGATACGAAATACTCATTATAATAAAGAGTAAGATTGATTTGAAATTGAGAGTATTGAATAATTTAAAGAAAAAGTAAACCCGAATTTACATTATATAAATAAATACGAAACTTGTTAAGATATAATAAACAAATTAGGTGGCAATATCATATTTAAATTTAAATTAGGATCAAATAATTCATAAATCTTCAAACTATCAATCGTTCAATTCACATTTTAATCATCCCACGAAACAGTATCAAAGAAATACATCAATGGAATAAGGAAAATCCGTGCAATCATGCCAAAAATTTGCCAGCCCTGATATTTCGATGAGCACGTAAATATCATGAATTTGTCACCCGCCACTTAATTTAGAACGGATGAACGGACAGAGTTATTATTATAATTTTATGATGCCCTTATAACTCAGAAAAGTGACATCTAAAATACGTACGAGACTCATTCAAGCGATAATATTTCGTATACGCTTCAAATAAAGTTCATAATGGTGTGTAATTTGTTTTACTTTGTGAGGAATGGTGATTTAAGTTTTTGAAGACTACATTTTACGATATACATTTGACGAAAATTTAATATACTCTTCAATATCAAGGTTATAGACAACTGCGCAGAAGATTAAACAAGTGTGCAGTGCAATGCAACAAAGAAGCACTTTCTAATTCCTCAGCATAATAGATGAATCAATGCAGGGAAGACAATCCGACAAAACGGAAATGTCTTTCCTTTCTTCAACAGGGCCAATAGCTTGTTATGCTTTTCGAGATATGGGAACTTAATATTGACTAAGTTTCTTACTGCTAGCCTTACGAAAAACTTCAAAAATTTAACCCGGGATTATTAACTCGGGACTTATGTACCCTTGAAATCTAACCACAAAACCAATAATAGGCAATTTAAAATAAGTAAATTGATTATTATTCTGTCCTTGTGTTAACAAGACTCACTCAATCTTCTATATATAGTTATACATAATGGAGATTGAAATTATATTACTGCTTGAATAATACTGCTAGAAATATTGCCATTATGTATCGATTTTTAAATAATGTTCTAAAATATATTACTTAACATTAATAAGGTGCTGTCTATGATCTACGTAATTTAACCGGATGCGTCTCTTCGCCTGTATTAGCTGATACATAAATAATTCAGTGATATTGATGTCCCTCCTGGCCGATATCAGTCAGGTCATTCTCAATACATATAACTTCGCAGAAGATATTACATTACTAAACTACGTGCACACACACAGGTAAACTCTCAGTTCCCTTATTCTCATCCGATGGGACAACACAACAAGAAAAACAGTAACGGCGTTACTACGAACTGTGTTCCACCGGCATTACCAGGGTGTCAGGTTTTACAGTCTAAAAAACTAGACACTAGACCATCGAAACAGTCGTACTGACGACATCACTGTATATTACTTCAAATATGGCGTAATATTAGCATTTCATTTACCTTGACTAAAATCTCCAACGCTTCTACGTAAGACTTTTCAGTCTCGTACAGTTCGACCACCACGTGAGTCCGTGTGTCCTGAAAGAAAAAAAAAACTGTATTAAAAAACACATTTCATCAATTTTAAATGTACCTAAAAATTAAAAATATAATATTTACATAAATATTAAATAATATTCCATCGTTCTTTGACATCAAAATATATTATAAAATATATTAAAAAAAAATTAATGCTTTATCACACTTTATTTTTGAACAGACAACAAAAGAACGTTACGCAACAACTTTCGACGTCCAACTTGTACTGTAACAAACAATCGCCGTTCTGTAAACTGTCTAACTTGTATCATTCGGACTTAACTTCGTAATAATTGATGAGATATTGATCGAACGACTATTGAGTATATAATAGCCACTCGGTTATTCAAATGGTAATAATTTACTATCGACTGACATAATTGGGTAAAATCTGGTGACATTATCAATATTATTATTAGTGTCGCTTTTTGGGGGCTGAGAATATTTATCAATGCTGTCCAGTCTGAAATAATTCTTCTTTTTAGCGGCTTTTGTGTTAAACACTGATTTTGCTCTTTCTGTCATTATTAGTTTGACACTTGAAAGAAGAAGAAACAACATTGTTTAAGTAATACCTGCTGAACGTTTACAACAAATAGAGAGGTAAGTTTTTTTTTTTGGAGTTTTGACACGGAAGCATTTGGATTGGCGCCCTCCAGCCAGGTGGACCGACGACCTTAAGAAGGTGGCGGGCACCAACTGGATGCGGAAGGCGGAGGACAGGGAGCTTTGGCGCACCTTGGGAGAGGCCTATGTTCAGCAGTGGACAACGATTGGCTGTTGATTGATTGATTGAATGAAATTGATCACATAAATTTATTCCATAACCTTAAATATATATTTATTTATAACAACAAAATATTAATATTTAATTTTTATTCTTGACACTCATAAGCCTTGTCAACTTTTTTGGGTATACTATATGATAGAAATTTTTATAATATCAGCTATTAAGTCTATCAGCTAGTCAGCTAATGAGACTTGATGGTCCACGAAAGATGTGAATCTTAACCGCTGATTTCGAGTTCAAACTCAGGAAAGCGCCCCTGAATTTTAATGTGCTTAATTTGTATTCTTAATTCATCTCATGTGAAGCGGTGAAGGAAAACATTATGACCTGCATTTGACAGATGAAAATCTGCCAGGTGTATCCACTATCCCGCTTTGGAGTAAGCTACAAACATTCTCTTCAAAAAGAAGGTCTTAGCCCAGTTCTGGGACATTTACGGGCTATTACTTTAAGGCTTTTACGACACGACGAAGGTTAAATCTTGATGGTGGTATCATGTTGTTTCACTATACTCTCACTTATATAAGTATACATAATTATGGCCTTCGAAACATGCAAGTTTTTTAACGATATTGTAACCGCTTTGAATTAAAAAAATCCATGTATTACTTTAACATTGCAGAAATGTTAAAGCTAAGCTTACTTAAACATTTAATTTAATTCAGAAATCTTATATTTAATACTAAAGAGTGAATTTTATGAATCGTGTTTTAATTTTATGTCCAAAAATAACGGAAACTAATTAATTCATAGTTCTGAAATATATTATCTAATATATAATAGTTTTTTTTTTATATAAATACTATAACAGTTTTAATGTTACAAATACAATGAATTACATTTCACGTTATAATTAGTTATGTCCGTTAAAATTGTTATTAAATTCACTTCATACGAAACCTTATTCAGTAGCAGTAGTAGACATATTGAATACAATATTTTATGAGTTATCGATCGCACGTCGAGGTCGAAGTAGATAAGGGCCTTTAGAATCTTAAATCATGATTTTATATATGATAGTGTTGTGGGAAGTAGGTCAGGATGAAACGTGTGATTTAGGCTTTATAATAGGCTATCATTACGTTGAAATGAAAGATAGAATATATAATACATTTACATACATTGGTGCGGTTCTGTAGTACTATATTTACTGGTGGTAGGGCTTTGTGCAAGTTCGTCTATTAAGTCTATTAAGTCTATCAGTTCGATTGGTACTATCCACTTAATTAGCCTGTTACCGTCAAATGACTACTTAGTTACTTGTTTGAAGAGTTAATTGAGCTTTAGATTATAGGAACAAGGGACGTAACATCTTATTTCCTAAGGTTGGTGCCGCAGTGGCGATGGAATGGTTATTATTTCTTACAATGTTTATGGGTGGTGACCATTTAACATCAGATGGTACATTTGGTCACCCGCCTATCTATTTTATAAAAAAAGTCTAAGCTAAACTTTTCTTTATGATGAGAATGTGTGCCACCTGATAGTGCACGGTTACGTAGCCAGTGCAACCCCTGTCTGTAGGTACGCTGGCTCTTTCAAACTGGAACACTTCTAGTAAAGAGTATTGATGTTTAACGTTAGAATAATTAATGCCAGACGGTATTGCACAAAACGTCAGAATGCGGTACAACAAAAAGGTCTGTAACTGTAACTGCCTGTGAATGTCCCACTTCTGGGCTAAGGCCTCCTCCCCTTTTTGAGCAGAAGGTTTGGAGCTTATTCCACCACGCTGCTCCAATGCGGGTTGGTGGAATACACATGTGACAGAATTTCAGTGAAATAAAACACATGCAGGTTTCCTCACGATGTTTTCCTTCACCGTCAAGCATGAGATGAATTATAATCACAAATTAAGCACATGAAAATTCAGTGGTTCAATCGGTTAAGATTTACGCGTTCTTACCACTGGGCCATCTCGGTTCACCTTTTAATTAAAATGCTGGTCAGCTTATACAGGCCGAGATGTCCAATACACTAAACGATTACTAAAAGATTTCCTATCATTTTAATACTATTAATGAAAACGAGATAGTAATATACTATACTGTGGAATTAGCTTAGTGATTGTGAACAACGGAAATCACACCGGTGTCTTTGCATGCGGAACTCGGAAGACGATAATAGAAAGCGATAAATATAAGGCGTTTTTAATCTGACATCTCACGTTTTGCCGCATTGCCGTATCTACTTTGAACACTTAATGGTTGGAAATTTAATTCTTGTGGAGAAAGGTTTATATTATAAAATATTTATTTACAAATCAAATAAAAAAAGACTACAGCTTTTTTCTTAAATGTACGTTTCTAATAAAAACGTTACTTTGTCTGAGCTAGAGATGTAACTAATAAAATTGACATTCAACCTATACTGAATCTAACGCAAAAAGAATCAAAGAAAATTGTTTCATAAACGAAAAAGATGATTAATGAAAATAAAAATTATATATAAACAAATTGAAAAACTCCTTTTTCGATGACGAATATGATCTAGATATCTTATTCCCACAAGTAAAGCATATTTGATAAATTTTTCTCTATAGATACGCGACCTAAAATGTTAACCTTCGATCTCGAATTTCGACCTTCTAATATCATAATGACAATAGCTATGTCATTATGATATTAGAGGATATGAAAATTGTTTTAAGTTACTATATAGTATCATATTACATAAGCATAAGCCATAGTTATTTACAATATCGTATCCTCACAGGTATATACTATTATTTATTTGAAATTCAACTTACGTATTTCAATTAAATACATAGATATACTCAGAGGATAGCCGTGGTCGCGTGCCACCGTGCTCTAAGAATTGTTTACTTAAAAAAAAACTATATATATTATATATATCTAGGGATATTATTGTTTAAGGCATTATATTATCTAGACTGTGCCCTATTTAATATTTCGTGACGTCACGACTTTAACTAGCAGACGATCAGATGCTTCTTACGATATTTCATTTAGCAAATTATGTTATATGATAATTTAAAAATTATGCCAGAATAGAACGTAAAAACTTCCATATTCGGATTAAAAGTTCATCACTGAAGGAATACGGAAAAAAAGTGAAAAAGAAGCCCGTCGTCCCAGTGATGGGCCGAGACCAAGTGTCCACTTTAGAAGATTTGGAACAAATCCTACAGCGGGTTGATGAATAAACATGTCGCCGACATAAATACGACGAAATGCAGGTTTTCTCACGATGTTTTTCTCTGCTGAGTACGACATGAATGATAAAATAAGTAAGTTAACTGAGAAATCAGCGGTCGATATCCAGGCGTGACGAAGGTAGACGAGCTATTGTTTCAAGTATTAACATTTAATCTACGATCGCACTATCAAACATGCAAACTTATTTATTCGAGATAGCTAATAGAAAAATTGGGAGAGGCCTATGTTCTGCAGTGGACAACGATTGGCTGTTGATTGATTGATTGATTGATAATAGAAAAGGCTATTGTCGTATACTTCTGCAGGCTTCATCAAAAAACAACACTTAAATATTATCTGCTGAGTCGGAATGACCCATTGAGATCCCAGCTTCCAGTTTGCACAAGCATGTAGTTATGATGTGCTTAAATTATATTTTTAATTCAACACGTGTTTGATGAACAAAAATATTGTAAGGAAATTAGCAATTTTCATGAGTCGCATGAATTTCAGCCACATTTGTATCCACCAATTCGCTTTGGAGAAACGTAATGGAATGAGCTCCAAGTCTTTTCCTTAACAGGAGAAGCGTACTTTCAGTGTGAGACATTTATTAACGTCACTGTCACGCAGAGTAAAATATGTCACTTCGAAGACATAATACAATTAACAAAAATTTAATAGCGACGTATAGTATAACACAGTATCAGCCTGTTAATGTCCCACTGCTGGGCTAAGGCCTCCTCTCCCTTTTGAGAAGAAGGTTTCGAGCTTATTCCACCACGCTGCTCAAGGCGGGTTGGTAGAATATACATGTGGCATAATTTCAATGAAATTAGATACATGCAGGTTTCCTCACGATATTTTCCTTCACGAGAGAGCACGAGATGAATTATAAACACATATTAAGCACATGAAAATTCAGTGGTGCTTGCTCAGGTTTTAACCCACGAACATCGGTTAAGATTCCCGCGTTTTAACCACTAGGCCATCCCGACTTACTTAGCGACGTATAATAAATTAAGTTAGAAAAAAAACTAGTCTATAAGTCATATAATTCTACTTTTATTATCCAGGAAAATTATTTCAAAATATATTTTTGTACACATCTCGTTACTACATTGAAGTGTTGACTACAACCGATGATTGCTTTAAACTCGTGAAGCCGTATTTATTTTGGATTTTCCTCATTGCGTAAATCTTTGCTCACTTTGATTCCACCGCGTCTGCACTTTTTCTTGGCACACTCTACACCAGCTTTCATATTATAATGGGATCATTTAAATTTTCGCATCGTGTATCAAAACATGGTTCAGTGTCGATGGTGTAGTGGATAGAGTTGATTTTCAAAGATTATCACTGGTTCAATTTCTTAATTTGTGTTTATAAATTCATTCGTATATAAATGCATCGTGAACCTTTGTTTGTATAAACTTCTGCCGTACAGATCAACCAATTCGTATTGGAGTATCATAATACGATCTAACCTTACTCCTTACGATCCTTAAAAGTCTCAGTGCAGCATCGGTACATTTATGGGCTTGGAACAAGAGAGTTTATTTCTTTGACCGACTTCAAAAAGGACGTTAATAATTCATCATTTTTTTTTAAACAAAATTAAATCCAATGGTTATAAATTGTATGCAGCAGTTATATATAAACGACATTCATATTAATATTATTAACACAGGTTATTCAAATAGCCCATGAAGGATAGTGAGTTCCAGTCACCGAATAAATCAAAAGCAAAAACAAAATTTTAATGTTATACCTTAGTACATAAGCTTAACAGTTTGTAATCCATATATCAACTTATGTTTATGTTTGTGTGTTTAAATAACAAAAAAATTATTATTAAATATTTAATGAACAAAAGTGCAATTTATTATAAATGCAAATAATAGCAAAATTTTATAATGGATTATTTAATTTTTCTAAAATACAAATTTAGTTAAGTAGAGGTTATAAGAATCCTTACTTTCTTTATTTGTTTGGAGTGTGGACAACAATAGGCCAAAGGGTTCAGGAGCGAAGGTGTTACTTTTTACATCGCAACGGCCCCATAAACAATTGCACTATTGACATTTATGTACATATTTCATTTTTATTTCGGCATACTAACTATAATGTCCTGTGAATGTCTAAATACATATGTATATAGATTTTTTGTTTTTTTTCTTCACTTCTCAATAGATCATCAAGATATACAAAAGATTTGAAGTACAGAAATCGATAAAGGTTTATTGTAACACTAAAACAAATCCACAGACTAAAATTTATTACATAGATAATAAAGATTTTTTATCGGAATCGTAATTCCTAACACGCGTCACAAACGTTACTACCGATACTTCGGTTATCCCGACTTGCAAAGTGTATTTTTATTATTTTATTTAATAATGGCTAGTTCGATTTAACTAGTTACATGATACTAGTTTTCGCCCGCGGATTCGCCCGCGACATGTCGACGCATGTTATGTTAGGTATACAAAAAGCTAACCTAACCTATATCCTTTCTTGTGGTTCAAGCTCATCAAAATCGGTTCAGTTGTTTAGCCATGAAAGCGTCACAGACAGAGTTACTTTTGCCTTTATAACATTAGTGTAGTATAGAATAGATATGTCATTTCTATTCAACGTTTCAGCAATTTAATTTTACAAAACAATATACACAACTATTCTAATGATAATTTATTTGTTAATGTGTTGTAAAATGTTAAATTTAAATGAAATAATAGACTTGACATGTCTTATTCACGTGTTAACAAGCAAATATCGAACACCGTGTTCCCTTTGTTACGTCAATCGCTTACTTCGAATCTGGTGAAAGTTAAATAATAAAATCGTAACATTGACCAAATAGGTACGGTTGCAACATTGTCACATTTACAATGTTTCGTAAAAACAACCTTATTGTTAGGTATTTAAAGGTGTTAATCGTGTGTATTGGATTAGCTTAGAACTAGTAATGGCGTCACTTAGTAGCATTTCCAGGTTTATTATGGCATAGCACATGAGCTTAGGAATAATTGAACTGCCTAAGCTAGGGTTGTAAATTCATTATTTAATTTTTGTAAGATAAACTTTATTTTAAGCCATGAAAACTTTTGTTTATTATTTGCTAATTTAAAATTAAATAAAAGCTCAATGCGTTTATAATATAATTTCACATATTAAGTTATTTTTTTACAAAAATTTTATTAAAATATTTTGATGATTATTCGTTCCTATATAATAGATAAAGCGATATATTTCCTCTCTTTCTATGACAGTACATATACCTCATAAATGAGACAAAAACACAAGAAAGTACCCTATAAATATATAACTGTTAGACAAAAACATATGTCAAAAAGAATGATACGTAGCCCGAACCGAATGGTAGTTTACTAATAAGTAATGAGAATATACTAAGAATATCTGATAGATCCTTATCTAACCCTTGTTTTATCGCAAAGTTTCCTTCATCGAAATAACTCGATTTGAACCTGAGACTTTGTAAACACGCTGTCCACTGGACTATCCCTTTAAAACTATGTCTAATAAGATTAAACATTATAAAAAAGCAAAAACGCCATCCCATTATCAATCATTAGACCCGTACATCTTATCTCGTATTCGTAATCATGTTCCTTGAGTTCATTTGTAGAAGAACATATCATTAGGGCTAATGAGGAAGGTCGGGGTTCACACTGATACCTTACTCCAAAATGACATCCTTCGTTAACACCATTTTACCGTTGATACCAAGATCGATTATGTATTATATAGAATGAGAAAGTAAAGTCACTTAAAAGTAACCTGTTCATATAATATATTCTAGTAGCTGCCTGTCTCGTCTTCGTATGGGTAAAATAACGATATTATCGTTGTGTTTGTTAATCTATGGGATTATAAACATTTTTCAAGCAATCTTTTCGCCCGCAAAACTAAAAAAAAATAACAATTATTAATAATAATTGGACAAATTTATTTCAACTGTTTTAACGACCATTGTAATTAATTTATACCAAAATAACTTCTAAGCAGAATGGTGCTTATTAATGGAATTTTAATACTAAGAATGATTATCGTATAATATACGCTGAATCAAACTATTTCTTAATGAATATGAAGAAACACTCGGTGGTTAGGCTTCGTACAAGCCTGTCTGGGTAGTTACCACCCACTCATTAAATAACTACAGGCACAAGGGACATAACATCTTCGTTCCCAAGGTTAGTGGCGCAATGGCGATGTAAGGAATGGTTAATATTTCTTAACTCGCCAATGTCTATGGGCGGTGATGACAACTTAACATCAGGTGGCTCATTTGCCTGTCCAAAATCAACCATTTAATGTAAATTGTAATCTATTGTCTGTTATAAAACTAGCAATCACATATCTTATATGAAAACACAATGTACTGGAAGTCAGGTCTCGGCAAAACTATCCAAGTAAAAAGCTCTTCCTCAAGTTGATTCCGTGAAACAACAATGCTTTATAAAGCATTAGTAAGTAAGTCGTTGATCATAGTAATATTTGTTAGTACATGTTTATTTTTCAATAATACTTTCAAACAAATATCACATCCGATACTTGTGGCCTAACGAAAACAATAGTGTAGTCAGCAAAACTATTACCTTTTGCCGTAATTGACTTCGAACTGCTGCTATATCTTGAAATATATTATATAAAACATTTAAAACTTTATAGAATTAACATCAAGTGATATATTTAAAAAGCCCTCATAATAAAAATATTCCAACGACGTAAATTCTTGAACGACTATGGAGATGGAACTGAAATATTTAAATGAATTTCTACTATTGTCGAAGCAAGGTCATTTTAATCTTATTTTGAGAACCCTACAATGCCTCTGAATAAACATAGTTTCGGTTCCTGCGGTCGAGAAGTGTTACAAGTATACTTTTATTATAATTTGTGAGGAAACTCAAATAGCAACACAATACTGACAACATAATAACGGAACTAAAACTTGAGTGTATACACATAAAAATTTAGATGTATGGTCATTGAGAATTTAATGTTTTATTCAAAGATTACGGGCTTTTGCTTGGCGATGGGATTCAGGCGATTCAGTGTGCTTCCTGTCTATTTCCTGGTAAAGTACGTTTTACTTACAAATAAATTTAATAATATTCAAAACTAATACCATTTTCTGACAACGAGAACGATATTTCTCAACTAAATAGTTGGTTATATTACTCGATTACTTTGTTACTTAACGTTGTTTGATAATTACTTGTATTTGTCCGACTAAACAATATCACTTCCATTGCGCTTAATTGAGCAAACCGTTTGGACTAATTCAAAAGCGTCAGTTATGTAATCTAAGGTAAATATAATTTTCACTAGTACTTCTTTAGGTTATAGGATTTTACCGAGAGGAAAAGTCCAGATTTATATAGTGTGTATATTGTAGTGTTCCTGGAGCATTTTATCTATGATTAGATAAAAAAAAACGTTACATCAAAGTAAAGTAAATATAGTAACTAAATAAATAACAATTATTATTTAAAAAAGGATCTTTACTTTTATATAATTTAGACATTTTTTTTTTCTTTTTTTTTTTATATGTCCGGGATGGCAAATGACTCTACTCCACCTGATGGTAAGTGGTAGTAGAGTCCAAACGCGACGACGGCCAGTACAGTCGGGAAGAATGTTCTTGTGCGACAAAGAAAGGAGTTGCCAAAGTTCTTTGTGCGCGATGGAATTGATGTCACAGTTAGGCGGTGACATCGAGAACCAGCTCGCGTGGACTTAAGAAGGAAGGGGGAAGCAGGAATTAGAGAGAATAATTCCTCAGAGCACTCGCCGTGATACAGACACAATTTATACGCTATTTAAAAAAAATACGTCCTTAAATCATAACAATACTAAATTTGCATATATATAGAATATCCATAGAGTTATTTGGCCACAAATAAAATTTGTAAGAAACATTGGAGATATAATTTTATAATGAAATTACCGGATAGAATCTAGAAAACCATTGTTCTTATTCTACAAATTCGCATCAGAATAATAAAGAATGGACCTTATTAAAACCCCATTCAGACAGCACGTACACGAGCTTATTTAACTATCTCAGACTTTTGTTAGAATTTGTGTTTAAAAAAACAACTATAATATATTATATTTTTCTTTTTTTCATTTTATGAGACAATATTAGGATATGATACTTATTTATATAATAGAATATACTAGCCCTCTAACTAATAAAAGTACCAAATATTTTGCCTTACTTTATCTATGGTCAATATTCTGATGATAGAGAGAAACCTTTGTATAATTACCAGTACATAATGTTTATTAATAATGCCACAAACATATACGTAGACCAAAATACAAATAAGAATAAATTATTTTTCAGTATATAACCAAGTCAAATGGTGATAAGGCAGTGTCAGGTACGATGAAGCAAATTTTCAGTACAATTATTCAGCCAATTTATCATTATTTATTGTAAAAAATATATTTTTTTATTTATTAAATTTCGAACATTAATAATTCTACTCTAAATAAAATTGCGTGACAGTTATATGTATATATATACTATATAAATTAAAATCTTTTTTGTGAGACAATGAAAGTTGACAAAAAAACTTTAGCGAAGAGCGTCTCTACCCCCATGGTACAACACGACAAAGACTCCTTTTACTAATTGCAACAAGCTAAGGGTCTACATACCTAGATTTCTCTTTTATTTATAACAATACCGGTCTGTATGTGTTTGTTTCAAAAATGTTTTAAAATTTTTGAAAGGAAAGGTAAGTATAATAGTCTGAAATTTGGAATATATGTTTATTTTATTGACGGGCCGGTTGGCGTGATTGGTAGATACTTGCCTTTCACGCGGAAGGTTGTAGGTTTGATTCCCATCCGGGACAGACATTTGTGTACATGAACATGTCTGTATGCGCTAATTCTGGGTGTAATTATCTATATTAGCATGTATTTACAAAAGAAAAGTAGTATATGTAGTATATCAGTTGTCTGGTTTCCATAGTACAAGCTCTGCTTAGTTTGGGATCAGATGGCCGTGTGGATAATGTCCCAGGATATTATTATTATTATTTTATTAATAATATTCATAAAAGGATTTTTGGAAATTTTAACTTTAAGAGGGGGAATTGTATAGATATATTATAAGTCGGGACAATACTTGCTGTATTGTACACCATATTAAAATCAGATATTTAATCAGTATTTAGTAGCCATACTTCTTTATAACATTTGTAGCCTCTGCGACATTCCTTTTGCCGTAGACAGTTGGACTTTTGATAAATAAGAAACGGGTCGGAATTACAACACCCTTTCTATATCGAATAAATTGAGCTACATTAAACAGCTTAAAACCCGGTGTATTCACTAATTGTCACGGGGATCAGTTGAGCGTTGAGCGTCGATTTAGAACAAAGTGGATAATATAAAACATTATCCATGGAAATAAACATATATGTAAGTTTCATAGTGATCGGTCGAACGGTATCAAAGAATTTTAATCTCGAACAGATAAACCAACGTCCATTTTATATATATAATACAAAGGAATGCAATTGAAATCAAATTGAAATTAAACTAAAACCCTCCGATGTATAAATTATATTGTTATGGCATAACAACGTCACTGAAAGCTTATGATTTCGCGTTAATGATACAGCGATCAATAATATGTGATTTATTGTTTTAAGTGAACGCTTAGATTAATTCGTTTCCACTCCGACGAGGTAAGAAAAATGCTTTTCGAATCCTCCATAAATTTAAGAACGATCTTAAAATAATATTTTTTTTATATTGAAAGAGAAAATCAGACGTGCAAATGTACCACCTGATTGTAAGTGGTGCTTTCTGTTATAAATATTGCAGTTATTAAAGTCATTTAACTATTTATTAAATAACCACTGTGATCCATTTACTTACTCGATTTCTCCTAATGCCTTGTCAGGGAATCCCAATCACTTTTTACTAGGCCGACCCGAAGTTTAAACCTTATAAGATAACCAGACCAATGGAACAGTCAAAAAGAGCCACTCAAGTTTATCAATATAGCAAGTATTTACAAAATAGTGTCATATTCAATGACATTAACAGAAGTTTAAGCATTTGTGTTAATTATAGTAGGTCCCGCGGGTACAGCGGAGAACTTTTATGTCGGATATAAAAATTTCCGAGCAGTCGAGCACATGTTTTGTCAAACCTTTATACACTGAACCTCATTTGTAATGCCGTTTACCGGTGTTTGTTTTGTAAATAGCAAACATTTTACTCAAAGATGTTTCAGTGTAGAATATTTTAAGTGAAAAAGCTTGTTTTAAATGAAAAGGTTTCCTTTCATAATTTTCAGTAGTTATTATCATATGATTTTTACTTATAAATAAATTAAAATTAATAATTTTGATATCATCGTGGCCGAGATCATGGCCGATTCTTGAACATTATTTTGTAGAATTTCTACCAAAACACATGAAACAACGGAATGAATTTTTTTGCGGTTTTCACGTTATTATATCTATAATTATATATTTGAAATCGTGTCCTGCCTCGGGATTTGCGGTCTTATATCTAGCCAATAGACCAACGAGGCAATCAATCTTAATACATAGTAAATAAAAATATTGTAAATTTTATCGATAATGTAGCTTATATATATTTTAAATTACTAAATATAGCCCAGGAAGGATATCACCAATAATGAAGTCGCTCAGGAAGAAAATCTAATAAACAAAATTGTTTAGCAAGACTATATTTCCTGAACTAATAAATATCAATAGCTTAACTTTTTGTAAATAATTTTGCTGCACATTGTAAATTTAATACAACCCTTAGCGGTAATTTATTGTAATTTTTTTTAGTAATATGTGGATAGTTATTGTATTATTGTGATAGATGTTGTACGTTACATTATTGTCAACAACAAATCAACACATTGTCATTAAAATGTATAGTGTAACTGTGTAATGTATGTAAAAGTAACAGCCTGTAAATGTCCCACTGCTGGGCTAAGGCCTCCTCTCTCTTTTTGAGGAGAAGATTTTGGAGCTTATTCCACCACGCTGCTCCAATGCGGGTTGATAGAATACACATGTGGCAGAATTTTAGTGAAATTAGACACATGCAGGTTTCCTCACGATGTTTTCCTTCACCTTAAAGCACGAGATGAATTATAATCACAAATCACAAATTAAGCACATGAAAATTCAGTGGGTTCAAACCGAGACACGGTAGGCCATCTCGGCTATACTGTTTCCGTAACAGCCTGTGAATGTCCCACTGCTGGGCTAAAGGCCTCCTCTCCTCTTTTTGAGGAGAAGGTTTGGAGTTTATTCCACCACGCTGCTCCAATGCAGGTTGGTAGAATTCACATGTGTCAGAATTTCAGTGAAATTAGACACATGCAGGTTTCCTCACGATGTTTTCCTTCACCGTAAAGCACGAGATGAATTATAATCACAAATTAAGCACATGAAAATTCAGTGGTGCTTGCCCGGGTTTGAACCCACGATCATCGGTTAAGATTCACGCGTTCTTACCACTAGGCCATCTCGGCTATACTGTTTACTGTGCCTTAAATAAATAAACTATTTTCTATACATACTTGAGCTGCTGAAATCGCTATAGGAATCATGTTGGCATTATCAGTGCTGCTTCTCGAACCTCTAACGCTTCTCTTAGATATCTCATCATCTGATTCAGAACTGTTCAATGAAGAGCCGACGGATACAGAATGTGGATCACTTAGTTTCAACTTCAAACAGTCACGGCGCATCGTTGTCACCAGTTATCATTATTAAAACTTCATTCTTAACACTTAATTTTTGGTTTAATCTTTGGTTTATCTTTGGGAATGTTTAATTATCTCCTCTTTTTACATGCAGCTACAATTTTATAAATATTATAATAAATTAACCACTTCAAATTGTTTTTGATAAATTATTACGTCCATAGTACAAATATTTTAACGTTCGAATAGTATAGGCAAGTGTGATCCCCATAGTTCTGGCATAATTGAAATAAACGTGATATATTTTTGACGTACTTAATGTCTAAAAGCCTAACTAACCGGCATTGCTTAGTTAGTCCATCAATCAATAAGGCAAATTGGTATCTAATTACATTGTCAAACCAATATCTATCCTATTCCAAGTTACTAAGGTCTAAAATGGTATATTTTTATTAATGGTATTAACTCGTGTGCATTATTCGACTCGCCTGACATGATCACCTCTAGACATAAGGTTTCCAAATTTTTAACAAAGATATTAAATGCTAAGCTATTTATACTAAATTAAATTATTCGTGTAAGGAATCTGATTCTCTTTTAATTAATTCTTTTCATTATTTTAAATAGTATTCGAATTACAATCACCATGCAATAATTGACTATGAATATAACTTATTTATTTTGAATTATAATTATATTACAATTAAAGCAAAATTATTCAAGTAAAATATAATTATTAACTACACATGTAGATTATCAATATTATATTATTATAATATTAATTTGAAATATTTATTATATAATATATAATATTCGTACTTTTGATAATATTATTTAATAATCAAAATCTCCGGTACTCCTGCTTTATCGTAACCTAACACTCTGCTTGGGTGATCCAGTTTCGGACGTCTTTTATTAGCAAGGATTTGTGATAACTTTATACATAATTTAAAGGACATACTCGGCATTGAAGGTAAAAATAAATTAAAACCGAATCCATTCATTAATTCTTCTGTAAGGAGACTTGGTACAGGTCTGAATAGTACCATCACATACTCATCAGTTATTGAGTATGGAAAGATATGAATTTTATTTGGCAGTGATTTAAAAAAATATATACATCGAAATTCTGTTTTTAAATATTTTTTGTACAGCTTAATTCCTATACAAATCGATATACATAATTTTAAAAGAGTGCAATAGTAATTTATATCGTAAGATAAGCGAACTGGATTGTATTTAAAATTAAATTAAGTAAAATACACTTTTAATATAAAGATAGATAAATTATAATTAAACATAGTTGACATGACATGACATGACAGTCACAAATACATGACAGACAGAAATATGTCATATTAGAGGCTCCGTTTCAATGTAGTTCAATTTCAAATGTAAATCATAACTCCAGTTTCATCAAAATAGTAGTAGTGTTGTAATGTAATCTGATTGTGGTGTGTGATCTTAAAACATGTATACATGTATAGAAAGTCCTTGCAAGTTTTACGGTTCAATCACAAACGTACATTATAGATACGGTTTCATCGGTAAAGAATTTGATGTTTATGTCAGGAACGGTTCCATCACCCCGCTTATTGACCTTGATGGGAAATCATTCTTTCATGAAAACTACTGTATAGAACAGATTTCAAATAATTTTTAGTCGTATTTTCATTTTGCATACTATTTTTATAAGAATATTTTGATGTTATTTTTAAATTATGTAACTAGTTAACTGAAACTAGAAGAGCCTGTAACGAATATGTACATCTATGATGCGACTAATTTGCTAATACAAACTAAATTTAAAAAATAAAAAATAATAGTTTAATCGCAAAGGTATGATCGTTGCTTTAAAATAGACTTCGCGTTGCGGTCAGTTTGTCGTACACATTAGCTAAGCATACATTTGTAAGACTTAACTGCTAACATAATAACTTACATTAATCAAAAAGCACTTGACGCTAAATTTGGATTATTTTAATAAATACCCTATTGCTTGTCCAAGCTGCCCCGAATTTTTATAGATAACAGTTGACATTTAATTAATGGCATTATAAAGTGATTGTTTGGGCACAAGAGAAGAAAATTTCAAGTTCAAATTCGAATCGTGTCTATATGAAACGTTTCTACCGCAAGTGTCACAACTGTCACATGTAATGAAATGCAAGCACTTTTTTTTTAATATTGACTTATCTAGCCTGAGATAATAAATGCCTTTACACTGGTGCACTTATAATTACAGCCGATGAAGACAAACTTGTAAATAATGATAAGTTATTGGTCCTTCTATTTGTTTGTCTTTGTCTATTTTAATGAAGCCTGAAATAGCATTCCTAACCCGGAAAAACATGTGACTTCATAGTCAAAAAGTTAATTCCAAATTCAAATTTATTAAAAAACCCTATCACATGACGATTGTATATAGTAGTTTAGCGAGTCAGAAACACAATACAAGAATTCGCAGGCGCGAAATAATACAATTATTTTTACAATGTTTCCTTTTCTCAAACAAAATGTGTTTTATGTCTGCCACTGAGGAATTTCCATTCTCATCGATTTCAACCTTCAATGATCATGTATAATCGTAAACAATTTCACGATCAATCCATCAATGTTTAGATTTCAATTAATTGATTCAAATGTTTTACTAAACGATGTCCGTTGATGCCAAGAATTTGCTTAAATTACTTTTATAACATATAACATAGATTATATTATAACGTATCGTGTTTAAATGACAGTTTAAAAATTGAAAACATTTATATGAAATTCTTAAATAATGCGCAAATTATTTTCAATAACTGCTACAAGATTATTTAATCTGACTAATTTCTGATTTGTCATTGGTCGCCTCTGATACGTCATCGGCGCCATCTACCAATGAGCGTTCAGATTATTGTAATATTGTCTAAAGGTTACAAAACATTTGTTATTAATTAAAGTTAAAAAAACCTTTTCAAATATAAGCTTAAATTTGGTAGCAGTTCTAAATGAATTACAGTACGAGTTATACGTAGGAGTTTATAATATTATTACAGGCACCAGAAATGTGTCCAAAATTTCAATTTCATTTTGTGAAACTGGTTGAAAATTCAATTATAAGATATGACCCACATAGGCTGAAATCCAGTGAAAGCTTCTAAAAATAGCATAGGGGCTTTAAAACCCCGGTGTTAAATTTTGGCGACTGCAATCTGCCGTATTCAATGAGTAGTTTGGAAACAATAATTATTATCATATTATCATATCATGTAACAAACATATTCGGCGAGTTTTGTTTAATACACAGTGATTTGTGTATTTATTTAGTTCTTAATTTATTTATTTGATATACAAATAATTATTTATAAGACTTAAAAAAAGAAACATAAAGAACAATAAGTTATTAATTATATACTATTTACTTTTATTTATTTATTTTATTATATATTATTACTGATGAGTTATACCCTCTTTACCTTTTATAAAACGTACTTTTATAAAATTTGAGATTTGAACAACTCAATTGTGATAATTATTTGAGATATTAGGTTACTCACAGCAAGTCCTCAAACCGGATTTCCACCACGACGGACAATCTTAAGGACTAACCAGCTGCGCAGCTATAAAGCACAATTGTGGGCGTATATTCCTTCAATCTCATAATCTAATAGAACGACAATCCTACATGACCGGAGAGAGATCAGACGAAGAACTATTAAGAATTTTAAGTGCTTTCTGAAACACAACTTGCCACCTCTGAGCAGCTATTGAGATTTGATTGACAGAAAAACTCGATTATTTTTTAGGTTCAACCCAGAGTTGCAAGTCAAAGTGAATTTACCTCTCCGGGTTCAGTAATTTGTCATTACTCAGATCTAATTTTACTAGCTCTATTTAATCCCGTGCCTAAGAAAGAGATAGCATTATTTTCAACTCTGTCAAATTAGTTTAGTTAAGAGACTGGATTTGAAAGAATCAACAACTCGATAAAGTCCTATTAGTAAATACCCCTTAAAATTCTAATGGGGTTCGGAAAAAACTTTCCTTGTGATTTTTGTTTCATTTTTATGTCACTATAATTTATTCAAGTACTTATTTATGAGAAACCTCCATTTGACAAGTAAAGTCAAACACGTATTCCAATTATAAATTTAACGAACCAAGAATTCGGAGCATTAATCAAAAATCGAATGGAATGGAATCCATACAAAATAATGTTTTGCCGTATGATACTTTGGTCATCTGGATTATCTCAAGTTCAAATAAGGATTGCTGATATTTGAAGTCGGAATCATTATTACTGTTATTACTTACATTTTTTTTTCATAAACTTATCATATAGTATAAAGACAATTTGTTACTTTTATATGAATGATTAAAACATGTAAAATATTTTGGATGAAAATACATTGGTTTTATAATTTATTTTTATAATAAACTAAAATATCGTTCGAATTTTTACTAAGCAAAAGTAGTGATTTAAAGTAACAGAATTTTATTAATTTAAAGGAAATTATTCTATATCCAAATTTTCTTAATAAACTATTTGTTTTTTTTTTAAATAATACTTCGTAAACGTAAATTATTGATATATTTTGTTTAGAAATGAGAAGTTAATAATAAAATATTATTAAAATTAATTTTAAGAGATCCAAAATTAGACAGAGAAGAATTTAATAATGAACACAATGCAGTTTCCACACCAGTTATTTTATCTTTCGCTTTACTCTAAATAGATATATACAGCGGTTTAAGATATTAAAAAACAATGAAATCTGACAAACGAATATGAAGATATCATACATATTTAACAGAATTAACAGTATTTATGTTCCCTGTAAAAAGTCTAATTAATCTCATTAGGGGCATAAATTATTTGACGTGCTTTATAATTATAGACCATAGTACTTTGGAATAAGGCATAGTAACATACATAATTACGATCGAACACTATTGACATTAGACGTAATAATTTGAAATTGATAAACCTCAAAAATATTTTTCATATAGAACTGTTCTTATAATATATGATATGTTTTTTAATTATATATTTTGATTTTGATTTTCTTGCAACCAAATCAGCGGCGAAGTTGGTAAACAGATTGGGCTGTAACCGAACTGTATTCCCAACGCACGCAATCGGACGCCATGCCGATATATATCGTAAAATCCTTATGAAATACCTATATTCGCGACGCAGATCAATAATCGTACATCTACACAAAATAACAAAACACAGTATTGTAATATTACGTAATATTTATCTTACAATATACATTTAATTATATATATTTTTCACCCGATGTGATATTTTTTCAGTGAAAAGCGCGGGGTGACTTCGGGAGCGTCGCGACGGCCACGCACAGTGGCGCCACGCGCGGCACTGACGCAAAACCTGATATACAGGAACGTTCCGCGTTCATAACTACATCCATCCGTCTTTATTACAATGGAATAAAGTCTAAAATTAACGATTTGTAACAGGTATATGTATTTATAGGGCTGTCCCTTTTGTTCGGAACACGTTTGTTCCGCTCGTTCTAGTGGATTCTGTTTCATTAGGGAGCTACAAAATCGTTATATTAACTGTCATTACATCGGGTTCTGAAGGGTTTAAAGTAAATAATAATAAAGATTGCGGTAATTATTTGTTCTTGTAGCGGATGCAGGTGGTTTAAATAATTACCATGTAACCGTTATATGTTTTCCTGTATGGTAAAAATAATTTTGAATTGTTATCTTTAGTTTTAATATTTCACCTTATCCCTCATTGAAATGACATAATATGAGAAGAGTTAATAAGTTTTTTTTTATTTATTTTTTTATTTTATCAAAATCTATTTTTCTAATCATGGAACGAATACGAACTATCCAATGATCGACTTTATGGTAAATGATCATGAATGCTCACAAATATTAGCATTGAGAGAGTCTCATTATATTATGAACAGGCTGCCAACTATATTCTCATATATATTTTTCCTGTAATTACACTAGTTTACTCTTTTACATTTAAATACAGCAATACAAATACGTTCGTACAGCTGTTCTGTATTATATACATACAACATATTATTTATCTGGTGGTAAGGCTTTATGAAGGCTCGTCTGTGTAGGTAGCAGTTACTAATCACATATTCTAATTTGAAGGTTGACTGAGCCAGTGATATAAAATCGTAGATCCCATTACCCATTCCAATACGTAACAAAAAATTCGCTTCATCCAATTCTGATAGATATTCGATTCGCACTTTTTAAGTAGACATAACTCACACATTACTATTAACCACGTGACTGTATGTATTTTAAAAAGTACGCTTTGTAATAAACTGATTAAGAGTTGATATTATCGTTTGTTCTTAAAATATACGAGAAAAAAGAAACATTCAACAATATATGTACGCATAAATATAATATCATAAACATCCTCATAATACACACTACTCTGGAGACCAAGTCGGACATATTACAATAACATTAAAATATAATATTGTAATTAGAGCCGTGATAGCACAGTGGCCAGAAGACGTGAATTTTAATTAATGATTACTACTTCTAGTCCCAGCGATAATTCATACATTTCGGCGGTGAAGAAATATGTGAGGAAACCTTGTGTTGGGTAAAATTAATTTCACGCCTAAAGATAAAGGTTTTGTCCAGCAGTGGGTTTACTAGCTGTTACATTTTTTTTATAATTGCTTAGATACACAATCTAATGCGCTACCCGATAGCTACCAGTAACCTCTGCCAATGATAACGTTACGCCATAAAATATGCCAAAATGCTGCCAACCGTAAGACCCAATTTGTTCTGCCCCTATAGTTTCAAATAAAACTAGAGCTCGTTTTTCAACATATTGAAGCACCCTTAAAAACAAAAAATGTATATAATAATATCCAAAGGTAGCAGCATGAACCATGGCATTTAGTTTCTCGGAATTTTACGTTTATTTGAAACAAGCGTTTTATTGTGATATGAAATATTGAACACGAAGGCTTTGCGTGACCTCGTTCTTCTGACGGGTCCCGTTAGCATTGACAGTGTTGAATATTTATAGATATTTAATATTTATAATAATGCAATAATAATCTACAATAGTTTACTCATTTGTTCTTTACTGTCTTTTTTATTAATGTGAGCTAATCTGTCCAAAACGTATGGTTGCATTGCCTATCTATTGACAGTCTTTGGTTCAATCTCTTTGTTTTAACCATCTAAATGAGAAGACGTCTATTTTTAAATGTTTAACTGAAAAAAACTACTAAATCAATATGCATAAAACTTACACCAAAAGATGTAGCGCGTTTTGGAGATTTTAGTATATAATATTGTTATATGAGTACACATACTTTAAACTATTGTAAAAACAAACGTAAATTCATGTTTTTGTTCTTAAAAAATAAATATTTGATAGATACAACAGTATTTTCTGAAAAGGCCTTATTAATTGTTAATTATAATGCGTCATATAAGCCCATAAATTTACTACGCTTAATACGATTTTGTTGGAATATATCTTCAAAATAGTTATTTTTTTTTATTTTCTTAGTAAATAATTAATTAGTCTTATAACGTTATAACTATAACAATTTTTTTTAATATATACACTAGCGCTTGACTATTATCACACCTGATGGAAAGTGAAGATACAGTCTAAGGTGGAGCGCGCTTGCCTAGAAAATGCCTATTCACTCTTGACTTGAAGGTACCCATATTGTAGGTAGTGGGGAAAACGGAGGTCGGGAGGGTATTCCAGACCTTGGCGGTGCGTATCAGAAACGAGGAAGCAAATCGTTTCATACGTGTCTTAAATACGTCAACTACATACGGGTGCAGATCTTTCCGATGCCTCACAGACCTGTGGTAAAAAGGTGACAGGGGAGCCAAATTAAATAGTTTCTGAGCACACTCTCCGAAATATATCCAGTAGAATACCGACAGACAGGCAACCTTAAGACGGTGTTCTAAGGGTTAGAGTTTTGTGACCAGTGTTTGGTCGCCAATGAGCCTTCTAGCACGACGATCCACTGAATCCAAAGCAAGCTGGTACTTAGCAGAGCCGTCCCATAAATGACTCCATGCACGATCTGACTTGGGCTTGATATAAGGTCAGAAGTTTTTTTTTTTTTTTATATGACCGGGATGGCAAATGACTCTACTCCACCTGATGGTAAGTGGTAGTAGAGTCCAAACGCGACGACGGCCAGTACAGTCGGGAAGAATGTTCTGTACTAGCCGTCACCGCCTTGCCGGCCCGCAAGATGCCTCTTCACGCCTCGTTTGAAGGAACCCGGGTTGTAAGAGGAGGGGAACACGTGAGCTGGTAAGGAATTCCATTTTTTGGTAGTGCGACAAAGAAAAGAGTTGCCAAATTTCTTTGTGCGCGATGGAATTGATGTCACAGTTAGGCGGTGACATCGAGAACCAGCTCGCGTGGACTTAAGAAGGAAGGGGGAAGCAGGAATTAGAGAGAATAATTCCTCAGAGCACTCGCCGTGATACAGTCGATAGAAAGCACTCAGTGCTGCTATCTCGCGACGCAATTGTAAAGGTTCAAGGGTGTTTGTGACCTTTACGTCGCCAATAATGCATACTGCACGTCGCTGCAACCGGTCCAAGGCCTCCAGTAGGTACTTAGCGGAGCCATCCCAAGGGTGCGAGCAATATTCAACGCAAGACCGTACCTGTGTTTTGTATAACAGGCACAGTTGTTGTGGCGTGAAAAAACGCCGCACCTTGTTCAGAACTCCGAGTTTCCGTGAAGCTGTTTTTATAATAGCCTCGATGTAATCCCTTGGACTAAGGTCGCAGCGAACGTCCATCCCCAGCATGGCGATTTTGCTTTGTATCATCAGCGGTGTGCCACAGAGGGAGGGATGAGGGTAAAATGGTGACTTTTTTGTTGTGAGAGCGCATACCTGTGTTTTCTTGGCATTAAACTCAACAAGATTATCAGAACCCCATTTGGCGATGAGCTCTAACGTCCTATCGAGTTCAATGACAAGATTCTCCCGCCTCTCCTCAGTTTCCGCCCGCCCAGCCACTGCGCGTCCGTGGTATCCACCATGCACTGTACTATCATCTGCATAGCAATGTATGTTCCCAAGGGAGAGCATATCATTGATATGCAAAAGAAAGAGTGTGGGAGATAGCACAGATCCCTGGGGGACCCCAGCATTCACTACATAGAATTGAGAAGCGCAACCATCTACTAAAACACGAAGGCTACGCTTGTGTAGGAAGCTGGCAATCCAGGTGCATAGCTGAGCAGGCAGACCATATGCCGGTAGCTTGGAGAGAAGACTTCTGTGCCAGACCCTGTCAAAAGCCTTAGAGATATCGAGGCTGACAGCCAACGATTCTCCATGCTTGTCGATAGCTTCACCCCAGAGGTGTGTTACGTACGCTAGAAGATCACCTGTGGACCGTTTTGGTCGAAACCCGTACTGACGATCATTAATTAGACAGTGATCTTCTAGGTAATGGATCAGTTGGTTGTTTAGAATCCGTTCCATCACCTTACAAAGTACTGAGGTGATAGCTATTGGCCGGGTCAGACCGATCCCCTTTTTTGGGAACCGCTTGCACATTAGCTCTTCTCCAAGCCCCCGGCACACATCCCGAAGAGAGAGAAAGTTGGAACAGGCGCGTTAACACAGGAGACAGCTCCGCCGCGCACTTCTTCAACACAATGGCTGGTATTCCATCAGGACCGCTAGCTTTCCGTATATCAAGTGATTGCAGCTCCGCATGCACATCACGTTGCCTGATTTTGATGTCAGGCATCGTGTGGCCACATGAAGGTATTGTTGGTGGCTGCGCACTACAATCATCGATCACAGAGTTTGTTGAAGAGAAGTTGTTCCGGTTTGAAGTACTGTTTGACCTTATTGAGGATGCCGAGTTTTTTGCCAGCAATTTTTGCTTTGGATTCAATCATTGCCCAAAGTTGAGTTTGGATGTTAAAGTAACTCATAGAAGCTCAATACTGTCGGTGATGGATACAGATACATTTCGGAAAGTCGGAGTCAGGGGGAATGGACTCCTCTTGGCGGTGAATGTTTTCCAATGTCAAATGGAATTAATTTGATTTCGTTATAGTTATAGGTTAATTAGGACAAAATTCTTCTTGAGCAAATATGAATAAGTAAATAATGGAATACATATATAAATATATATTAACATAATTATTTTATGACCTATTAATTTAATGATAAATTTTAATTACTCATAGAACAGTTTAAAAAAGTACGTTTTCACTTATTTTAATAAAAATGTACTGATCTTAGTATATTAAAATATCAAATGTATTTTTTGCAATAATGGCATGTCTCATAAAAGCATTGCTACACTTTTGATAATTGTCTTCTTTTTATTTCGACCACGACAGCTGTTCTCGTGGAAGACTTTGCACAGATAATATAAAAGTGCACAAATGTGTGCGTAACAGTTTTTTAACGTTCAGGCGCAAGACCAACGGCTGTACATGATTTCCGAGGCACAAGAGAGATATAGCCAACTTATTCCGGGGGCGCTACCGATATCGATCGAAATGTCTGATATTTTTATATTGGACCGACCCAGGTTTATATTCTGAACCTCGGGGCTTAGCTAGTCGGGCAAAAAATATTTATATTTAATATTGTGCTTGTCTTTATCACGTTTATTCAAGGTCAGTGCGGTGAAAAGAAGATAAAATTTAGCCCTATATTCATTCCAACACTGATACGCAAAATCTTACTTAATTAGAATATAAACTCTACCAGCCTTACTTATTAAACGTTATTTAGCGGGTGTTTCGTTAAACAATGCTGTCTTCTTCTTTCGAATGTCAAATCAATGATGACTGAAAGAGAGCAATCAGTGGTTAAACAGACGCAAGGGAACGTTTATCAGTAAGGCCAATATTTATGTTCTTTGTTTCTGCTAAACAGTAGCATTTACCATTTGGTTGTCTATTTTTCTCATCTGCCATTTTATATAAATTCTATTAAATAACTTTAATTTAAAAATAGAACTTACTTTATCTGCATTTGATAATAACATCATACTTACTAACTTGATTCTTGAAAACAAACTGTTGAACAAACTAATTTCTAAAGAGAACCCGAAGTTTTCCTTCTTGGAAATATGTTTGAAGATTGCATCCTATACAAGAACTTTGCCGCGATTTATCTTCCATTATTTTAATTTATAGCCTTCGATGGAAATCCGTTTAAATAGAACTGTTAAGAAACATGTTTCCGAGAAACAGCGAGTTTCTCTTTCTTTCATTGAAAATAATATTAATTCAAATTGTTTAAATATTGCTGTAGTCTAATTTACTAACTTAATTATATTTTCCCATGAATCAAAGACTGACAAAACAGTAAAAGATATGACCACATTTGTATCTCAGTACTACAACGATTTTGTCAACAAGAGTAAAATCTAATCAAATATAAAATAGGCTTTGTTTATTATATTATGTTTTTAGGCTTAAACAGTTCCTTGTTTACGCTAATGGCTGAATAATTCGATGTAGATGATAATAACGTTTATAGTGCTCTGGACAGCGTAAAGTTATATCGAAATAGATAGCCAACATTTAAATCAATTCTGTTCATGAAAGGGTGGTTGTCATATACACGGGACAATGGCAATGACTGTAAAATAGAGGAAAATCGTGTTTCAAACGCAAATTAATACGTTCAATCTTATTGTAAATGTATATGGCCACTAATTACCTGTCTCGAATTAAAACTGTTTTTAAATAAAAATATACTTTAATCAGATAGACTTTTTTAATATTTTTATAAAAAAAGTGGTAGACGGCCACCTGATGGTAAGTGTTCACCAACGCCCATAGACATTGGCATTGTAAGAAATGTTAACCATCGCTTACATCGCCAATGTGCCACCAACCTTGGGAACTAAGATGTTATAACCCATGTGCCTGGAATAACACTGGCTCACTCACCCTTTAAACCGGAACACAGCAATACTAAGTACTGCTATGTTGCGGTAGAATATCTGATGAGTGGTACCTACCTAGACGAGTTTGCACATAGAAATCAAGTAGGCACTTTTAAGCACTTTTTAATCATCGTTATACGCTTTTTAATTAAAGATTTTCACATGTAATTTAAACTTATTAATTAGCAAAGTATTTGAGGATTATATTATAAAAGAGAACACCTTTTTTAAGCAGATTTAAGCTGTTTATTAATCCATACTATACTAATGCTTGGTACAACACGCCCCGCTTATTTTTTCACCTTCACGTCTCGAGGAGAAGGTTTGGGGGGTTATTCCACCACGTTGTTTCATGGATGTTTTCCGGCCACCGAACACAAAAAAAATTATGAAAACTCCGTAAACTTCGGTTTGAACCCGCCAACTTCGGTTAAGATTCAGATGTTCTAGATTCCCCGTAACTTTAGCAATTTCGTTAAAAAACGTCCGCGTTGCTAATTTATTTCGTAGACATATACACAAAATATACAAACTACACATAATAAAAAAATACTTATTGCAAAGAACTAATTTCATTTAACACAAACAAAACTGTCAACGAGTTTGTTATAAATATATATTGCACAACATATTTCAAAGCTGTTGAACATAATATATGCTTGTAGATAATACATGTATATATGAAGGTGACGTATTAAGTCACGGCACGTAGGTCAAAAACAGCGTAGGCAGCTACTAAAGATCTGCGCATACTGGCAAACAAATTGACAAATCACTCAAATGAACTAGCTACGTAATACGTAGGTAATTTTGTATGGATTTCATTAATAATTGATGTATCTTCTCGTTTTGTAATGTGGTTGGTTAAAGATGTAATAATACCTAAGAACTAGTTTTTAACAATCATCATAAAATACTTTAGATAACTTGCTAATTAATTAATTTCCTACTTATTAACCATCCATGATATTAGTAACAAAATCATTCTTATTTTGTATTGAGAGAGGAAAATAACAACCAATTTTTTTTTTTTTTTTTTAATTAGAAATTTGATTTCGATATTCAGGCCTATTAGATAAATACGCCTTTTGTCGCACTAGCTACGCTTAGACGTCTGGTTACATTGGCATATCGCACATACACAGCTCGTCAAGCGAAGCCGAGAGCCATTGGATAGGCAGTCGATTTGTCCAGCCCTGTTGCCTCTCGTCCAGCTGGCCGGATGTAAATTCGTATGGCACGGCTTGTCATCACTTTGGATCACTCGACTTTTTCCAAGTCTCGTCGCACTTTGGTATTAACCGGACATGTTTGGCTTTTCTCGGTCATGCTAGGTGAAGTATTTTCGTATCGGATCTATACGGTCTTGTTACGCTTTTAGTCACTTACACTGAGTGTAAGTTATATCCAGTTCATAAATATTTTAGATTCTGAAAATTATACACATATAATATTTGCCTAAAGCTGGCAAACATCTTTAATTCCGTCCTCCACAATGGTATTACACCGAAGACATGGAGCAGAAGCGTGGTGGTGCTGTTTTTCAAGAAGGGCGATAAAGCTCTTCTGAAAAACTACCACCCAATTTCACTTTTAGGCCATGTTTACAAATTGTTTTCGAGGGTAATCACGAATCGTCTTGCCCGAAAATTCGATGACTTCCAACCCGTGGAACAGGCTGGGTTTCGAAAAGGCTTCGTTACTATATATAATACAGAAGACCGAGAAATATAATCAGCCTCTATGCCTATCATTTGTGGACTACGAAAAAGCCTTCGATACCATACCATACCTGGGCTGTTCTGGAATCCATGCAGAGATGCCTAATTGACTGTCGGTATGTCCAGGTGGTGAAGTGTTTGTACGAAGCCGCAACCATGACCGTCCAAGTACAAGATCAGAGCACAAGACCAATCCAGTTGCATCGCGGGGTAAGACAGGGAGATGTAATATCACCGAAACTCTTTACCAATGCATTGGAGGACGCCTTCAAGACACTCGATTGGAACGGACGCGGCATTAATATAAATGGCCAACACATTACACATCTGCGATTTGCCGACGACATTGTCATCATGGCGGAGACTCTGCAGGATTTGGAAGAGATGCTAAACAGCCTGAGCGATTCTTCAAGACAAGTAGGTCTCGGGATGAACATTGAAAAGACCAAAATTATGGCAAACCGTCATGTATCCCAGAGACCAGTGGTCGTAAATGGCTCTCCACTTGAAGTTGTGCAGGAATATGTCTACCTGGGCCAAACTATACAACTTGGCCGGCACAACTTTGAGAAGGAGGCTAAAAGAAGAATACGTTTGGGCTGGGCGGCATTCGGGAGGTTACGTCATATTTTTGAATCGTCGATCCCACAGTCGCTTAAGACCAGGGTCTTCAATCAGTGCGTCCTACCTGTAATGACTTACGGTACCGAAACGTGGACACTTACCGAAGAACTGGTCCAAAAATTTAGGGCCGCTCAGCGAGCAATGTAACGTGCGATGCTTGGGGTTTCTCTGGCAGATAGAATCCGAAATGAGGACATTCGCCACAGAACTAAAGTCACCGACATCGCACGTAGAATTAGCTCGCTGAAGTGGAAGTGGGCTGGTCATGTCTCCAGGCGCAATGATGGCTGATGGAGCCGACACGTGTTAGAGTGGAGACCACGCTTAGGCAAACGTAGTGTAGGACGCCCTGTGACAAGATGGGCCGACGATTTAAAAAAGGTGGCAGGTTCGGGATGGATACGGACTGCCCAAGATCGGCATGGTTGGCGTTCTATGGGGGAGGCTTTCGTCCAGCAGTGAGCGGCTGATACGTAATATTTTGCCTACTACCCGATTGGTTGAAATTGTATTGCCAGCTTAAGACCTTCAAAATATCGTGTATTGAATATCGCTGGTTTCAAAGTATTTTATTAATTAATATTAATTATTTTTCCCTTTCCTTTTATATGAACAAGCCCTAACAAGTCGTCTGCATCACGGTAACTTAATTTTGATGTGCTTATAACTGTGTTAACTTTACTGAATATAATCCATTTTAATAATAAAGTTCCGTATATGATATGCGCGTTATAAAAGTATCCGGAGCAGAATTTCAGAATTTGTTAGAATCGATTTTAATATATCGATTATGTAATGTTTTTTCGATTCGATTATGCTTGCTTCAAAGTTATCTGTGCGAATATTTACTATTGTAAATTTGAGTAATGAGCATTTTAGAATAACGAATTGAAATATTTATTTATGTATTATGTCAATGATATTTCATTTTAATCTATCTAATTGTCAGTTGTGATAGTTTTGACCGTTTTAGATAATCGATTATTCGATTCGAACTGGAATAAGGCAATTCTAGTCTATATGATTAAATAAAGATTGTTGCGTAGTTTGTTATATAATGTTTTCAACATATAAAATATTACAGGCGATTATTGATATATATATATATATATATATCCTGGGTTCAATTCCCAGGTCGGGCCAATAAAAGTTGTTGGGTTTATGGAGTTAGGGAATAGAGAGTGCACCTGTGTTTGCGCACACACTTGTGCACTATAATATCTCCTGCGTAGTTGGCTAATCTCACTTGAGATTGGCCACCGTGGCCGAAATCGGTCTGGAGGACATTATTTATTATTATTGTTTTAATAAATAACATTATTTATGAATGACGAGATGCATGGTTCAAACAAGGGGCAAATTCCACAAACAAATTGTCACTTTACTGCAATAGAATCGATGCGTAATCGTTGCCGTTTATCCGTATAATTTAACTATCGACTATATTGGCATAAAAATTACCAATTAACTTTGGTTTCGACGAAATGGAATCGGAAACATGTTAACATAATATCGGTTCGTTTCCGTTTCGAATAAATATAGAATAATGAAACTTAGATTAGAATTGAATCGGGAACGTATCGTAATCGTTATAGATTAGTAGAATAGCTTAAAAATTAACTTAAGATTGCGGGTTCAAATTCTGCGAAAGTCCATTTTAAATGCCCTTCATTTATATTTACAATTCACTCAACCCAAATTCTCGTGCGGGGCACGGAAGGGAATCATCGTTAAAGCTGCATGTGTTATATGGAAATCTACAACACATGTATCCACCACCCTGCATTGACGCAACATGGTGGAATAAAGTCTAAACGTTCTCCTCAAAAGTGGAGGGAGGCCCTAGTAGGACATTTACAGGATGTACACTAAAGAATACAAATATATATTTATCTCTCTCTAATTATAGCGATGAAATTTCAACGTCAAACATATCGAGTCATTTCAGAGAGGAATGTGTTAAATTGCACATTACAAACTCGTTCTATGATCTAAGATTGTTTACTGTGACGTCACAACTCTATTTCTGTTGCAAAGTTTATTTTATACCTCCAGTTTACAAATTTCAATTTCTATTTATAGTAAGTTTACGTAGTCATTTGTTTTTGTACATCCGCAATAGATGTTGTATATTTTTATTGAGGATTAAATAAAATAATTATCATACCCATAAAAAAACATATTTTTCCGTCTATTTTTTTAACATTTAGGTGTGGAATTTTTTCTTTAAATTTATATTAAACTAAACAGGAAGTAAACAATTTCAAATTAAAAAATATTTTTTCCAATCGTGTCATAAATGACGAAGTTCCGAAGTAACAAACATAAAAAAGAAATAACCGAATTGAAAACCTCCTTCTTTTTTTTTGGAAGTTTAAAAATATATTACACACAAATATTAATCATATGTATATATGTAATACATATGATTAATATTTTTTTTTATTAGAAATGCGTCAATTACGCATAGAATAATATAACTTACATATCGTACTGTTACATACATATGTATATCTTTGCTGACATTTAAAATCAAAGTTGTTTAGGCGAACTTTGATTAAAATTCCTTTCGTCTAGACCAGACTAGACTAGACACATGGCGACTGTCCAGGGTTGGAGGAGGTGCTGTGAATTAGGACTCACGCCCAGAAAGCCCTGATTCGCAGGTGGGAGGAGGATCTGAGGTCCCCATCAGCAGGCCTGGCGACAGTGTAGGCGATCCGTCCCCACTTGAGTCACTGGGTAACGAGAAAAGGCGGCACACTGAAATTCAGACTGACTAAGGTGCTTACCGGAAATGGGTGCTTCGGTGAATACCTTCACGGAATAGTCAGGCGGGAGGTAACGCCCTCCTGCCACGAGTGTGGGACCTTAATCGGCGGAGACCTCTCGCTACCGAGCGTGATAAATGCCATGCTTGGTAGCGAGAGGTGCTGGATGGAGATGGTCTGCGAAAATGTCATGTCACAGAAAGAGGCCGCGAAGCGGGAGCGTGAGGAGAGTACCTCCGCTGTCCCGCTTCGCCGAATAAGACCGAGGAGAAGACGTCGGCGCTATGCGCATCTTCTCCTCCCGCCGTGAGTGTCACCGGGGCTAAGGGGTCTCTGTACCCCGAGAACCCCTTAGGATTTGGAGGCCCGCATAGGCGGGACAACCGTCGGGACGGCACGGTAGTATGCGCAAGCGATCTCGTGACGTCTCCCGACAAGACGAAGTGGGTACCGCTGGTTTTTTAGTAGGTATTCCGACGCCTTCAGCGTCGGCGAGTCCCACTTCCCCCCCCCCCCCACCTAATGTAGGGGAAACACGTAAATGTGTTTTCTAGCGAGAAAAAAAAAGACTGGACAGATGCCGATAACCAGAAGATTCAAAAGTTAGATTTGAACACAAGTTCGGCCAACTCCAAGGATATTCTAATTCGTTGTCTAATATGTTAAATGGTTTTGTTATCACACAGACAAAGTCATGCACACGTGTAAAATTATTTATTCAGTCTAAATTAAAATACGAACTATGTACAAAAGCTCACATATTTGCTCATACAAGATTGCATAATTTTTACTTTAATTTCCTTAATATAAATGAGAAGTTTACACAAAGAATTGTAGACGCATGTACTTTGTAAGAAAGCAAAAAATTGATTATAAAACCGAACGACGCTTATTAAACCCACGCGTTTTAAAATAAAAATCCGTCTTAAATGTCTTTCAATGTTACACTAAAAGGCTTCTTACGACAATAGCACTAAAAACTATTTTTGTTTGTATGTATTTAGCATACCGCCCTGTAATTTACTGTCTCATTGAGATTGTGAAACTTCAGAGATTTTCTTAAGCTCCATCAGCTGTTGATGTTATTACAGTAATAGATGCTTTATGTTTTTGACGCATACTACTAATGGAGATGAGATTCGTGTTTAGAATTCCGTAGTCTAATAACCATTGCAATTGTAACAGGACTTCTTGTTGAAGATCCATTATTGTCTCACGCCTTTATCTCGGAGCTTTTAATAATACAAATAAGGAAAAGTTTATTCAGAACAAAAGAGGTTTCCCAGACACAAAATATAATCTATTTTTTATTTTTAACCCCCGATACAAAACGAGGGGTGTTATAAATTTGAAGTGTGTGTTTGTATCTCTGTTTGTCTGTCTATATATATATATATATATATATATATATATATATATATATATATATATATATATATAGGAATACCTACTAAAAAACCAGCGGTACCCACTTCGTTATATATATATATATATCATATGTAGCTTTAGTAATAAGTAATAACTATACAGCTATTTGTTTGACGCTGTTGATTACAAACAAAAGTAAATAAATTAATTAGTTATCAAAATGTATTAAAAAATAAAACACAAAACAATACCAACAAAAAAAAACAATAAAAAAAAAACAAACAGTAAACATTTATGTTGCTTGTGTTCTGTATATGAACTCAAGCTTTTTTCTTTTAATAATATATATAATGCAATATTATAATGCTTATATGATAGGCTTAGTGGTAGGGCTTTGTGTAATGTCGTCTGAGTAGCTACCAATAAGTCATCAGATATTCTACCGCAAAATAGCAATTCTTAGTATTAGAAACACGTCGATAAGTGAGTCAGTGTAACAACACGCACGAGGGACATACTGTCTTAGTTCCCAAGGTTGGTGCCGCATTTGTGATCTAAAAGGTTAATATTTTTTACAGCTAATATTTTCTTAACTATTCTATAATCCCCTGGTACATAAATATGGTCGAATTTAAGAGGATAAAGCGTCTTGATTTCGTTTCGGTTAGTGATACAGGTGTATGATCTTAAATCCTACCTTAACTATAGGAAAGGTGTTCTTGGCCTAAAAATCTTGGCAAACATTCAAATGTGTATAAACAATGTGTATTGTAATGAATAACGCGATAAGTTCGCTTATTATTACACGTGATAGGAACGAACCATATACTCAGTTTATAATTGGGAGAACTTTAAGGATTATTTTTGTTACGGTAAGATCGAGCGCGAAGCGACGACGATGTGCAGTTAATCAACCGGAACACAATACTGTGATTGCTGTTTGGCAGTAGAGTACGAGATGAGTGCAATTAATTAATAAGAAACGAATATTTTTTTTAGCATTTTTTTTATGAAATATTTAAGCGAACTGTCGGATGGGCCACCTGATGATAAATGGTCACTGCCCATAGTGATTGGCGATATAAGATATATTAAGAATTCCGTACCTCGCCAATATGGTACCAACCTTGGAAACGACGATATTATGCCCTTGTGCCTAAAGTTACATTGGCACACACCCTTCAAACCGGAATACAAAAATACTAAATATATAGATTTGATGGTAGAATATCTGATGAGTGAGTGGTACATACCCACGGGCATGCACGTCCTGCCATCAAGTAAAATAGCATAATTTGAATTAATCTTACGTAAAAGTCCCATAAGCACGAAAGATCTGCTTATTTTGCATCGCCACGGCGCTTCGAACTGTAGTTATTATTTATCTTATACCTACACGAAGTGACAGGCACGAAGTAAAAGCATCTATAATGAGGCGCCATTTCATTCTTTAGCCACTTGAATTCAGTTGTTGCCAACTTGTAAGCAAATGACATTGCCACAGGTTTAACAAATGACAGTCATCAGTATTTATATTAGGGCTAAATAACAATGTAACATGTTTTTTAATTATTATTTTTCTATATTCATAAACATTAATAAAATAAATAACCTCTTCGTTATGGAAGATATAGTTCAGTTAAAATAAGTTACTATTTACAAATAATAAAATAATGTATTTTTTCTTAATAATATAGAATGTGTATAAAGGTTTTATTACATTTAATAAATAAGTTGTATATTTTTTTTTGTAAATTATCTCTTGTCTACGTCACGTCTCAAACAAATTAAAATCGTTATTATTATTTTCTACTCTCTGTATATTCCAAACACGATTAATTATTTTGAAAAATTCCAAATTTAAATTATGATAAAAATTTGATAAAGCAAGAAAGTAAATAAAAAATTACTGACGACTTAATATGATACATTAGAATAATTAAAACCACTTATTTTGTAACCAAAGAAATTATAAATTTATTTCCTTATTTCATTAAAAAATTGCCACTGTTCTTTTATTATTTACTAATCACTCTTTTGTTATTTAATTGTTTTTTTAAATGTAAACGTTTTTACGTTCCAAGTCAAGGGCGACCAAGTAATATAAGATGACATAAAACGAGAAACTAACTATGATATTAACGATCTGAAACAGATGTTTGTAGATTCAGGTCAAAGGTATTAATGTGATCTATGAACGGAGTATGGATATAAAATACAGGTACATATATATAATGCGACTACGTGGTCTGTTAAACACGAAAAAGTTTTTGAGAAGATTTATCGTATCGTATATCGTTAACAAATAACAACTGGGACACGAAATTCTGTAGGAGGAAATAATATTTTTTATGTGCCAAAGTCGCCTCGGTATATATTATATATGCTATATAATACATATTGAAAAGGAAAGTTGATAAACCCTCCTTATTAAACAACTACGACTTAAATGTTTGTGGTTTTTTCATTCATTTGAATAAAAGTTAGAGTTAACTCGTAAGACAAAGTCAATAATCTTTATTCAATATAGAAGCGCCACACTTACTTATTGATCGATTAATCTACCACCGGTTCGAAAATTAGCACCTCAGACCTGAGAAGTATGTAAGTGAAATGTTGTTTTGAAGTGTGCCAGGGTAACAACTTGTTTGTATTTCTTGAAGTACCAATGTCTATGGGTGTAGGATACATAGATCCAAAACGCAAGAGTCTATTAATACTGAAAATTGAAAACAATTTTAGGTCTGAACTGAAAATATTTTCTAAGGTCTGGGTTATTTCCGACTGAGTCTTGTTTTTTATAATACAATAAGTGAGTATAATGCTTTTTAATTGAATACAAAAAATAAATTTTATGTGCTTAATTATTTTTGTAGAATATATTACAAAAAAGTAAAAATATTTGTTTCTATCACAGAGAATGTTATGTTATGATAACCTTTTCATTGACGTTTTTATGAAGCATTTATCTGGCTAGTTGTAAAATTTGTGAAATAGGTCAGTCTCAAAATAATGTTAAAGTTTTAGGGCCGTTACACAAAAACAGTGTAAGAACTAGAATGTGCTGTGAATATTGTAAAAGTAAGTAAAATTAAAAACACGCGCATTAATCACAGTCATTATTTAATCATATTGACGACTTTCTGAACGAATTATAAATCTTAAAGTGCATCAATGGAGATATACGGCATAAGTCGTATTGTAAAATGTTTACAAGCATTTTAACTTTTTTCCTTAATAGGTAGGCGGATGAGCTAACGGACCACCTGATGTTAAAATCGTTACAACTGCCTATAGGCATCGGCACTCTAAGAAAACTTAACCATCCCTAACAATGTCAATGCACCACCGAACTTGGGAACTAAGATGTTATACGCCTGTAGTTAAACTGGATCATTCACCCTCAAAGCGGAAGACAATAACATTAAGTTTTGCTGTCTGGCAATAGAATATATGATGTTTGACTTGACTCAGACTGGTTTGCACAACTGGTTTTTTTTAAATTATCATACGATGCTTATCCCTTTTTTGTTTTGCTATAATCTTAATGAATGAACAAATATTATATTTATACTTCGAAAAAAAATTATTGCCTCCTAAATAATTTTGGTCAGGGCAGTCATTCTATGCTTAGAAAAGGTAACTGCGCATTATGACAGAAAAACTGAACTATTTCTCAAAGCGCCCGAAACTTATCCCATGGAATGAACCATAGAATTTGCACCCGTATAAGCTAACTATTAGACCACCAAGATACTCATTAACTAAAAAAAACAAAAACTTAAAAGGCGAATCTAAAAATCGCAATCAGCTTGTATATAAAACTTTATTTCCCCTACAAATAATAAGTGTGATATTCGTGCTGTGGGTTCAATAATCCAAGGACAGCTTCAAACCTGCGACTTCCACAGCTCTAGATGGCTATATCGTCCAGCTATTTATATTACATTAACAACTTCTAATTCGAGACATGCAGATTCGCATGAAGCTTTCATTCACCGTTGAACACGAGATGAATTATAAACACAAATCAGACAAATTAAATCGAAGTGGTACATTGAGGATTTGACGCGTTCCATCACTGGAAAATATATCTTGAATATTAATATAAAATTGTTCCGTTACATTTAATTATTGTTTACTAGTTTCCACACAAAGCTTCGTTAGCGGGCAGGGGGGCAGGTATTAGGTACGCTATGTACTTTTCCCTACCCATGTATGCAAATATGATGATTAGTTGAGTAGTTAGGACGTGAAAGCGTATTAACGTCTACAAAGAAATAAATGAACTCACTTTCTCATTTACTAGTAATAAAAACAAGCTAGCGATAAAATACTTGTAATACGTAAAACAAAGTAGCTAAGACTATTCCCATACCATTTGTCATATGAACGAATGAGATCACCAGAGATCAGACTCATCAGTCATCGAACCGAGTTTATCTTTGCATTATGTCGACGGAGACACGGATTAACCTCTAAAAGGTTTCTAAACGCTATAATATTTAACGTACCTTATTTATGTCTGTCTAATGTCCCAGCCAAATTCTTTTGTATTAATCTGTGTGACATTTAAAAAAAAATCAAACCTACAAAAATAAAAAAACATGAAAGACGTTTAAATTTGGAACGCTTCAATCAAATATATTTCGCCAGCCGTCCATTCCTTTTTAGATACGCTATATCAAGTTGTCGTCTACGAGACGCGTCCTCACAAAACCATTATAGGACTACACTAATCTTATTTAAAATTATGCATCTTTACAGTATTAACAAGCACTTTCTTACATCCTTCATGTCTGTTGACATAACTGGGTAAAATAATTAGGTATTGCGTAAAGTCGGTGTAAATATAGCCAGAACACGTGGTTTACTTAAAATCACGATTTGAAATCCGGACAATCGCCACAAAGTTCTAAAAAGCCGAGATGGCCCTGTGGTAAGAATGCGTGAATCTTAACCGATGATCGTGGGTTCAAACCCGGGCAAGCACCACTGAATTTTCATGTGCTTAATTTGTGATTATAATTCATCTCGTGCTTTACGGTGAAGGAAAACATCGTGAGGAAACCTGCATGTGTCTAATTTCACTGAAATTCTGCCACATGTGAATTCTACCAACCCGCATTGGAGCAGCGTGGTGGAATAAGCTCCAAACCTTCTCCTCAAAAAAGAGGAGAGGAGGCCTTTAGCCCAGCAGTGGGACATTCACAGGCTGTTACGGCCACAAAGTATTCATATACTTATAAGTGTTTATATACTTGAATTAGGAAATACGAATATAAATTACGGGATTCGTAAGGAACTGATATTAGTAAATAAATAAAATAAAACAGTTGTACATGTTTCGATGTGCTTATTCTAATGTTGTTTTGTTGAGTTTATCATTTTTGGGCGCGATAAAAGTGAAACTGTAAGGTCGAATTAGGGTGCAACGTTTCTCACGGTAGCATGCTAAAGCGATCCCGTGGCGCTCCTCGTTAAGACGGAAAAGGTACCGCTGGTATTTTAGTGGGTATTCCGATGTTCGGGGCGCATTTGGCGCTTTGGACACCGGCGAGCCCCACATACCACCCCCCCCCCTGTTCCCGTTGGAGAAACGCGTAACTCGTTTTTCCAGCGTTAAAAAAAAGGGTGCAACGTTTTTATGACTAACGTTCGAGCGACGCGTTAATAACAAAAGGTATCACTTATGTCACATTTATCAAGTTGCAAGCGTTGTTTGATGTGTTGTGTGTATAATGTTATAATTACTGAAGCATATCACTTTTTGACATTTCACGATCGTGTTTTGCGATGGGTTTCGAAATTGTTCTTACAGAATAGTTCTAAATTTATTCTTAAATAATCACACGAGTTGGTTAATGGCAAAATAATGTGTTAATATTAGAGTTTTTATCGGATTGATTTTTTAATCTTTAAGGAGTTCGCATAAAAATAGACCGTAATTCATTAGACCGTATATCATGTATGTATGTAACTAAGAATGTAAAGGATTCTTGCAATTTACTTTTCACCAACTTTTAGACCTACTCATAACTTGAAATTTCACTTAAATTAAAAACTAAATAACTAAAAACTAAACAATAATTAAAATATTTTATTACTAACGAATAAATAGCCGAGATGGCCCAGTGGTAAGAACGCGTAAATCTTAACCGATGATCGTGGGTTCAAACCCGGGCAAGCACGACTGAATTTTCATGTGTTTAATTTGTGATTATAATTCAGCTCGTGCTATACGGTGAAGGAAAACATCATGAGGAAACCTGCATGTGTCTAACTTCACTGAAATTCTGTCACATGTGTATTCCACCAACCCGCATTGGAGCAGCGTGGTGGAATAAGCTCCAAACCTTCTCCTCAAAAAAGAGGAGAGGAGGCCTTTAGCCCAGCAGTGGGACATTCACAGGCTGTTACGGCCACAAAGTATTCATATACTTATAAGTGTTTATATACTTGAATTAGGAAATACGAATATAAATTACGGGATTCGTAAGGAACTGATATTAGTAAATAAATAAAATAAAACAGTTGTACATGTTTCGATGTGCTTATTCTAATGTTGTTTTGTTGAGTTTATCATTTTTGGGCGCGATAAAAGTGAAACTGTAAGGTCGAATTAGGGTGCAACGTTTCTCACGGTAGCATGCTAAAGCGATCCCGTGGCGCTCCTCGTTAAGACGGAAAAGGTACCGCTGGTATTTTAGTGGGTATTCCGATGTTCGGGGCGCATTTGGCGCTTTGGACACCGGCGAGCCCCACATACCACCCCCCCCCCTGTTCCCGTGGGAGAAACGCGTAACTCGTTTTTCCAGCGTTAAAAAAAAGGGTGCAACGTTTTTATGACTAACGTTCGAGCGACGCGTTAATAACAAAAGGTATCACTTATGTCACATTTATCAAGTTGCAAGCGTTGTTTGATGTGTTGTGTGTATAATGTTATAATTACTGAAGCATATCACTTTTTGACATTTCACGATCGTGTTTTGCGATGGGTTTCGAAATTGTTCTTACAGAATAGTTCTAAATTTATTCTTAAATAATCACACGAGTTGGTTAATGGCAAAATAATGTGTTAATATTAGAGTTTTTATCGGATTGATTTTTTAATCTTTAAGGAGTTCGCATAAAAATAGACCGTAATTCATTAGACCGTATATCATGTATGTATGTAACTAAGAATGTAAAGGATTCTTGCAATTTACTTTTCACCAACTTTTAGACCTACTCATAACTTGAAATTTCACTTAAATTAAAAACTAAATAACTAAAAACTAAACAATAATTAAAATATTTTATTACTAACGAATAAATAGCCGAGATGGCCCAGTGGTAAGAACGCGTAAATCTTAACCGATGATCGTGGGTTCAAACCCGGGCAAGCACGACTGAATTTTCATGTGTTTAATTTGTGATTATAATTCAGCTCGTGCTATACGGTGAAGGAAAACATCATGAGGAAACCTGCATGTGTCTAACTTCACAGAAAATCTGTCACATGTGTATTCCACCAACCCTCATTGGAGCAGCATGGTAGAATAAGCTCTATACCTTCTCCTCAAAAAGAGAGAGGAGGCCGCAGGCCAGCAGTGGGACATTCACAGGCTGTTACTGTACTGAATAAAAAGGGCAAACGCTTACGAAGCCATAAAAAATATACACAAATTAATTGGTAAAGTATAAAATTTGTGATTATAATGCTTGCCTTTGAATTTTAAAATGTTAATTAATTCGTTTATTTTATTTATTAATATACAAATCATCTTATGGAAATGTTATATCATGCCGCCAAAAAACGTCATAGAATTAAAAATAACAACTAAAAATAATTGGATACAGTACGCTACAAAAACTAACATGTACCACAGTACACAAGCAAAACATTTTTGTGCTAGGAACGTTTTAAGTGCACCTTACATTCATAATCGTTGCACAATGAAGAAACATATAACGCAACGGCAAAATAGTAAAATGGGGGTTGCTGTTAAAATGTGTTATTGTTAGGTTGTAACGTTTAAACCCACTTTTTGTAAATTCCATATTTAAAATGACAGTTATTCGTATATTCGTATTTAATACGTAAAAAACTCAATATTTATTATAATATATTATTTTAATGAATATAAAAATAAAAATATAACTGTGTATAAAAGCAAATTACATTATATATTATATTACATTATACGATTACAAAGCAAAGGACTTAAAAATACTATATATAATTTAGAAGATGTTGAGAATTTTGCAACTAAAATTTTTAATTTTAAGAGAACATTTTCAAAAGCGTCTTTTAAATTGAATTCTATGATCCAAAAGGCTGTATAATGGTTGAATTTAATTTAAATAATATCCTCGCGATATTTTCGTCCGATATCATTAAAATAAGATAAAAGTTTTAAAAATTAATAGTTTAATAAATTGTGTAAAAAGTTTTATAAATTTTGTAGCGTATTGTATCTCATATGTAATGTTTACATATATATAAATATTATATAACGATAATTCTTTGGCATTGGCATTAGGCTAAAAATAGCGCACATGTGCGTTGAACAGCGATCATAAACACAAAAATTTTTTGGCATATCGAATTCGATATTGTGATTTTCTTTTCTGATTGTATAAATTCTTTGAACTAGACTTCGTACATACTCAAAGATTTATATTTCCAATGCGAAACGAGATATTGAAATCGAGTCTATTATATAGGAATATCTTTTATACAAAGTTATTTTGAAAGGGGACATATTGAGAGCGCCAAGAGTGAAATTTTTAGATCGAACTTGATGTGACTGCAACGTTTGTACGTATTTAAATAGTTGGCCGTCCCGACTTAGTACGTGTAATTCATATAAAATGGATAATTTCTTAAATTTGAAAATATACTCATGTACAAATACGTCAGAATATACTCAAGTAGACTCCCGAATACTTGTAAATCACCTTTTTACGATTTTAATTTTAATAAAAAGCTACTATCGGGTCGGTATGTAGATTTTACCAAGAAGAAACGAAAAGAAACTCCGTAGTTATTTTTTAACAATCACATTCATATATTCTGTAAGAAAATTAACGAATATTAACTGCAAGTTTTGTAACCTAGTACAGCATAATGAGCCTTATTTATTAAAAATTTAGTTGTTGTTAAATTGAAAATGGTCTGCGGAATTTTATTATAGAATCGAATACTCTGCCCCGACAAGGATATATTAACTTTGTAAAGTCGACATCTACATCTCATATAAATTCCAATTAGCGATACTTCAAATATGTTCGTTTCTTATAGAAGTTTTAGATCGGTAATAAATTCAGGCATTGCATTCGATTAACAGAGACCATTATTTAAATATAACCTCAAAATGATTAAGACTGCTTCGATATTCCTAAGAACATAAATCACTTCTTACACCGTTAATGCGTCTTTGTAAACTAAGATAATAATAATAATATCCTAGGCCATTATTCACACGAGGCCATCTGATCCCAAATTAAGCAGAGCTTGTACTATGGAAACCAGACAACTGATATACTTTTTATACTAGTTTTCTTTTGTAAATACATACTTATATAGATCATTACTGGTGGTATTTTTACTGGTGGTAGGGCTTTGTGCAAGCTCGTCTGGGTAGGTACCACCCACTCATCAGATATTCTACCGCAAAACAGCAATACTTGATATTGTTGTGTTCCGGTTTGAAGGGTGAGTGAGCCAGTGTAATTACAGGCACAAGGGACATAAAATCTTAGTTCCCAAGGTTGGTGGCGCATTGGATATGTAAGCGATGGTTGACATTTCTTACAATGCCAATGTCTAAGAGCGTTGGTGACCACTTACCATCAGGTGGCCCATATGCTCGTCCGCCTTCCTTTTCTATAAAAAAAAAAAAAAAAATTACACCCAGACTCAGGACAAAGAGACATGTTCATGCAGACAAATGTCTGTCCTGGGTGGGAATCGAAACCAAAACTTTCGGCGGCCCAAGTATCTACCAACCACGCCAACCGGCTCGTCAATTTTATCTTTCTTTCTCCCTCTATTCATTACTTTGGCTCGGTGACAGTTTAAGGCGAAACAAAACATCATTGATCTTCAACGCTAGATTAAACGAAGAGTGCATAAAATATATTTACAAAACTAAACATCTTAGGACAATTTATATTTAGTCATTATACAATCCCAATGACGTACTTGGACGCGTACTACGAGATATATAGAGCGTTTTTGCTGTTTTTATCATTTGAATAACATGTAACAGGTGTTTGGCATGTTCTGCGTACGTTTTTTTTTTTTTTTATTTAAGTTGAATGGCAAACGTAAATATGCGTTGTGACGTATATAATTGGCAACGTTTACGAATAATTAGGTTTTTCTGTCATATAATAATAATTGTTATACAATAAATTAATTATACTATTTAAATTTTTATTTTTATATTTGATAAGAAACAGGCCGTAAAAACTAAAAAAAACACTGATCATTTTTTGAGTTAATTAGCAGATGAGATAAGGATCAGATAAGAGGGTTTACTTTGCACAAAAAAACAACCAAGTTGATCAAATATATATCATTGTAACAAATACCAATCTAATTAGTCTAATTATTATGGTGTGAACGGAAATCGATCTTGCCATCTGATGAGATATAATATCCGCATTCACTAACATTATCTTTGAAATAACCTCGTAAAGATAAAGAAGTAATAAAATTCGAGCAACTAGGTCTTAAATATAGTCAATCCCTTGAAGTTATGCGGCAGGTAGGCCCGACAACAATTCGCGTTAGTCGGGCTACTGCTTTACCTGATATGCATTTTTAAATGCTGTCTCAAATTAAAGATATTTCGATTTTAGGCCCCCAATTAAAAATAAATAAAATCAACATGCTTTTTTGATGATACAAAGATGGCATAAGTATAGCGACAAAAAAAAGTGTCTAAAAAATATATCAAAAGCTATTACTTAAATACCGGCAACGCATCTGCAGCCACTTCTCTATTGCAGATGTCCGTGTGCGGCGGTAGTAACTTTCAGGCGAGCCTAAGGGCTTGCCACCTCTGACATCAAAAAAATGTCATACTCCTACGCATGTGCAGTAATCCCTTACGTTTTAATCAATACTGTATTCGCTACGAACTCACTTCGTATCTCGATCGTGAAATGATGCAAACAGTAAATACGGTGATACGTAATTTTGATTATTTAGTTTTAATTATATTATAGTCAATTTCGTATATTATTATTTTATGACACTGAAATGTCATATCGAAATCTACTATCACCTTATACCAGAAGTTTTGATATCGTTCCTACATATTGCTCTAGTTTCCAATGACCTAAAATATTGTTGTGCTCCAGTTTGAAGGGTATTTAACTTCAGGCACGAGTGACATAACATCTTAACACCCAAGATTGGTGGTGCAATTCCGATGTAAGGAATGGTCATTATGTGTTACCCGCGAATGTCTATGCGAGTTGAGTACCTCTTACTATCAGATAGCCCATTTGTCCGTCTACCTACTTATTTTATATATATATATATATATATTACATATTTCTGAAAATAATTTTGAATCTTTTTGATTGTGTTTGTTGCTAAGACTATTTAAGTCAAGTTATTAGAGGGATGGTTAATTTTACACCTAGATTATCGAAATTGGAGCTGAGATGGCCTAGTGGTTAGAGTTAGTTGAAACCCGGGAAAGCACCATTTAATTTTCATGTGCTTAATTTGTGTTTATAATTCATCTCATACGGTGAAAGAAAACATCGTGAGGAAACCTGCATGAACCTGTGTCTAATTTCACTGACATTTTGCCACATGTGTATTTCACGTGGAAAAAGCTCCAAACCTTCTGCTCAAAATAGGAGAAGATGCCTTAGCCCAGCAGTGGGATATTCCCTTGTAGTGTAGTATATAAGCAGCTGACACATGGTATTGAGGAGCAGTAATAAATTTATCTTCAAACCTTAAAACATCTACTTTATTTACCTAGTCCCGTCCTTACATGGCGACCCTGCCAGGATTTGACATGAAAACTGCTACTTCTCTTCTACCTATTATGACAGGAGATGAAGAAGTTACTAAAAAATTAATAGATTGTATCGAATTCTATAGCCAAACCATTAGGAAAGAACATGAACAGTTACTTATTTCTTTTGTCCTTAAAACTCGTTTAACTAAAAATGCCAAATTACGTTTGTTATCTAACTATGAATCTTCCACAGAACTTATTGCCGACATGAAAAATAATCTGTTGACTAAGCAGTCAGCCACGGCACTACAAATAGAAATGTTAAAATCTAGACAAGGTTCGCAGAGTATTGAGGAATTTGGTAAGAAACTTGAGGATTTATTTGTTGAATTGACTATTTCCCAAGCTAACGGTGACGATAACGCGTTTAAAATATTGAGACCCGTAAACGAAAAATTAGCAATACAGCGATTCACCGAAGGTTTGAGGAACAGTCGATTAAGCACTATTTTAGCGGCCCGCAACTACTCAGAGCTGAAAGATGTTATAAGAGCAGCCAAAGACGAGGAACTGTCGCGTCAAGGCTCTTTTACATCAGCTGAAACGATTTTCACGACTCAACATCGAGGTAAGTACCAACCATCTTATAGGGGGCATAGTAGAGGTCGAGTATTAAACAACGCACGCCAACATTACACGCCAAATAGTTCATTTAGGCCGATGCCGAATCAAACATCTAGTTTATACCACCGAGGAAACAATAGAGGATCCACAAGTAATTCTCGAGGACGCGGACATAATTTTGAACGTGCAGTATCGCGAGGTAGAAATAATAACGGAAGAAAACAGCATGGGTATCTTATGAATCAATCCCAAAACGATATACAGGTTACTACTTCGGAAAATAATCAAAACTTAGAGTTTTTTCGATCCTAACTTTATTCTAGCATGCAATACATATAATAATTTCGTAGAGTTTACAATATTAGGTACCAAATATAGAATGCTAATTGACACGGGCGCCTCGATGTCAGTGATTAAATACGATGTAATAAGAGATAGGAATATTCCAATACATCCAAAACGCGTAGCCGTAAATGGTATTGGTGGCACCTCGTACACCGAGGGCTATGTTTACATACCGTTTACCTTATGTGGAATAGAATTCAAACATAAGTTTTATGTCTTAAAGAATTTGCCTTGTATTCAAGATGGTTTAATCGGACAAGAATTTTTAACTAATTATAATTGTGTAGTAAATTACGAAAATAATACATTTACTTTAAATAGCTTCGACAAACCAATTACGCTCTCCTTAGGTTTAGGAAAATTAGGTAAAAATACATTTATAAAGGTACCTCCGAGGTGTGAAAAGTTTTTTCAAGTTGATTCTTATTTGAATGAATCGTGTGTTATATTTCCCAGAGAATTGTGTGAAGGTGTATTTATCGCTGGAAGTATCTGTCAACCGAAAGAGGGAAAAATATTTATTCAAATTTTAAATACTCGCGAAACAGAAATTAATCTTAGTTATTTTAGGCCTGAAATTGATTTATTATCGAATTATAATATTTGTTCGTTTAACAAAGAAAATTTGGACGGAAAAAGAGTTCGGAAATTATTATCATTAATTAAATTGAATCATTTGAACAAAGAAGAAAGCATTAGTATACAAAGTATTTGTGCGAAATATGCTGACGTATTTTTCTTGCCAGGAGACAAGTTAGGTACGTGTAATCTTTACGAACAAAATATACAACTAAAAGCTAATACGAATCCGGTCTATACTAAACAATATAGATTACCGTTTTCTCAACGTGATGAAATAGAAAAACAAGTTCAAAAAATGTTGGCCAATGATATTATCGAACCCGCTAACAGCGAATGGTCTAGCCCAGTACTATTAGTACCTAAAAAATCAGAAGATAATAATAAAAGCTGGCGTTTAGTGATAGATTTTCGGAAATTGAATGATTGTATAATGCATGACAAATTTCCCCTTCCGAATATAAGTGATATATTAGACTCACTTTCAGGAGCTATTTATTTTTCTCAATTAGATTTAACACAAGCTTATTATCAAACGAAGCTAAATGCTGACAGTAGGAAATATACCGCATTCACAACACCGTCTGGCCAGTATCAAATGACCCGTATGCCTATGGGTTTGAAAACCAGTCCTGGTTCATTTTCACGCTTAATGACAGTAGCAATGTCGGGACTTAATTACGATAAATGTTTTGTATATTTGGATAATTTAATTTGTTTCGGAAGAAATTTAGATAGTCATAATAAAAATTTGTTAGATATTTTAACAAGGCTTAGAAAAGTTAATTTAAAATTAAATCCTGATAAGTGCGATTTTCTTCGAAAAGAAATTTTATACCTCGGACACGTGGTATCAGCGGACGGTATTAAACCAGATCCAGAAAAAATTAAGGCGTTAATTAATTATCCGGTTCCTAAAAACGTAGACGAGCTCAAACGATTTGTAGCCTTTGCGAACTATTATCGAAAGTTTATTCCGAATTTCGCCCAAATCTGTATTCCATTAAATGATTTATGTCGTAAAAATGTAATATTTAATTGGGATAAAAACTGTCAAAAATCATTTAGTACTTTAAAAGAAATGTTAATGAGCCCTCCAATATTACAATATCCTATTTTCGATTATAATAACACATTTATACTACAGACAGACGCCTCAGGGTATGCAATAGGTTCGATTTTATGTAATGCTGATCGTAGACCAATAGCTTACGCCAGTCGTAGTTTAAATAAAGCTGAACGTAGGTATCCAACGATTGAGAAAGAGCTTTTAGCGATTGTTTGGTCTGTTAAATATTTTAGACCGTATCTCTATGGACGAAAGTTCATTATAGAAACGGATCATAGACCCTTAATATTTTTATACAATATGACAGATCCTTCCAGTAGATTGTTAAAATTTCGGCTAATACTTGAAGAGTATGATTTTAAGGTTACTTATGTGAAAGGGTGTGATAATGTAGCTGCAGATGCATTGTCACGCATAGAAATTAGTAGTGAAGAATTAAAGGCGATGAATGATCATATTTTGTCAGTACTTACAAGGGCACAAAAGAAGAAGCTTGATGAAAAACCTTGTAATTCTACTTCGGTTTCTAATATTTCTTCTGACGATTGGACTGATCACCCAAGAGTTGTAGAGATGTTAAAACTACCGAAGTATTACACGGAGTTGATATTTGTGAATGAAGAAGAATGGAGAAAGTTTAAAAAATGCGTATCATTAGAGCGTGGTGATTATGCATACTCGTCGTCAAATCGTACAATTTTTGTGAAACTGTTTACCCAATCCCAGTGTACACGAGCTGTCTCTGTGAGGGAAATGGAATCATTTTGTATCGATTTAAAAATAAATACGTTATATGTAATAAAAGATGAGAATAATTTTCAAATAATTAAAGAGCTAGCTCAGGTTATTAATAAAATGCGTAAGTGGTCCGGACCCCGTTTATGCGTAATTAAAGGAGTTACAAAAATTATAGACGACGATACGAAAAGAGTTATATTAAACGATTATCATATCCTGCCCACTAGCGGACACGCAGGAATAAGACGTATGTTAAATAACATTCGTAAAAAATATTTTTGGCCAGGATTAGAGCATGATGTTAAGCTTTTTGTAAAAAAATGTAGTAAATGTCAACGTTATAAATATTTAAATACCATAAAAGAACCTATGACCATAACGGACTGTGGAAATTCAGCTTTTGATAAGATTTATTTAGATTTGGTAGGTCCATTGACAAGAGATAATAATTATAATTACATTTTAACGCTCCAATGCGACCTCACCAAATATGTCGAGGCATATCCGATAGCAGGTAAGGATGCGCGCACAGTAGCTACAACTCTAGTAAATAATTTTATACTTAGATATGGCATCCCTCGGCAGATCGTGACCGATAGAGGAACTGAATTTATAAATTCTACAATGGAAGAGGTTTGTAAAATTTTAAATATAAGTCAATTACAGTCTACAGCCTTCCACCATCAGACCTTAGGATCACTTGAAAATAGTCATAAACATTTAACATTTTATTTAAGAATGCAAGTTAACAGTCATAGTCAGGAATGGAGTTCATGGATTCCTTACTGGTGTTTTTCGTATAACACTTCTGTACACTCGAGTACAAAATTTACTCCATACGAATTAGTGTTTGGCAAACAATGTAACTTACCAAGTAATCTTAGGTCGACAATAGATCCAATTTACAATTTTGATGATTATGCAATAGAACTAAAATACCGGTTACAAAAGTCACAAAATGATGCTAAAACAAACCTCATAAATTGTAAAACTTTAAGAAAAATAAAATATGATAGAAGTATAAACCCAGTGGAGTATAAACAAGGAGACTTAGTATTGGTTAAAAATGAAAATATTAGCAAACTTGATCCATTATATTTAGGTCCATATACAGTTGTTAAAGATTTATCACCGAATGTTGTAATTTTAGTCAATGGTAAAGAAAAAACTGTTCATAAAAATAGGACAAGACTTTATGTTGAATGATCATTAAACATATTGTTTATTAAGACTTGTGATTATGACTGTACCTATTATGATATTTGATATTAAATTTCAGCACTGCATTATTATACCTTTGTTTACATATTTGTTTTATTTTGTTTAATTATTATTATATTCAATTTTATTTTACTTTTTCATATTGTATTTTGATTAAAAAAAAAAAATGTTAATGTATCCAACATTTTTTTTTGTTTGGTAGGGCATGTAGTGTAGTATATAAGCAGCTGACACATGGTATTGAGGAGCAGTAATAAATTTATCTTCAAACCTTAAAACATCTACTTTATTTACCTAGTCCCGTCCTTACACCCTGGCTGTTACTTTACTTTATCGAAATTAAGATTCTAGGGGGAAAATAATCGTAACGTTCTAGCCTCCATTTGGCAAAAACTATTTATTAACATAAGAATAATTTACATTAAGGACTTAAATAAGCATATAATATAAATGAGCTTCTGTAAAAATCGTGACCGCGCATAATGATTTCGAGAATGTAAGAAATTATAGTTAATAAAAACGATATTAAAAATTTAAAAAGCTGTAAATACTGTAATAAGTTTAGAAAAGCGATTATTACAAGAAAGTAATTTTTCATTTTGATCCTTATATATTTAACATGAATATGCAACGTACGTGTTTTTTTTTTCCACGTTTTATTTTTGATGGTAATTAATTGATCAAGACGAAAATGGTTTTTATTGACACCTTGATTTTGATCAAATTTAAAGATAACGTCTTAAAGATAAATCAATACAAGGCATTCAGTCCCGAGCATCAATAAGCTCGGATATTATGGAACATTGGTCAGTTTACTTTGGACAAAGACCAGATTTCAACAAGGCGAGAGTCGTTCCTTACTGATATTCATCAGGTTTTCGAGATACACACAACGCATATTTCAAGCAATCATACAACTCGGAACATGCGAAACTGATATTCGTCAGGTTTCATTTTAAAATGTTCGACACGAATTCGACTTTTAAAGTTTTACTTTTACCGCTTCTATAGAAGCACAGATAGAAGTCTCTTTTATAAAATATATTTTTATATAATCAAATCTTATAGATCTCACCTGAAGAAAACGAATATATTGTGAATATGACTTCGGTCGGTTAAGTCGTTTGGTAGTTATAGAATGATTTGAATATTAACTACAAGTTATTAACATACAAAGCAACATGCCTTAGCACATTGCTTACACAAGTTTTAGGAAAGTATTAAAAATAAATTAAAAGTGCCTATAAAATAATAGGAAATACACTAAATGTAATATGTAGATACTACAAAAAATTAAAACTATAAACTGTATTATAGCAACTTACTGAACAGATTTCAATAAAAAATAACGTAATATTAGGTGAAATCTCTTTAAAAATAACGCTGGTAATTGTAATCAAAATCAATTGTCACATTATTTAAAAATAGAGCAATATGGCGTGTTCAAATCCAGGCACACGCCATAGAGTATTGAAACATATGCTTAATTTAAACTAATAATTTTTCTCGTGCTCAAAGGTGAAGGAAAACATTTCCCCCATTAGAAATGTTTGTTGAAACAAGCTCCAAAATCTTCTCTTCTTCGAGAAGTGCTATGAGTAGATCAAGAAACCGTTATACTTCATGCCATTCGGTCTAGACATCGAATCCAAGACTTGGCAGAAAAACTGGCAACTACACGGACAAATACGTCTCATTAAAAATAACATAGTGTGAAACGAAACAATTCTTGATACGTGTATTTTTATACCCTGATTTTGAACGACAGCAGACGTTAGACGATACGGGCACAGATAATATAATATTAACTAATAATGACAATTTGGGCAAACACTTTCTGCCGTCGATTGTTGTTTTTTTTTGCAATATATCTTCCAAAAACATCTTCAAATAATATATATGGATGTAAACAAATTCTAAGTATAAGGATAAGACATTTTGATATATAAATAGCGCAGCTCACGCATAGCTCAATATTGCTATTATGTAAGAACAAACTTGAAATTAACCGCAGAAATGCAGATATGCGACATTGACCATAATAATCATAACATTTCAAGAATACACGTATCAAAATTGTATATCACCATAAGTCGGTTGTCAAATTTCATGGGTGATTAATGAAGGAGGGTTTTACAGAACAGCATGAGTAGAGTTCTAATAACTGTTTATCCGTTTCTTTTGCAAGTAAGTGCTCTATATGTATATTATAAACATATATCACGGATATGAAGTGTCAAAATCGTTTTCTATACCAATGATGTCACACCTAATGAATTCAATAATGATAAGAGAAAAATGCTATAATATAAACGATATTTACATAAAAATAAAACTATTTTTAAGAGTAAAACATGTTTTTATTTTATTGTGTGTCACTAGATGGCGTTGATCAATTTTTTTTAAGTTCCTCAATCGCGCTGTCTAAGTTTCTTGTGAATAGTACTTATGCATATTGTCAATTTTCCATAATTTGATCAAATTTGTCCAAGTTTCGTGATCAGTGAAATGATTCTTATTTCGTTCATCATTTGGTCCCCCCGATTGCTTCGGGCGTAAACAATTATACTAAAAAATTGTTATAAATTCACTATTTATTTGTTTGTTAAATTTAACCACATTAGGGTCTACGATGATATCAGGACTCTTTTTTTTTATAGAATAGGAAGGCGGACGAGCATATGGGCCACCTGATGGTAAGTGGTCACCAAACGCCCTTAGACATTGGCATTGTAAGAAATGTTAACCATCGCTTACATCACCACAGCGCCACCAACCTTGGGAACTAAGATTTTATGTCCCTTGCGCTTGTAATTACAAAATTAATTAATTAATTACATAATTCTGTAATACATATCTTAACAAACGCTTAATTTTTAACATAGAAATGTCGATATCTGCGATAACAGTAATTTAAACGTATGAAAGAATCGATATTAAAAATAAAGTATAATATGTATAAGTGTATTTAGTATATTCTAAATTTGTATTTTAATATATTATAACGTTGTAATATGACGAGAGATTTAATAAAAGATTGAATTGTAATTATATATCGTCTCATATTTAATGACTACAAGTTGTTTGTAATTATATTTAAATGTGTTTCTTTATCTTTTATCTTAACATTCAATGATTAAAATCTGCTCCTAACAGGAATCAATAACAAGATCACAGCGATCACACTCATTAGCATACTACTTATATTTATTTATTTTTATTAATAAGTATGGATTAGCAAATAGAAACCTGATGGCAAGTGATCACCACCGCTTTGGGCATTAAGAAGTTATGTTAATGTGTCTGTATCCAATGTTTCACTTATTCATTCAATGAAACCGGAACACAGCAATATTTAAAGAATAAGCAATGCTTTATGCTTAGGATAAGTGATGAGAGGTTGGTATACACCCATACAGGCTTGCACCAAGCCCTACCACCAAGCACATAAATATTTTATCTTGTCTGCCGTCTACACTGATCCTAAAGTACGTCCTACATCATATAAATAAATCAACAGGTGTCTAATCTTGGACTAAATTAATAAACGTCAATAAACCCTACAGCTAGCGACATCTGTCTATCCGTGGACGCATTAAGAGGAAATATACTTCGCGCCTGCGATTACGATCGTTTAGAAACGAAATGATACATGCAGTTCACTTATATTGATGCCAACGTTTATATTAAATATTAGCTATTCGTTTTAGCTTCGCACGATATAATGTACGTACAATGTTTATGTTTAATTATCAATATACTTTTAAAAGTCACGAGTTTATGAACAAAGAGAAAATTACTATAAACTTTAATTTAAAGAAAATGCAGGAAAGAATGTTAGTAGCCGTGCAAAAATGTTACACTAAAAAACGATTTATTTCATACGTATGGTAATGTATAGTCTGTTCCAATAGCAGGAGGCATAAATAAACCACTTAGACCTTGAATTGTCATGACATTATCGGTCGAGTTCTAAAATAATCTATGGTATGGTTAAGGAGATTCACAATTGAAGAACATTTTTTTTTACCGTATTTTTTTTATTGAATTGGTTGGTATTGGCGGAAGAGCGTATGGGCCACCTGATGGTAAGTGGTCACGAACGCCCATAGACATTGCCATTGTAAGAACCAATGCTCCACCAACCTCGGGAACTAATATAGTTTATATAATAAATAATTTAAAAACTATGATAAGTTATATCCCTTGTGCCTGTAATTACACTGGCTCACTCACCCTTCAAACCGAAACACAACAATAACAAGTACTGCTGTTTTGCGGTAGAATATCTGATGAGTAGGTGGTACCTACCCAGACGAGCTTAAGTACAGTCTCTTTTAATGAGACTGTTGTTGTATTCGAAAATTCATCATACTAATCAATCATTTCGTAATACGTCACAAAAACCTAAAACATTTTTTATGACGCTGTACTGCAGTTTTATTTATCATATTTTATTTAATGTCATTTCTTTCTCCACTATTACGTCCGTGCCCTTCTGAGTTACCTTTTTTTATTATTTTAATCAATGACATTTTATGGTTTTTTTTATATTCTCATAATTAAATAAGTTATCCTTTCTAATATTATAAACGCGAAATGAGTTTATTTATATCTTTGTTTTTTATGCTTTCTCGTCTAAATACTAAATTATCATCATTAAATTTTGCACACACGTTACCAACACCAGCCCAATTAAATTATACTGTAATATTAAAAGATTGCAGACATTTGATTGTTACCGTGATAATTTTGGATACAATTTCGATAAAAATCGGTATTATATCAATATAACCGTACTCGTACCATACACACACAGTACAGTGCAAGCGTTTATTTATAATATAATTTACAAACAAAATACTGCTTGTATCTGGCTTCCAACCCACGACCCACGACCTATAAATACATCATATAAGCCATCATCTATCATGCATATAGATAACATCAATTGCTACTCCGAAACAATGTCGTGTTCGTTCTCTAATACGTTTTTAACAGTCTTTAAAAAAGTATTTTAAAAAAGTCGCTCAAAGCGTCTGTATATATATATTTTCAGGTATAAGTTTTTTTTGTTTATGAAATCCAATCCAATCTTGGTTATTATTTTTGCAATGAGTACGTTATCAGTGATTTTAATTTGATCATAGGTATTGGTATGGTATTGGAGATTTATATAGTATAACCAATATATGTGGTTATCATAGTTATAAAGTTAGTGTTGATGTAAGGTATATCAAATTTTTAAGCCGTTTACACAAATAACAAATATTTTTTCTTTAAATAAAAGTTTAAAAAAAACATACTAAATTATTATAATTACAATTAATACATTCTATGACAATTAAATTTAAAAATGATGAACACAGATTATAAAAAAAAAGATGAATAATCAAGCATAATTAATTATCTCTATTAAGTCATTAGAAATCAAATATGGCGGATGATGAAACAAAACTGATTTATTATTTCATATATCGCTTAAAGTATGTATAAATTTTATATTTTTAAAGATAAATTATATACATTAATAAATAAGACAGATAAACACATCAAGAGATGGGAAGACGATTTGCGCAAGAAATGGATAACAAAACTGGGAGAGGAAAATGTGAAGTGTTTTATGTGTGCCTGCCTATGACTAAATTAGTAATAATAATAATAATATCCTGGGACATTTTTCACACACGGCCATCTGATCCCAAATTAAGCTTGTACAGAGCTTGTGCTATGGAAACCAGACAACTGATATACTACATATACTACTTTTCTTTTGTAAATACATACTTATATAGATAATTTCACCCAGACTCAGGACAACCAGACATGTTCATGCACACAAATGTCTGTCCTGGGTGGGAATTGAACCCACAACCTTCGGCGTGAAAGGCAAGTGTTCAACCAAGCACGCCAACCGGCTCGTCAAAATTGTTGATAGCGACACAGAATATAATTTAGTTAAGTCAAATAAACTATTGGTCTAAGAATAATGGGAATTTTAAACGTCAATTAATGTATATATAATAATATATATGCCATAAATAAACGTTTATATATTTTCATTTGTAAACAAAAGCAAAGTCGTTCTCAATACCTAATGTTGAATAAACCGACGGTAGCTTCTGTGATATCTGGCGACGAGCCAGTCGCTTCCGCTATGAAAAAAATCATTTCTAAACTATCGAGAAGATCACCAGTATTAAAAATAGGCGACAAATTATCACATTTATCTCAATTCTGTTAGCGAAAGATAAAAATATATTAAGAATATATTAGCATTCAAAATAAAAAAAATTGAAATGCAGATATATTAAAAAAATAAAAATAAATAAAATTTCGGAATGTTGTAGGTACATATAGACTTATACACAATACATGTGCTCGATGGTAAAAATATGCTCCACATGTGAATCGCCCATTGGAGCAGCGTGGTGGAAATTTTCTTAGCCGACAAAGGGTTGGCGTGAAGCAGGAGTCTAGCCCTAAAAATCCGTTTCAATACCAACCAAATAAATAGGATAAGGGCAAGTAAATAACGATGACATACATATTTTTTTATGTATTGATTTGTAGTTTTGTTTCTAAAATAAAATTGTATTTTATTATAATGGTTACAATTGTTATTCGTAGTTTTTTATGACTTGATTATTGTTATGTGTAATGCTTATATTACAAAAGAAGTAAGGATCTGTTGTAATATTTTACAAATTGAAGTATTCTCATGTCAGATTAAAAATACCCGTGAAATATTACGCTAACGTTAATACGCAATTTTGGTACGTGTATCCTTTGAATCTTATAGTTATAGCTCTCAATGTCGCATATCACTCTCTGACATTTCACGAACGTGTTCTGCGGTGAGTTTCGAGTTAGTCCTTATAGTATGTTGTAATTTCTTCATATTCATGTTTGTTTCGGCTTGGCAAACGAAAGGTCAAAAACTTTTTTATTAGGTAAGTTTTATCTTATTTCCATATAAGATTTATATACAATTCCATATTTACTTTATCTATTTACTCTGCTACTATTACACTGTACTTGCTAATATTATAAACGCGAATTTGAGCTTATTTGTATTTTTATTTGTTACGCTTTTGTCTTTACTACCCAACCGATCATCGTGAAATTTTTATGATGTTATATACGTTGTCTAGGGAACAGAAAACGACGTAAGGTACCTAATACCTCTTATCCTCACGCGGCTGAAGTCGCGACCGAAAACTAAGTACTACGATAAAAGAAACATTAAAGCCTCGTTTGAAGGATATGTGTGGAGCTTTTCCAAAACAGAATCGAACCTGCTACTATAAAAGCCTTATGGGCTGCCCATATAACTAAGTTATTGAAAACAAATACATAATATTATTACGTCATTTGCCTTTGTCCAGCAGTGGACGTCTTTTGGCTGATATGATGATGATTACGTCATTGACAATATCTTTGTTCACAGTTTGTTTGTTCCTTCAATATAGCAGCAGCAAAAAACAAATGCAGAAACGAAACTTCACTTCAGAGGACATTCCCATAACCCGTAAACCAGAAATCTATTTCGCTGAACAAACATATTTATCGGCTAACATAATAACACATTTTTGTAATGATAATGTTGATGAACCTTATTGAACTCTTACTTTTTACTGTACTTTTCGGCTAAAGCCAATCACTAAACTAAAAAGGTAAAACAATAATATCCTGGGACATTATTCACACAATACCATCTGATCCCTTATTAAGCAGAGCTTGTACTATGGAAACCAGACAACTGATATATTTCATATACTACTTTTCTTTTGTAAATACATACTTATATAGATAATTACACCCAGACTTAGAACAAACAGACATATTCATGCATTTAAATGTCTGTCTTGGGGTAGGAATCGAACCCACAACCTTCGGCGTGAAAGGCAAGTTACCAACCACGCCAAACGGCTCAATTATTGTAATCATATTATGAATTAATCCATATTTTATCTTCTAGTAATTTAAATTTTCAAAGAAACAAAAAAAAACGAAATATTGAAAAAATTTACTTACACATTATATACATAACAAATCACAAAATGAAATGTTTAGTTTTTAATTCAAACATCTATACATAGAGGTCGTCATCTGACCTATATACTCTTTAAATAAACTTTTTAAGCTACACAGTTTGATCTCAATTATTTTTATTTTCGCCAATATTTTTATAACGCGGTATGAATCGTAAACGTCATACGTGCGAATATTTATCTGCGGGTTTGATTTAAATATAAATTTTTTTCCGCGCTCACACTTATCGTTTACCCTCGATATGCGCTTATAATGACGATTCTATTTTTATAAAAAATAAATGTAATGTCATCTTAAAATATATATCGTTATCTAAAAATGAAAATTGAAAATTGTATGCGGCTTTCTGGCCTTCGACTGTTGCTTAAAAAAAAAACAAATAAAGCGATAATAGAACAATATATTATCTCGTATGTAAACACTCTTGAACTCGACAACAATCGCGATGCGAACGCAACCTCCACTAATATCCTTATAACACGGCCGCCTCGTCGACATTTGCATACAAAAACGTACAAAAGTTTTAAGGTTATTTTCGGGGCCACTTAAAAACTAATTTACATTAAGTTTGTAACGGCCCTTTTTTCGTTTTTATGTCGGCAATTCGAAAGCGTTACATTACTTTTTTTTTAATCAAATTAAGATTGTAGGAACACATGGTAATGATTACGGTATGGAATCAATTCTTTTCATATTTCTATACCTTCTATACGTGCAGTGTGTGGGTGACATACGCAGGCTTACAATAACCTGCGTGCACAATATAATGGTTTTAGGATGCTGATGAGGATCCTGCGTTTTTGGAATGCCTCTAAGAAGTTCATATTGATGACACAACCAGGTAAAGTTACTGAAATTACGTGGGAAAAAGTATGTTTTCAACATCGTAACAGCCTGTGAATGTCCCGTGTGATCTCCCTTTATGAGGAGAAGGTTTGAAGCTTATTCCACCACGCTGCTCCAATGCGGGTTGGGTTGGCACACATGTGGCAGAATTTCGGTGAAATTGGACACATGCAGGTTTCCTCACGATGTTTTCCTTCACCGTAAAGCACGAGATGAATTATAATCACAAATCACAAATTAAGCACTTGAAAATTCAGTGGTGCTAGCCCGAATTTGAAATCACGATCATTGGTTAAGATTCACGCGTTCTTACCACTGGGCCATCTCGGGCATTGTTTTCAACAAGTATGTAAAATTCCATTTGTAGGGAACTGGACGCATTAACATATGTGTTACGACCCGTCGAAAAATCTGCATAATACACGTGAAATAGTAAAATATAATTGTTTAAATAATTTGAAGTTATTTTATAATAAATTAAATGTTTTAGGCCTTAGGGCGTGGTTTTATTTATTTACTATATATGGAATGACGTCATTAAAATCATACAGTATTTCAAACATTTTAATTAATAACATAATAATGGCATTGTAAAATACATTTTTTTTATTTTTTTTCCGAGAATCTGTATGTTTAGCCATACAATAAATATACTCTCTTAGTGCAGTATGTTATGAAAATAAAGAACAAAACCGACTGACTAATAAACATAGACAATGTAACCATTTTTTATTATGTGATTCCTACAAGTTTAACAATGTCTTGTTATTATTTCAACAGATTTAACCTCATGCTGTTTATAGTTGCTGCATTTCATCACAGAGTACATATATATTGAAACTAATATAATTCTTAATACCAGCCATAGTTTTCATAGTAAGGATTCGCAATTTAATGCGCTGTTTCGCTCTCGCCTTGCAGTAAACATTCACATATTCCAAATTGTTTTATAACCAAAACTATTTCTTTTATGCTTGAATTGCATGTAACTCAACCATTGATGGAAATCTACGTGTGGTGTGTACTGAAATATCTCGCTTAGATTATTATACGTCATAATATTATAGGGTATAGTCTAGTTTTTTTTAAATTATTTTTCCGTGTATATTGTTTGTCATTTAATGTTCGAACTTAATTATACTGGTTCGGTTTTTTTTCTCACGTTGTTTTATATAAATTGTTGCTAGAAATTTTGTGAGATTAATTGTTGGTAAATATTGTATAAGATTAAGATAAGTTGTAAATATGGTGTATCTTATTAAGTAAATAGATAAACGGTAACGAAAATTATATATGTTTTTTAAAAATATATAAAATATGATGGATTTTAATAGTTATTATATTGCCAATTAACAATTTTGTCTAAGAAGAACATCCAAGAACGTCGCTCACATACAAACACAGGCACACATGCACATGATTAATACATAGACACGTCCATGATAAGTTACGTCATCTAAATCCGTCAGTTGCATCAAAATATGTAGCTATTTAAATGTTTCTCGGTCACGATGACATGCTTAATTATTTTAATGGCGCCAATTCTGAAAATAAAAATGGCGGGACCGGTGTTATAGTGCTCGTACAACTTATTGATTTTTATCGCAACGAAAATAAATCCAAAGTAGCAAAGTTCCTTGGAATATTTTGATTTGTTTACATTATTTATATTGCAGAAATGAGCTGTAGCTCTAGATATGACTATCAAAATTCGCGGCTACGCCATCGTGGAATTCAGTTTGTTACGAAAATACTACTAAATAAATAAGCCATTTTTAAGGTACATAATTCGTATTTGTGTTATTATTATAGAATAATAAAATTTTTATGCTATAGTCTAAATTAAAAAAAAGATGTTTGTTTTGGTAACTCTCAAATAACTTTGAAATAGGCAGACATTTCAGTCTTTTATTTTTTTGCACTGATATTATTGTGAACAGGTGAAGGTATATACAGATATATGTATATATGTATGTACACACATACATTAATACTACTATAAAAATGTTCAAATATTTTTATTATCCGACAAATCATCTTATTAAAAATGATGTACATGTAAGATTTATTCAATCAATGTTATGTCTAATTGACAGTTACAACGAGAAAAAACACCAATGAATCATGCATGTAATTAACGTTGTTCAGCACCACATGTGCATGTCCACAAATAAAGCGGCATGTGATTAATAACGAACCGGTAACAAATCGTAGTTGAAACACGAAACTAAACAAAGAGAATGCATGTCAAACAAATGCAATTGCGGTCTGGGAAACATCGGCGCGTTATTGGTAGGTTACCTGCCTGAAATACGAGTGTCCTAAACTAAATAAATTTATGGATGACATGAAATATTTCGTTCATTTTTTTATACCTAACATAATATTTATATCAAAATCGAAATTTACTAGTAGCGTGTTCAAATTCTTTAAACACTTATTGATAAAATGATTTTACAAAAATAAATGTAACTATTGGTTTGTAAAGCATACTTTACCGAGCTCAGCTATTATCAGCTTTAAGTCGTATATGATAATACTTTTATGTATACAGCGTGAGATGACATTCAGCCAAATGGACAGGAACTGCTAAATCGAAAGCAATTCAAACAGGCTTTCAATAGAATGAAAAAACTAATATAAGTATCACTCTAACTTTTATCAATTTAATTTCATTTGTTTTAATTGAGCCGGTTGGCGTGGTTGGTAGAACACTTGCCTTTCACGCCGAAGGTTGTGGGTTCGATTCCCACCCAGGACAGACATTTGTGTGCATGAACATGTCTGTTTGTCCTGAGTCTGGGTGTAATTATCTATATAAGTATGTATTTACAAAAGAAAAGTAGTATATGTAGTATATCAGTTGTCTGGTTTCCATAGCACAAGCTTTGTAAAAGCTTAATTTGGGATCAGATGGCCGTGTGTGAAAAATGTCCCAGGATATTATTATTAATATTATAATTGTTAATTACTATCCTTAACACAGGTAATCCAAATAGGATAAAGGATATTGAGTTCCAGTCACCGCGTAAATTAAAGCAAAACCAAAATTAACGTTAAGCCTTAATACATAAGCTTAACGGTTTGTAATCCATATGTCAACTTATGTTTTATGTTTGTGTGTTTAAATAAATTGTTATTATTGTTTGTTTTAATTAATAATGTCTATCAAATGTTGTTCAACTGAAATCTAACCGCCTGACTTGCAAATATAATATTATATTTTCATAATGTCCTCTTATTTATTACATGTATGTACCAATCATATTTACAGTATGATGTAACCCAGAAACGAACGCAAAGAGTACATCGCCACTGACCTATTTCGCGATGACTCACGTTAAGGGTTGGATTTGATATAAACTCGCGATTATGAGTTTATTTTAAGTGATATAGACTTTAAATCTTTTCATTACTATGGATAGAAATTTACTTTAAATAAAAAAAACTTTTCTAATTTTAACGACCCTGTTGACCTTGACCGATAATATACATCGGATAACTGTATTTTTACGAATGAAACGTTATATTTCAAGCCTTTATAACTTTAAAATCAAATTTAACGTCCGCGTTGAAAAGTTTTACGAGAAACAAAAATGGTAAAACAAGTCAAAAAAAAAAAAATCTTCGGGAATGGTATCTTTATGGGAATGACTTTAGTGTTTTTAATATAAAAACATATAAAGGAACAAACAAGGCTGAGAGTGGAACCATACACCAATGGAAAAGTACGACAGGTTCGATCGTAAGTATTCTAGGAATAGACCATTCTTCTATGTATTGTTCCTGTGGGAAGGTACGCAGCTGTTGCATACAAAGAAAAATATAAGAAAGTTGTTCAAGTATGAATCTATATTAAACATGATGTAACAGCCTGTGAATGTCCCACTGCTGGGCTAAAGGCCTCCTCTCCTCTTTTTGAGGAGAAGGTTTGGAGCTTATTCCACCACGCTGCTCCAATGCGGGTTGGTGGAATACACATGTGGCAGAATTTCAGTGAAATTAGACACATGCAGGTTTCCTCACGATGTTTTCCTTCACCGTAAAGCACGAGATGAATTATAATCACAAATTAAGCACAGAAACATGAAAATTCAGTGGTGCTTGCCCGGGTTTGAACCCACGATCATCGGTTAAGATTCACATGTTCTTACCACTGGGCCATCTCGGCTTATACATAACGATATTTAATATAATTAATATCGATCGAGCTTAGTCAAGCAATTTGTTGTATTACAAAAGTTATTCTAAGAAACGTGTACATATGTCCTTAACACACACGCTCCTTTATTTTTAAGACTTTATAAAAAAAAAAACACCCACGATTTTTTCCGCGTATGGGGTGTACGGTATGGAACCTATGTCATTTACTGTACCCCTAACAACATTAGTATAATAAGACGAGGAAACGTAACAACAACAAACGAACTTACAATATTTTTCTAAATGCGAAATTATATTCGGTGTACATAGCGATTAATAATTATGACCAACACCATCTTATACTATTTAAGTATTCGTAATGAGGATACTTGTATATATTGCAATAATAGTATAATAATTTATAGTCCGCTCCTAGAAATAGTATTTATCGATAGTAATATTATATAACCTTATATTTTAATAATTTAATTTTGATGATCGTAAAATGTTTCACAATCTTGTAGATTTCATTTGTACCCACGATCTTAAATTTTTAATATCTTTACGTAATAAAATAAATTGACCTTCAACGCTTAAATACCAATCTTTTACTTAAAAACTTTCAAGATTTGAGAGAAAGTGACGTTAAAAATTCATTCAATTAATCAATATTACCAGTTCATTCTGTAAATGCGACAATTAAAAACAAGATCGTAATTGCGAAAGTGTTACAGTAACAGCCTGTTAATGTCCCACTGCTGGGCTAAGGCCTCCTCTCCCTTTTGAGGAGAAGGTTTGGAGCTTATTCCACCACGCTGCTCCAATGCGGGTTGGTAGAATACACATGTGGCATAGACCTCACGATTTCCTCACGATGTTTTCCTTCACTGTCAAGAACGAGATGAATTATAAACACAAATTAAGCACATGATAATTCAGTGGTGCTTCCCGGGTTTGAACCCATGATCATAGGTTAAGATGCACGCGTTCTAACCACTAGGTCGTTTCGACTTTTAAAGTGCGAGATTGTTATCATAATTAATTTTATATACGATCATATTGGATATAGTAGACTTTTTATATAAACTGTGATAATAGCAATACATAAATGACCACTTTTTTAACGGCCCTACTTCTAAACTTTGCTTAGCGATTGTTTAATTAAACACTGATTTCTCTTTCTGTCATTACTGATATAACATAAGAAAGAAGAAGATACAGCATCGATTAACTAAATATGGCTCGTTAAACAAAGTGTATAAATAAGGACGTAAGCTTTTAAATTTTAAAATATAAAGGTGTACTTCTAAGAAACAACTCACAGAGTAAGGATCCCACATAAAACTCCCCCCCCCCCCTCCATAAGCCTAGTTGTCTTTCTACAGGTATCAACAGGTTAAAAAGAAAGCTTAAAATGGCGTAAAGCTTGTAAGACATAATTTTTCCAAACTTCCACTCTCCAGTCATATCGGATCGTCGTCCTATCGAACTAAGAAAGTGAAGAAATAGAGATAATATAATATTAATATAATATAATAATAATAATATCCTGGAACATTATTCACACACGGCCATCTGATCCCAAACTAAGCAGAGCTTGTACTATGGAAACCAGAAAACTGATATACTACAAATATTACTTTTCTTTTGTAAATACATACTTATATAGATAATTACAATCAGACTCAGAACAAACAGACATATGCACGCAAATGTCTGTCCTGGGTGGGAATCGAACCCACAACCTTCGGCGTGAAAAGCAAGTATCTACCAACCACGCCAACCGGATCAAATCTATGATTGCACACAAACTCTAATATTCCCCTATTCTATATTCACCTAGTTTCCGTCGGTATTGGTAACCTTAACTGAAATCTATCAAGATGTAATCGTCAAACTTAATGAGAGTTGAGAAACATTTAGAAAACTTTCGAACCAATTAGCGTGTAAAAAAGTATAACCAATTGTCACTTAAAGATACATATTAAATTAATATGACATATCTACCGAATTGTGTAAATTCTCTCTGAACGCTAAGTTCACTGTCGACGTTCTATTTATACCCACAATCACCCTTAAAATTTTAATGTTTTTGGAACAGCTGTTGCGTGAATCATACGACATTGGCCTGAGAAATGCTGGGAAACACGAGTAATGTATTTAAACATCCGACCATGAATTTGATCTCGGATTAAGTGGAATCGCACCAGAAATTGTTTATATTATTATAAATGACCAGTAAAAATTTCTAGAAAATAATTTAGACATACTTCGGAAATAAATAATATTCGTCGTTTTTCAAAGATAAGTAGTAAATTAATTTAGTTTTTAAACGATTTAGCTGCTAATATGATGAGCGAAGGTGACTTTCGTCTATCATTGCAACGATTGAAGTTGCGGAAAGTGCTGCATATTATATATTTAATGATATCTTAAAATTATAAATCATAATTCAGTCGACGTAATATATATACATACCAATATATGTCTTTAAGATAATTAAGCTTATAATTAAAATCAGTGTAGAAATACTATAATACAAATAAAAAACTTACGTTATGCTGATGCAGAGTCAAGATCACGTTGTCGAAAGTCGAAGAATTAGACAGCGCCTCAGAACTGCCACGGAGAAGTTCGGCCAACAAATCCGTGCCTGGTTTAACGCCCGCAAGTTTCGAAGGCGAAGATGTAGCCCTGACATGTGTAGGCCCTTTTGTTCTCGTACCGGTAGGTACTGCACCAGCGCTAATTTTTCGACATGGTACAGTTGCATCTGAGAAACTTCTGCGACCTACTTCAACAGATCGACTTGAAGGAGCCTCTAAATTCTTTCCAAAAGGGCCTCTTGTGAATTGATGTCGTTTTACTTCTACATCGGAAGTATCCGAAGGACTAAAAGGAGAAGGCGAAGCCGTTCTATCCCGAGAACAAGAATCGCTTTCTGCTTCCGACGGGGAGTCTCCACGAGATGTAACCCCATATTTTCGTCTTACTCGAAAAGTATCCTCATCTCTTTCATCGGAGCTTTGTTGAGAAAACCGAGCACGCCTAGCCCTTAATTCTTCTGATTTGGGCCACATTGGCGTTGATCCTTCACATGGACTCGGGGGTCCATTTGTACATGAATCATCGGATTTTTCTCCGAGTAAAGAAGATGTTCTTGCCTCTGCTGATAAACGCATGTCTGAAAGAGAAACGTCACTACTTTCACGTTTACACCCGTTTACAGAAGACGGAGGATCTTCTTCACCACCGTCATCACTTGCAGTTGTAATATAGATACCTTTTCTTCTTTTAGTTTTATCTAGAGGCCTACGTCTCTCTCTTGCACCGATAGGAGCCGCTGTGCATGGATTTTGTACAGCTGCTAATAAATTTGCAACCTGTTCACTGGTTATTGTTTCATCTTCTTTGTCTCGATCCAAAGAACCATCCGATGCACCATCTGAGCGCTGAGCTTCGTCTGATGGCAATTCCTTTGACCACTGTTTCACTATACACTCATATACAGGTACAGGTATCGGTACCGAATTGTCAATTTCACTAGCAGATTCTTTACGATGAGGAATATTAACACATTCACAGTCGACGTTCGCACAAATGTTACCTGGAGGAGCAGGAAGAGGTGGGAACGCAAAAGGTTGGGTGGGTTCAAGGGGTGACGTGCCTTCACTATGCGCCTGCGCACTATCAGCTTGGGAACCGTCACTTTCTTCACGTAGTTCATGTAAAACACGTGGAGCCATTAACGCCGGTAGGCTACCACCGGCTTCGGCCGGTCCCTCCTCCCGCACTGGAGGTACGCGACGCGGGAGAGGATGCGTTAAAGATCGAGCACCAAGTTGCTTATGAAGTGCATCTGGCGGTGCAGAACGTGGAGCTGGCGATGCATGCACAATCAATCCTTCATCCGAACCGACTGCAGAATCTACAGATGCGACCGACCCACCCTCCGTCACATTTTCCTCAGCGACACTTGTTGTCTCATCACGACCGGAAACAGATTCGTTTTCTTCTTTTCGTTTGGTACGTTTTCCAAAATCGAAAATGGATGGTTGCTTTCCCCGGTAATACTTATCCTGCGCGAAGTCACCTTGCGAAAAAGACGCACTACGGTATGGTATAGTCTTTTGCGCATAAGATCCAACGATTGAACGTGGCTCTACGCGTACTAAGGTAATTTTGTCGGTATCAAAGTCATCATAACGATCAACGGATACGCCACGAGATGGGCTGTGGCGGTGGCGAGACCGTGGCGGTGGTACCGGTGGCAACACGGGCGCTGAATGAGGCGGCGGAGGTGGCGGTGGTGGCGGTGGCGGTGGGGTGGGAGCAGTGTGTGAACGCGGCAAAAGGCGCTCCGTGAGGTCCCGCAAGCGCTGGTGGCGCGAGGGCCGCTCGTCGCGCGCGCCGCGGCCCAGGCGGCGCTGGAAGCGCTCCAGCGTGCGGCGGTCCGGCTTGGCGCGTCCGAGGCACGCCGCCACCGCCTCCTCGGAACAGCAGCGGCAAGGGCAGGCTCGCGGTGGCGGGGCGCGGCGAACGGTGTAACGCACCGCGCCCAGCGTCACGTACGGCGACCTGCGCACACGGCGATATTTTTAGCGTAACGTGTAACCCGCCGAGCGGTTGGGCGGCGAGTGCGACGGATTTAGAGCGGGCCAGCTTCCCCCGCAACTCGCCGCTGAATTCCGGGAGGATTCCCCGCGACCCACTCCGACGAAGAGTTATATCGGAGCAGATGATTCGTATCTGAGCTTTTCTTTGAAGAGCCATTATGGACGTTAGACAGAAAGACATAGATATAAGCGAACTTGAAATGATGAAGTAGAATATAGCAGATCTATTCAGATATTAATGCCCAAGAACTAAAATTCGGAGATATTTGTGAGAAGACAGCAGGTGGCAGACAGACAGACGGAAGACGCCTCGTGTATAAATAGGCGGACGTTGGCAATTCGGCGATACGCGACCTCGTAACAATGTTTACATGTCGTATCTTTTTGCAGAGGACCAATTTATGTTATTATTTTTATTGAATTCCTTAAAATACAATTGAAGATGAGAGGAAAGACAAATTGTACTTAATGAGTGAGCAAATAGAGGAGACGTGAATACACCTCCATGCTGCCTACACGTAAAATATATTTATTGATGTATTTATACTTAATGCACTGAGTCAGGCATGCTGTTATTTAGCTGACTTTCTGACGTCTTATATGTCTACGAGCGAATAAAAATGTTTCATTATATTTATTTTCTGTTTACTCACGCGTCTCACAAAAACTTGTTGAATTACATAAACAATTATAAATATTTACCGAAACATCGCTACAACCAGAAAATTATTTATTTAAAAATAATAAATTTGCACAAGGTCATACTCTCGCTAAATCAATATTGTAATTGTGACTTTGCATTAATAAAAAAAGAGAAAATCGGTAAATACAGGGGACCTGGAGAAGTCGCGTCGTCTTCGGACGCCATCTTGGGGGGAACGCGGGCGCGCGGTCGCCATTGATCACGTGACACCGCGCATAATGCGCGCACCTACACGGTCATCTGAAACAACAATAATATAAGTCATAGCGGAAAATTACTTTATAACTTTTAGAGTGGAAATATTACTTCAAAATTTTGTTTTGAATAATTTAAATTGGCATGAGGCATTTTAGAGATTTATTTACCGAAAAAATTATTATTTTAGTAGAATGAAATTATTCTAAATTTGATATTATTACTGGCGTGAAAAAAAATAAGCGAAAATAATTTATACTGCTTAAAAAAAAATCTTATTTATATATAAGCATTTCAAAGATAAGATAAAATTTCTTAGAATATAACACAAGTAACAACCAGAAGAAGATCAGAAAAACATTTATTTTAAATCCAAACAGAACAAAGCCGAAAAACCATTTATTTACAACCGTATTATAAAATCCAGAAATTAAACCGGAAATACATTTACAATCATAATTTTCTTACAACCAAGAATCACATATCATAACGATTGCGAATCCTTTGATGTCCCAGAACAATGCCGCCCGCAGGACATAAAACGGGACAATAAAACAAGCAATTTTTCTTTCATTCCATAATTCATCCTTAGGTTAAAAAAGTTCCTAAATTTTGAAGTCTATGTATGTGTGTGAATGAAATAAAAACAATTAATGAACCGAATTCTTTTTTAAATGTTGGAAGGTAGACGGGCAAATGGGATGTCCCATCTGATATTAAATGGTCACCAATAATAACTCCAACAAACCAAACCAATCAACACCGCAATACAACCGCCAACCATGGGAATTGAGATGTATTTTAAAAGCGCTACCCCAAAATTAGAATCCTTGTTAGCCTAATATTGCCCGTAAGTACTTTGGCTTACTAGCCATTCATAGGAATTCCATAAGATTATTATGAAATATTGTATCTTAACTTGGGGATATGGTGGGATAGGTGGTACGGTCCTCAGAGCGGGCAGTCACAACACTAGTTGTATGATAATACTAATTAGTAATTTGTATAAGAGGAAGTATGACTTCTACTGTACTAATCTGATCCACAGTAATCTCCCACCCATTTTCGCGGAATTTATAATAACGGATTGATAGTGAATTTCTGATAAAGGATTAATTCTCTGATTGAATAACCGGTAAAGGGTCCACTTAGTGGTAAGTACCACCGCCCATAGACATTGACACTATGAAATATTAACCATTCCTTACATCGCCAATGCTGCACCAACTTTGGGACCACCAACTAAGATGTTATGTCCCTTGTGCCTGTAGTTACATTGGCTCATTCATTCTTTAAATCGGATCAAAACAATACTATTACTAAACAACAGTATTCCTATGTATAATACGTGATGATTGGGGGATACCTAGAGATAATAATAATAATAATAATAATAATAATATCCTGGGACATTTTTCACACACGGTCATCTGATCCCAAATTAAGCTTGTACAAAGCTTGTGCTATGGAAACCAGACAACTGATATACTACATATACTACTTTTCCTTTTTTGTAAATACATACTTATATAGATAATTACACCCGGACTCTGGACAAACAGACATGTTCATGCACACAAATGTCTGTCCTGGGTGGGAATCGAACCCACAACCTTCGGCGTGAAAGGCAGGTGTTCTATCAACCACGCCAACCGGCTCAAATAGAGATGGGCTTGCACAAACCCTAAATGTTTGTACCAACTACTACTATGGTTGGTTAAAGATTATATTTGAAATTAAGTATTTAAAATTCATAAATATACTAAATCGTACATCATACGTTTAGTTCCTGATGTGTCCTTGTATGTAATAATAATATTGTAGTATTTTCTACTAAATTATACTTAATAGTGTAGTTCCAGCCTTATTATCACATCTCTTTGTCTGTAGTAATTCATTTAACGTAAACCAATTAATAAATAAAGCCATTTTAAACGAATTTAAATGTATAATTTTGTAATAATAAAAAACAAGATAATATATTTTATTGAAGTAGGCTCTAACGAGCAACTGTATAATGATTGTGTTACATTTTTGTCGTTGTATAAATTAAACTTGAAAGCCCCCACAATTAATTAAGAGTCATTTCAATTCTCTTTTTTATTTATTTCTTTAATTAAGCATTTAAGCTTATCTAATATGAAAACTAGTTTTATATATTTTTCTTCAAATATTATTAAGTAATGGTATTGATTTCGAAACCTATATTATAATTTACAATGTACATAAATAGAATATAACTTTAAAAAATGTTCTAATAATTGATTTGAATTAATGTGAAAAAATGTTCCTTGTAGCGACACCTATAGAGATTTCATGGAAACTTTGTGCATTTTCTGTAACGCAAAGTTTGGGCGGGCGGGAAAGGTTACGTCGTTATACGCTAGATGTCGTTTCATGAAATTCTGAAAAGTTCAAATACAAATATAACGTTATTGCTTAGTTTTATAGAAAAAAAACATATTACAATAATATACAAAACACGTTTAAACCGCTATAACGATTTTGTTGAATTAAGAACATGATTAAATATTCCATTTAAATACAACTGATACTAGATATAGCATCATCTTTCTTACCCTTATCCTATTTATCGGGGTCTGTAAATGTCCCACTAATTAGTGTTAACCTCCACTCCTTTTTGGGAGAAGATTTGAAACTTATTCCACCATGAAGCTCCATTACAGGTTTGATAGTTAAATATCTATCCGAAAGAATGAGGTTTCTTCACGGTGTTTTTGTAAAGCGATCATGGGAATAATAAACAAAGATTAAGCACACGATCATTCAGTGGTGTTTGAATCTTCAATATTCGTTTAAGTTTAACGTTATAATCAATGGATTATCTTGACTGTGTGTATGAAAAATTGTTTAGCCATACAGTCATCTGCCTAATGTAAATTTAGCTGGTAGATTCATTCCTCGCAACAGACAACTGATTGAGGCTCACGTGTGGTAGATGAGCTTAACTAAAATTCCTTTAGGTGGCGCTTACGACACAGGTTGAGTTACGATTGACACGACCCGGGTCATGGGTCATCGGAATGATACGCAGTAGTATAAGCTACCAAACAACAACTCCTTCATTCAAATCATTGCCTTTGCATTACCGCTCAAATGATACATCGCAAAAGAAGCCTTTTTATCAGTGTCAATATATATAAGCATTTCTGATTTGAGAATTCGCAATAATCTTGCTTAAAATGTATTTTAAATGTAATAAAATGTATTCGAAATATATTGTCTTAATACCTTATGTGCTTTAAACAGATTAAGAGTGATTTATTCGATCTTTTAATTCGACATGAACATTTGTGTTTAAGCTTTTTAAATTTCGAATCATATATTATTTTAAGATATAAAACTTTTTATGACTATTAATTTAGTGTTAAGCAAACACGTTAAAAGCTCAAATCAATCAATATATTAAATTAAATAAATAAACGTTTAAAAACACCTTTCTTTTTTTTGTAAAAATAAAAACTAAATGTAATTAAATTATTTATTTTTTATTTCAAAATTTAATGTCTGAATTTCTAATAAAACTTTCGAATTTTTTATGCACTTTTTTATTTTGTCACGATATATTCTTGTTATATTTAAAGGTGAAATTTAAAGCTACACGATGTTAAACTTTTTACGACTATTAATTAGATGTTAACCGAAAATCCCATTTAAAAAACGGAACCTAACCAGGAACACGATGACTCATTATGTTTTAAAATATTACATATATCATTCTCAATTAAAAAAAAACGAACACATTTTTATAGTTTATTTATTTGTTAACACGTACGTTTAAGCTAATGGACCGAGTGCGTCCAGAACATCGGAATACCCACTAAAATATGTACCAGCGGTAGCTCTCACTAAAATACCGTGACGCTCTGACGTAAACATTACAATCCTACGTTATGTATATGAAAAAAAAAAACAATTTCTTTAAGCGATCGTTGTAAGGACAAACACATTTTATATCAACGAAGCCATTTGATAAATCGAAAATTCACTCGTCGATATAAAAAAAAACTCAAATGAAATGTTGATTTACAGATATAATACTAAAAAGCAAATATTGAAAATTTATGACTTTCTTAATAGCAACACATCATGATAATTTATCGCATACTTAAATCTTGATGGAATCAATTATGTTTAAATTTTACGCATGTTGCTTCGTAAGCGAACCAAGGGCGAGATGACGATTCCGATAATGTTTTGTCACCAACTTCCTTACATTACGATATTGTAAATGTCACAGCTTTGTGCACTACCGGAAAGAGTGCTGCGTATTCCCATTAGTGTTTTGATGAGATTATATATTTTAATTCGTGATACTTCCTTTAATTAAACTTGTAAAATGACTTTTGAATCTAAACATATTATATGTTTAACTGGAATATGCCTTTTTAGGTTTAGTTCGCCTTTGTATAATAAGCGCATTTTAAGTTCGCCGTTCAGAAATTAGTTACGAGCGCATGCGCAGATAATTTTTGGTAAAAGCTATTAGATGCGCTGGCTAAGTTTCAATTATTATTAACTTCAATTTATATTTTTATTCTTTTTTAATTGGAAACATTATATAAGATCAAATATAGAACGTCCTTGCGATGCGGTCGAAACTGCCGCAGACCACACATTATGTAAACATATTTCACAAAACAGTGAATAACGATAATATTTTGTTAAGATTATGCAAAAATAATGACGTTCAATTATAAGCTAAATTCGAGATATTATGATTTAAAGCGTCTTTTGTAAATATTTGAAAGCTTTAATGACCGTCAAATTAAGCATTTTTTTTACTTCTTATTATGACATTTGCATTTCAAGACATAATATTATATTCATTCTATATTTATTATAAAAGTAATTATATTAACTGTCATACAAATACCCGAATACGGCTTACATCTTAAATCAATTTAATAAATTAAAAGAAAATGTCGTATACATGATTATTATGTTATAGTAAATTTATGTATATATAACAATATTAACATTAATAACCAGCCTAAATACTCACGAGTTACTTTGCGCTTATTAGTGCAAACCTGTCTGCGCAGTTAAGCGCAGTATAGCAGTAAACTGATCGCTAAGACGAATAAAAAAAGCACTTTCAGTATTGTGAGTTTTTTGCTACGGTAATTTATATAGAACAATATATTTTAACATGTACCCTATATACATAAAACTAAGTTTTATACTTATGCAGTAAATTAACTGCGTAAGCTGGGTTGAGCAATGAAGTCGTCACGCGTGGCAGAATTATTAGTTTAACAATAGCAAATACGTTTACACGGATTAAGCTTTTTCACTGACATGACACTTCACATGGAAAGGTAACACCCACTCACCAGTATTCTATCGAAATGATTTATGAAGCTGCGTTGCAATATGAAGTGGCATTGTGGCAATTTAATTACATGCACAAGGATGGCAAAAAACGTACCTGTTGTCTCCAAGCTAGGTGATATATAAACAAGTGAATAAACGATCATCTGGATTCTTATCCTAAACATAACTTTATAATAAATTAACAAGAGTGACACCTCCTATATTTTCCAAAGCGTGTTCACAGAAATAATATGTACTAAACGACTTTAGAACAGAATATATTGTATATTCTATAGTATTTTCAATGTCTCACAAAAGATGATAATTTTATAGATTTACATATTTCAGAATTCATAATATATTGATCGGAATTAATTAATTTTTGGATTTTAGGTTATTTAAAGACCCGTCCTATTGTGTGTTCTGCCCTCTTTCTCGGTGTTCTGGTTAAGTTTTGTTCGTCAGCAATTTATATTTAAACCAAGCAACCTTTATTTATATGTTGTTTTTTTAATCGATAAAAGGATTTAATAATGAGAGTTTAGTATTCACATTCTTTCAATTTCGGACATAACCTCTTAGTTCCCAAGGTCGGTGGCGCATTGGCGTTGTAAGCGATGGTTATCATTTCTTAAAATGCTAATGTCTATGGGCGTTGGTGACCACTTACCCTCAGGTGATCCATATAATTGTCCGAATAAAAAAAAGTTTACAAAGAGAGTTCAAAATGTCGTAAGATGCCGGCTCGACATCCAGATCTGTGCAACAGCATGCATGGCTTCTGTTACTTTAACCTATTTGAAACATATCCCTATATGGTTAAAACTCCCCTTCGTGGGTGAACATCTACCTCTCTTATAAACTTTAGTACCTTTTTATTTTTAAAATGAGAATTCTTTTATTAAAAATAATAGCCGAAGCATTACAACTAATTTTAAACTCCTCACTTCCTTATTAAGCTCGTAGTTTTCAAAGAGACCTCGAATATGGTAATCCGTCCAATGTCATGCTTGGTTATACTTATATACTTAGCTTATCTTTGAAAATGATTATATTCCCGACTTGCACAAATCCAGCGATGTGTAGAAAGAAAGTTCCAAACGTATGGTAACCCTAGCGAAATGGACTATTTATGCTAAGAATCGAGTTGTGCTTGTAACATTAGAACAGTTGTCAGCTGCGATATGTTAGTCTAGATTTCTAGTAAATAAACTTATCGTATCATAAATGTGAATACATTAATACAAGCTGTGGGTATTACTTAACAATTTTTTTTTAGGGATACGAAAATTCGGAGTCGAGGTGGCAAAATGGTTAGAACAGAGGTTTGTCGGTTCGAATCAACCACTGACTTTTTACGTGGTTAATTTGTTTCAATAATTCATACCGTATTCGATGGTGAAGGAAAACATCGTGTGGAAACCTGAATGATTGGATGAAGTTCTACCAAATGAGAATCTAAGCGTTAAGGAGAAACGTACTAACATTTTTTCAGCAGTGTATTACGGGCTGTTCAGGTTATTTATATGGTCATTTTATGTATAACGCAAATTCTATTGACGATAATGGTTTTAAGTAATATATTTAATATATCTTAATAGTTCATAGCTTATTGACAAAGAACCTTTGTGCAATATTCGTTCAAAATCGTTAACGCTACGAAGTTTTTCAAAATCACCTAAATTCGTTAATTTCATATTAACTATTTTTAGACAGTCATGGATTATCATACAAAGTATAAAACAAACTTAGATAGTTTGTTACAAAGCACTGTCATATTATACACACATATAATATGAATTAATTTCGAAAAAGTATGAAGATTTATGTTTTATTTCGAACTCAACTTGTAACAACTCAACAAGAAAGCGACATTGACTAATATAATAATTTAAAGGACACGATTACAATTATCAAAATTGCAAATAACACTACTTACGTTTAATAATTTTTAAATGAAATCAAAAATCGAGTATCAAATGTGTTTCTCGTGTCTTACAAGATACAGTTACCTAACATTAATTTCACTATAATTCTTGTTTTATTCAGATATATTGTTGTTTGTTTGTTACGCTTTCTCATCTTAACTACTTACTACACATAATATTATTTTATATACGCATTGTCAGTTGTACTGTAAATGACATCGGATAACACGTAACCCTACCTGACACCTTTTTATATTTCTACAATTCCTCTTTTCAAGAACTCTAAAATTCCTTAGACAGCCTGATATATTCGTACAAAAATATAATGTACTTAATTCCTGTAAATCGTCAACTTAGAACTTACAAAGAAAATAAATCCAAGTGATTGGTGATCTGAGAACCAAAAAGACTTATATACAAGTTCAAGACAGTCTGTTATTTATATGTGTATTTTTATACTATTAATGATAGTGTAGTTAATATAACTAATCTTAAGTGTAAATTTATCATAAACATTTTGTCATATATTAATAATCCCACTATAATAAATCAAATCAACGATTTTAAACAAATTGTATAAGCGTGGTAACAGTAAATAATAATGACGCGTCGATAGTTAGAAGCGACTTTTATTTATAAATTGTCTCACAATAATTTAGCGTGAAAACAGTGAACGATTTATTTTGAACTGTTCTAAATGTGTATATATATAAATTTGTATTTTTTTTAATCATCGTAAATATGTTAATAGGCGTGACTCAGATACAAGCATCTTGTTAATATACGCTGTAGTGTATTTTGACATTTGAAGCCACAAATTTGATATAACAATATTCTTGATATTGTTTTCACTGAGGTTTTATGTTTCAATCTTGAACTTATAAATATAAAGATCAAATTTAAATGCAAATATTATAGCGTTTAAAAGAAACTATACTTATACAAAAAAAAGCTTTTATTTATGCTTTGTGTAATGTATTTTCTCAAGCGCTTCAGTTTATGAAATTATAATTATTAAATTTGAGTATTGTAATTGTAAAACATACGGTCATTGAAGATGCTCTGCCTAAAATAAGTCTTTAAAAAAGCCACTATAAAGCGACATAAGCTATTAAAAAAAACAGTCGTGGGCGGAAAAGGAAACATCCGTCACCACTTAGTCCCGGTGTTAATTTCCACCAAAAGTACTTTGAAAATTAACATAGTTATAAAGCCAATATTTGCCTATCCAGCCGAGACCGTGTGGCTGGTCGTGAGGGTTTAAAATAGAATAACGTGATAAAAAGGTGCATAGCCTAATAAAAAACGAATATGTGAAAATTAGAATTGGCAGAACGCCACAAATAAAAATGACCCATGTCACATTGTATACTGAAGTACATATATTCATATAATAACATAATATTAATACTTTTTCTGATCATATCGCTTTGTCAGAAATCAATTTATCTAAATTGGAAAATAATGTCCGAGTCTCTTCTCGGTTCTTCTAGTAGAATCTAGTAGAATATTCTATTCTATAACATGACCTTTCAAAAGTGCTTCTTAGTACTAGTATATAAAATTAACGACCTTAATTAAATTGAGACAAACAAAAAATAAATAAGTATTGTATTATATAATATAACGCTTACAACATTTTAAATATAAAATGAAAATAGTATCAATTTTGTATGATATCGCCTATGAGTCACTGATATTATTGCCAAGAAAAAATCACCAGGCGGTTGGTTGCTAGCACCAAATTTAACGTTTTCTCTTTCACTCATATTTCGTCGTACATATAACGAACATGATGCCTTTACTTTCGTATGAAATAATTAATAATCTGAAATGTATAAATTAAAACTTAAGATCGAAATTTTTATTTAGATGATGTTTTGAATGTTCCAATAATCGATCGACGAATCGACATAACGAATATTATTATATGAAGATCAAATGGGCCACGATGGTAAGTGGTTAACATTGACATTGGCATTGTTAGAAATATTAACCGTCCCTAAGATGGCGATCTTCAATCTTCAACCAATGCGCCATCAACCTTGGGACCTAAGACGTTGTGTTCCTCATGCTTGTTGTTACATTGGCTCACTCGCCCTTCCAACCGGAACACAACAATACCGAGTACTGCTGCTACTAGCTAGCACCACCAATTCCTACCACCAAAAAAATAAAGTATAAAAAAATAATGTACTTATAATATTTTTATAATATGACCGCAGGGTGACATTTCAATTTCGTTATTGGCAAGCAGGTTGCAGATCGATCTATCTCGGATGGTATGTATATAATATTAATTAAGTATATATATAGTTTTATGTATGTCAATGTAGGCACAGCGGGCAAAGTCTATATTATTATATTACAACGCTATTAATATAAAAAAAATAATCAATCGAGTTTTAAAAAAGTGTTCGAAACAAATAAATATTTTTGTACTCACTCAAATACTCCAATCATAACAAAAACAATGAATCATTTACTTTAAAAAGTTTATCGGTCGTTGGTTTAGGATCAAGTGTTGAGACGTTAACACAATAACATTAAACAAGATTGCAGTTTCATAATAAACTTTTATGATCTGTAAGCCTTGGATAAGGCCAAAGACCGACTTCTTTGCTCATTGTATAATATTTGATGATTGAAGTTATAAAAAAATTGGTAACAGAATTTGTTAACAGAATAAAAACATCCAACCTAGGATTTTAGGTCGAGTAAAATAACTAGATCAATGAAGCAATTAGATTTTCCATACAAGAACATATCATATGGGATTCAAGACAAACTCACACACTTATAATGTCCTCCAGACCGATTTCGGCCACGGCGGCCAATCTCAAGAGAGATTATGCAGGACTATGCAGGAGATATTATAGCACACAAGTGTGTGCGCAAACATAGGTGCACTCTCTATTCCCTAACTCTCTTAATTCGATGGGACGGCAATCCGACACGACCAGAAAGAGTTCAGGCGCAGGCCCAACGGCTTTACAAGCTTTCCGAGGCACGGGAGTGTACACATTTCCAACATCTTAACTCCGGGCTACTACTGAGAATTTTCTGATAGAAAAACTCAATAACTTTTTATTGGCCTGACCTGGGAATTGAACCCAGGACCTCGGGGTCTGCGGCCTTACATCAAGCCACTAGACTAACGAGGGAGTCAACTCACACACTATCAATAACACTTACGAATATACACACAGAGAGAGATATCGTTCTAAGTATGACATAATATCTTTTGATGAGTTTTATCCGATACATGCAGATTTCTCGTTATGTTTTCCTTCATCGTAGAGCGCGAGATGAATTTTAGTCATAATTTAAGCACATGTAAACTCGATGATCCTTGCCTGGGTTCGAACCCGCAATCTTCGGATGTGCAATCTCGGCCGTTATTAAACGATATTTATAAACCGCGAAAGCTTTATGACTAACAAGATTGTGAGACAAACAATGAACCTTAAGATTTTACTACTGTAAGTTTTTAGGACAGACAGACACTTCAATCTTATTTATTTGCATGTATAGATAAGATATTACCATTTGTCTCATACGGGGTCTTTAAAATACGAAACATGAACACGAACCTCTCACATCATAGCTATTTATGGTAATCATATTAAAATATTATTTTCTTCACTCTTCCTCAAAAGATTATAATATTTAACGCCCATTACTTTTTCTCCTTATCTTTTTAATTAAGTGGTACTGGGATATGCTATTAGCCCAATTTGGTATAATATGCTACAATTAAGCGAACAGCTTTTACTTATACGGTATAGAATAATTATTGAAATAAATTTATAAATATCAATGTACTTTATTTGTAGCGATTACATATTTTATTTTCATAAAATAAATGTCATCGTTTTAATTAAAATAATTGTAAAGAAAATTAACATTTTAAATTAGATTTATTAAATTATTATTTGCATATGATAAAAAAAATAGATAAATCGGGTGAAGCCAAAAAAGCGACGGGTTTTTACGAAATAAATATTTCTAATTTTATGGTCTGACATTCTGGAAACTTCCATAGACGTCATAGTTCCACCGTTTGATCTTTAAAAACTATTTTAATTTAATTTTCGGTTAAATTATGTGTTAAAATCGCATTCAAAAACATTCAGTCGCTTAAAGCTGATTAAGTTACAAATATATACTTTCATATTCACAATATTGCAATTAATAACTCAACAAGTTATATATCCTTGAATTATCATTATAATAAAAAGCCCTTTATAATAAATATTAAATTCTTACTTTAAGAATCCGGTTATTTATTTATGCGAAATTAATTAGAACGGACATTTGTCGGCCCGATGTTAATTTATTAATAATTTAATGAATAAATTAAATTTTCGGTCAGCCTTTTTAATGCAAATACTTAAAGCCAGTAAGTGTTAGAAAAGCCATAGAATTTCGCTTATTAGATGTATTATAATTTTAATGAGCGTCTATTTTTATCGTTTTTAAATAATTTTAAACTTGGATTTAGCCCATTAACTAAAAACGTCAATAAATTTTAACTGTTTAAAAAAATTTTAAAACCGAGTCACAATGTATTTAAATTTAATGAACTAAATGTATACATATATATTATGGCTAGCTTTACACTCGAAAATTTAAATTTTGAAACACCATAATCACGATCTATGTAAAATATAAAAAAAAACATTCATAAAACAGGAATACAGCACAGCATATAAATATTGGGGACATATGCGCAATGAAAATGTAATAACTATAGCAAAGTAATTTTACATAATTTAAGCTGTATTTCGGGTGGATCCGTTATACAATTAATAATTATATTAAAAACTTAATATATATATTAAGTTTATATACAACTAAGCGTGACATGTGCGGGTTTTTCATACGTTCCGTAATAAATTCTGATTCAATTATTTTCTAAAAATCGATTTCTGCGACACATACAAATCAAATTGCCTTAAAAAATTGCGAAATCTGTAACTTTGGATTAGAACACATGAATCTTAACCATTGACGGCGGCTTTAAGCAACGCAAGCACCATAATTTTCATTTGCTTAATTTTTGTTTAAAATTCTTCTCGTTACAACCTTCTCAAAATAAGAGGCCTAAGCCCAGCAGTAGGACATTTACAGGCTATTACTTTGTAGGTTGTATATTACCTTACATATATAAGAAATATAATGCACGCGATCATTAAACAGCAGTCAGATACAATTGAAACATGTATTCGTAAACGCATTGTCCTCAATTTATCATTAAAAGTTTTGAACTTTTAAAACCCACGGACGTATTAAAAGCAGATAATAATGTGCTGTCGCGAGAGATTTTATTATTGCAAATGAATAACATTAAATCTTCAAATATGTCATCTGTCACTTGCGTTTCGATTATAATCGATCGTCAATTGTATGGGAGGAGATTTTTAAAGTTCACGTTTTAAATCATGTGTAACGGTTACCGTGCACATACTTAAGGTCGGCTTTTATTCATTCAAACATTTTTTATGCCTTCAAAACTGTTGGACCTGAAGGCATAATAACATGGTTATATTGTGCCTCGCTTGTCTAGTGACGAATTAATAAGGCTGCAGACCTTTATGTCCGGTATTCAAATTCTCAACAGCATCACGAAATTCGGAAGTGGTTGTTTTTTTTATTCAATCTTTTTAATCTTCATAGTCGTATTGTACCTGTTTTGATGTATTTTTCTTTTTATTCGAGTTGAATAGTTGTACGTGTCTGCAAGTTTTTGTATCCAGATGTGATCACAAAGTTTCAGGATTACAATTTTTGTTTGCGTCATCTCTTGAACTCTACAATAGAGTACAAGACAAAGAAAACATACATGCGATTACAACCATGATCAATTAAATACGATCGTGATTGCATCTTTTTCAATCAGCCTTTAATATAAAAATAAATAAAATGCTACTACGAATCAGTTCGACAGCTAGTTAACTATTTAATACTATTGTCTATCGCAAAGATATTCTTACGATTTGATAAAAATTTTGACGTAATAAATAATTTTATCTCTTATAACACCTTACGAAATATACTTCTACTATTTTGTGGAATCCTACTGTAAGTTAACAAGAAATTAACGTGGAAAAAATAATATGCAGTTATTTAGAAACGTTCCATGATTAATGTGTTTATTCAATTCTCGACAATTTGTGTCCATCAGTCATGCGCACACGCATCGCATTGATTAACCTACATTTTATGAATCAGGCTCACTAATTCGAACAAATTGAAAACAGTTACTACAGGAAGTTTGAATTTGGAAGCACTTGACTGATCTCCGTTATCAGCGACAGAAGATGCGACATAGGTTATACTGGAAAGTGCTCTTAATTATCGCGAACACGAGTCCTATAGCCAGCTACTTGACTAACCATAAACAATACCTATTTATAAGACTACCAATGTATAGAGTCTACATATAATTATGGTCATAATGACCTTAATGGATTATAACGTAAAATTATCATAATTTCCTTATTGATATAGACTTCAAATTAATCAAAAAGATAACATTGATTTGTAAAATTGTTTAAAAATTAGGTGATTTGTGAATTGAACCGATTACCATTTATTGATGTCCTTACGGATATTGTTAATTATAGAAATAAATAACACGCTGTTATCTGTAGTACTGTTATGGAACTCGTCAAATTGAATAAACCAAACTCAAGGAGTTCACTACGGGTAGTATTGAAGAATAACGCTGTCTATTATCTGGCTGCTCTCAAAGCTCGTTTGAATCAAATTATAATCTTATTATTCGAACATATGTTTATATAGTAGATTATAATCGACTTCCTAGATTAATTTACATGCCTTGTTAGTAACATATATGACATAAATTAACTTTATATGTTTTAGGTAGACAAGCGATCATAAAAGCCACCTATCGATGAGTGACACCTTAAAAACTTGCACTTTAAAAAATATAAAACCACCTACCGTAAAATTACATGGTCTAAGGTCTATCACATGTGCCTACAATTACTTGATTCTCAAATTACATTGGCGCACTTACTATTACACCCGGAAAACTGTGATACAAGTACAGTTCAAGAGTTTATTGCTATTTTGCGATAAAATAAGTGGTGAGTGGGTGCTAACCTGGGTCTGCACTTTCGGCCTCTACAAATGGTAAATCAAATAAAATAAGAATCAAATCTGGATTTCCAATCAGACGAATGACTTCATAAGAATTATGTGATGTTATAGGAAAAAACGTCAATGTTATGTATGTTTAACTTAAATTGCAATTACTTATAAACTATAATTGATACTAACATTTACATAATGCTGTAACTGTTTATTGATTGCGGTAAAAATAATATCGGATAAATGTATGCATTCCAAATTTGACCTTAACTTTATAGGGATAGGGTTGACTGTAATAAATACGAAAGTTGTTTAAACTTCGTAACAATTAAAAGCCAGTAGTGCCGATTTGGTTGTACTTACACAATTTCTAAATTAACTAATTTGAGTGGACATAAAATATCGCTATCTCTTTCACACGTGTGTGGTTAAAAAGGATATCGAATCTTAATATTCTGTTTAATTGATTTAATTTAGGAATTGAGTACAATCAATACCATTCTGGGTCAATTTTACTGGACAATAAAACTTATATAAAATTAAGGCGTATTTTAAAAATATATTAATAATAATTGAGGCATATTATTTTGAAAAAGATTATCTTTGATTATGTGTTAAAAGAGCTAAGAGTATTATTCGATAAGTTATTATATAGATGATAAAGAAACGTCGAGTTAATATTCGTTAATTTTCATTAATAATAATTCAATTGTATTTAATTAATGTACATATGTTATACAATTATCGGATAAGAGACTAATGAGTTTCTTGACAGTTCTTCTAAGTAGATTTTTCAGCCTGCTTTTAAGTAGAACATTTATATGCTGTTAATATTGACCAGCAGTGAGCTTTGATTAAATTCATCGTGCTATACGGATGTCTTAGAATTTAAATGAAGCTATAAAAAATTCAAACATGTCATTTATTTATTTACTTAACACCAATAATATAGACAATAATAGGTTATCACATAATAAATAATTTAAAATCACATTTAGAAATATATTCCACTAATATTATTCTAAATGTGAAAGTTTGTGAGAATGGATGGTTTGTTTGTTACTCTTTCACACAAAAAGAACTAAACTGTTTTTTATTTTATTTTTTATAGAATAGGAAGGCGGACGAGCATATGGGCCACCTGATGGTAAGTGGTCACCAAACGCCCTTAGACATTGGCATTGTAAGAAATGTCAACCATCGCTTACATGCGCCACCAACCTTGGGAATTAAGATGTTATGTCCCTTGTGCCTGTAATTACACTGGCTCACTCACCCTTCAAAGCGTAACACAACAATATCAAGTATTGCTGTTTTGCGGTAAAATATCTGATGGTGGGTGGTACCTACCCAGACGGGCTTTCAGAAAGCCCTACCACCAGTAAAATTATTAATTATGCAATTTGGAATAGAATTAGCTCAAACCCTGTCCTAATAAATAGGCTACACCTGCCCCCTCCTCTCACAGGCTCTTGGACGGAAGTCCACAATAAGTCAGTTTATCAGTTATCATTTGTAATAATTCATAATTAAAATATAGAAAATGTGTTACCAATATTAAAATAAACATAACATTAAATTACATTTAGAGAAACAGAAATATTTAAATCATAAATATATATTATGTACATATACAATGCAATTTACTTTATTTAATATTTCTTTATATATAATACTATAACTGTAATCTTACATTCAAATCAAATCAAAACACATTTAATTCAGGCTCTTAGAAGAACTTTTGAATCGTCATTTTATTAGATTTAATCTTTTATCTATCGCTTTATTAATTTACGCTTTTGAAACATAATATATAGTCAACGTTTTTTTTTTAACATTAGATTAAGATTGACTAATTAAGTAGCAATTAAGTAGCAATTATTGTAATTATCTTATGTTCTCATGTCAGTGAATATTATTCTTAATGAGAAATAAAGTTTCTTCAACCCGAAGTAGCGAATGATAACTACTTAATGTTTATGTGGTTTCTGCATGAAACTTGGCGATATGGTTTTGTGCAACCCCGTCTGGTTAGGTAACACCCACTCATCACAAATTCAACAACAATAATTATGATTGTTGTGTTCCGGTTTAAAGAATAAGTGAGACAGTATAACCAAAGCCACAAGGGACATAACATCTTAGTTCCCAAGGTTGATAGCGATATTTTTGACAGGCCGGTTGTCGTGGTTGGTAGATATTTGCCTTTCACGCCGAAGGTTGTGAGTTTAATTACCACCCAGGATGGACATTTGTGTACATGAACATGTCTGTTTGTCCTGAGTCTGTGTGTAATTATCTATATAAGTATGTATTTACAAAAGAAAAGTAGTATAATATGTAGTATATCAGTTGTCTGGTTTCCATAGTACAAGCTCTGCTTAATATGGGATGAGATGGTCATGTGTGAATAATGTCCCAGGATATTAAATAAACGTTGGCAATGTAAGGGTTAATAATTTCTAATACAATTATCTATGAGCACTTTTGACCCCTCACCATTACGTGACTCCGAGTCTGTTTTACTATGAAAAAAATATAGAGAACCAATCAACAAAACATCATCACTCTTACCAGTTTTAGATTACGCATAAATTCATCGCAGCAAAACGTTTTCCGGTAGTCGTTATGTCAAGTAAAATGTTTTTAAGAGATTTATGGACACTATCTTTCACCGCTAGGAGTAATGTAATTAATATCTTTACTCAGCTTACAAAACAAAATTGTATTAACTATCAAATAAACCTTATATCTATATGCATATAAGCTATAATAGCTAAATGATTTGTAATAATCGTGTTACTTTTGCGACAATGTTATATTTGCGTTCATCAAAACATATTATATTCTTATATGTCTTATTTCGGAGGCATAATGTTTATTTTCGATTGGCGGGTCTTGAAAGGAGTTTTTTGTGTTTGTATTGAAGCGTCAAAACAGCGCACTATATGGCCGAGAGTTAAACGAACTTACACTTGACCTTTGCTAACGTTTAAAGTTCATACCTACTGTAATAATGAATAATGTACTGTTATTATTAAAGTAATAATACAGTAGCTTCTATTAAATTTAAAATATACAACATTGTTGCATAAAATTACAATTAATTAACTCCACAAATGAGAAAGAGATGGCGATACTTTTATTTCTGTCAAAATTAGTGGTGATCCTGTACCATAGAATAAGCTATTTTTTTTAATCCTTGTAGTGTGTACACAAACACAGGTCCCTCGCTGTTTCACTTATAATTCGTTGGAACGGCAATCCAACACGGCCGGAAAAAGTTTAGACACAGGAAAACTGTTTAGGTGCTTTCCGAGGCTGCTACTAAGTATCTTTGACAGAAAAAATAACTTTTTATTATCCCGACCAGGAGTTTCAACTCAGGACCCCGGTATCTATACTGGTGGTAGGGCTTTGTGCAAGCTCGTCTGGGTAGGAACCACCCACTCATCAGATATTCTACCGCAAAACAGCAATACTTGAAATTGTTGTGTTCCGGTTTGAAGGGTGAGTGAGCCAGTGTAATTACAGGCACAAGGAACATAAAATCTTAGTTCCCAAGGTTGGTGGCGCATTGGCTATAAGCGATGGTTGACATTTCTTACAATGCCAATGTTTAAGGGCGTTTGGTGACCACTTACCATCAGGTGGCCCATATGCTCGTTCACCTTCCTATTCTATAAAAAAAAAAATCTGCGGCCTTATATCAAGTCACTAGGCTAAATATATATAGCGAAAACGATTATGTTTCTACATGACAGAAAAGTACATATATAAATTAAGTAAGACAAACATTAGGGTAATACGTGGGAAGTAATAGACATGCCTCTAAGCCATACCTTTTATGACTTTGTTTTATGTTCTGTTATGTAGTTATAAATAATGTATATAAAGCTGAGAAGTTTGATTATTTTTTTTAACCCACTAATCTCAGGATCTACCAGTATGATTTGAAAAAAAGTTAATAATGTCCTATGCGAAACCGCATTCGAGATTCGAGAAAACATTTAATAATTTACAATTTCATTTTCCTTTTGCTCATTAAAATTCGTTCGGAAAATTAAATAAATAAATATTAAAGTTTTCATTATATTTACTTTTTTTTGTTTAATAAAAGGAAACAATCGGATAAATGAGCACATGATGGTAACCGTCTGCAGACATAGACTAAAGACACAGTATGATATATTACAATATCCAATGCACCGCCAGACATGAAAACTGATATGTTTGTCACTAATTAGGCTGGCTCACTCCCTTTTAAACCGGAACACAGCAATACAAAGTATTGCTATTCGGCGGAAACATTGCTTAATATAAGGTTAATAATATAGTATCTTCAAATATCAAGGCTTCGGCTCTCCTGATAACATTTAGAAGCTAAATTTGCTGTATACTTTTGTTTCATTTCTTTGTTGCTTAAGCGTGGGCGTGTCGATGTATACCATCACGGAACAATTTTAACATACACAAAGTATATATTCGAAATATCAATCATAATCTTACGAGTATATAAAACCTTATTTATATTATAATTATTAAAAATCCAAATTTAAAATGGCTTCTGAATCAATCACTACCAAATCGAATCGGCGAAAAACAAATCACCCATGTCACCACTGCAAGCAATACAATACGGGAGTTATAAGTTTTATAAAGTTTTTGCACTATTAAACCAAGGTCCAACTGACAAGATCCAAAGAAAAGTCGATTAATTTATCCAAAATTTAAAAACAAAAACGTGAAAAATGCTTTGTAATAATTGCATTTAATTACAAATAAACATATTTGTCATATACACAATATCTAAACTAAGTTTTTTTTCTCACAGCAATTAAGCTAATTTGACAAGTAAAAACGTATAGTTATATCTTTCTCATATATAAGGTTAAAAAGGATTGAAAATTTAGACAAAGACCTGTCTAGTCTACAAATAATTATCATAAAATTCAATGATACTAAGAAATGCTCGTGCTAAATATAGTATTTCAATTCTTATGGGATCAAAGGATCTTCAACACAAAGCCTCCACCGAACTGGTTTCGATTCAATCGTAACATTACTTTCGAATGATTAATCGAATAACTTTAATGCCATCAACGATAATGTACAGCGTAATATCGATAAACCTGTATATTTTCTATTGTGAAATTGTTACTGAAAATTAAAAAAAAAAATGAAAATTCAAAGTTTTGATATTTTTATTTGAAAATAGAATAGAGGTTTGTTTTTTATACAGCAGCGCCTGCTTCTTTGTTTGATTCGACTTTGGATATGATTTATGACATTTAAAGTCAATCTTCTTTGAGCGCAATATAATAACGGTCATGTTTTGATGCAACGTTTAAGTGAAACGTTTCTGATGCAGTTACACTGTCATGTGTATTGAGCCGCATGATTTTTATTTTATTATACATATGAATAATTTTTACGATGAACAATTAAAATAATATAATAGATTTTTTTATCGCCAACAATTATTATCAAAATCCATTAAAAACATAAACCAAGTCGTTTCGTTTTGTTCTCAATAACAATGGCAAATAATGATCGTAAGTATTTTTCTAACTTACTAACGATTCATAACCTTTATTGTACCTACATACATACATTTATTTTGCAAATTTAAAAAATAACGTGATAGATTTAGCTGGATAAATATAAGGGCTTGTTCTCTATCCGACAATTCAATCATGTAATTAAAAAATACAGCTAGATTTAATTTAAAATCTTACGTCATATTTGCACGCTCCCTTACTCATAACATTTCCAATGCAGCGGCGTACGTGACCTGGATTATCATGTGTCCTATGCTTATTATATTGAGCTTTAATATACATAGATACAACAATTGATGCTCATTCTAACCGTAATCAAATGAAATAATTATAAACATAAATACACAAATACAAATCGTTTGTGATGTCAAATTAATAGAAATTACTAAAGTCAATAACATCTATGGAGATTGTGTAAATATTTAAAAAAAATCTAAATTCAAAGCGTTGTTAGTTTTATCGTAATACACAACAAGATATTAATAGAATTATTTTATATTTAATTGCCGCGAAATGTTCACACAAAATCGCCATTTTTCAGTTCTCAATATATGTTGTATGCTATCCATTCGAAATATAAACATATTTCAAAATATTTGTGTTCGGGTGCACAGATACAATGAACACATTTAAATATATTTTATATTTGTGTACAGATAAAAAATCAAAATCGAATTTAATAAATTGTGTTTAAATGCAGCCTCGGTTACTGGAACACAAAATGCGCAAGAATAGTGGCGATAAAAATAAAACTAATATGTATTACGTATGGTATTTAATAATAATGATAATAATGATGCAATGATTATTGTATTTATTATGATATGCGAAATATTGACATCATTTAATTATAAAGAAGGCCTAACACTTTCTAAGATCGTTAAAACCAATATATATATATTTGCAGTATATAGATATACATTATAGCCAAAATACAAAACGATACTGTTTATAATAACTTCTATAAATTTTTAAATGTGGTAAGTATGTATTAAGGCTTTTGTTGTAAAATATTAAAAAAAGGTTATAAATTACACGGTTTATAAAAAATCCGACTTTTATTGGTGAATTTGTATAATTTATTCAATGTTATATACGTTTGACGTATGTTATTTATGGTTTTCACTTATAAGTGTTTTGCCATTTTAATAGAGGTGACATTTTTTTTATTACATTTTTAAAACATTGTTGACGTTGGCAAATTGTGGATTAAGATTAAGTCGAGACAAGCAATCAATTAAATTTAATTTAATTACTAGTGAATTGTAATGTTAAATATAACCTGAATTTTAAATTTCTAAAACAAATGTTCTGAACGTGAAAATCTTTAGTCATTTAACTAGTTTCCACCCGCGACTTCACACGCGTGTAGGGGGGAGGTATTATGAACCCTATGTCCTTTTCTGTGCCCCTGACAACATGTATATAAAATTTCATGACGATAGGTTTAGTAATTAATACGTTAAAGCGTAACTCATAAACAAATAAATAGACAAACACACTATCACGTATAATAATAGTAACATTATAATATCGTTTTTCTACTATAAAGATTAGAATGGCTATATTTTTTAACTAAATTATTAACATATATTACCGTAAACCGTAAAATCGCGCCTTGAACACAAACCAAGCGATAAGTCGAAAGCATATACCAAAAGGGAAAACATGTATATTAAAAAAATTAAGATATAAACATAACACTATCTTAAATATTCACAAATATGATACACTTCGTAACGGACTTCTCCGATAACGGACTTATAAAAGACAAGTAAATACGCTAAATTAAAACATCTGGTACGAAATGACGTCTAGGAAACCATAAAAATTTAAATAAAACCGTCATAAAATAACTATAAATAAATAATTTACTTTTATCTAATTTACAACATAATAATAAAAACTTTTTTGTCTATCGACTCATTATAGTCAATTCCAAATTGGAAAAAATTATAAATATTTCCATTTATGAAGTACAAATTTTGACAAACTATAAGTTTTAGACCCCAGAGTCAGGTTCTGGCTTAATGTCTCTGTGTATATATATTTAAATTATGTATGAAGTATGTATGTCCGTATTGGTCGTGTTTTATTTGTCTCTCATAACTTGAGGATCGCTGATGATATCACAACCCTATTTTAAGGTTAATCATTTGTAATTCTGTACTCTGATTTGAAAGGTGAGTGAGCCAGTGTAATCTTATAGAATTAAAAATAAAACCAAACTAATTTACTTTTTAAGCTGTTATAATTTTCACTTTCAATTTTAGTACGTATGTGACTTGCCATCGAATCGATCGAGCTATAATTCTACAAACCTTTTCGGCATAAAATTTCAGTACAAGATTTATTTATTATCAACTTATTTTGTTGTCAATAACTTAAACAGACATATCCTCTTTATTTCTAACGACATGCGTAAAGCGAATGCGTATAAACGTACACGATATTTTGATGTTGACAAAAAACAAACAATTAACTTTAATTATGCGCCTTCATAAGATTGATGGCTGAAGTAAGTACATGTTTTAGTGTTGAGAATTATTAATTGATATGTCGAGTCACGTGTTGGTTGCGTTGCTCGTTTCTAACAATTTCTATCATTCAATAATTGAAACTGTTCGTAGGTCGATTTCTATACTTAATTCATCTTTATTGATATAATGCCGTTATAGTATGACTCTGTTAGTAAAATAATATGGAATTCCACGGGTTGGATATTATTTTATTAACTATCAATAAAGTCTCTTTCTTATTAAAATAATTGCTTCGTACTCGTTTGAATGTTGAAGGATACAGAGGACGGGGGAGGCCGAAGAAAGTGTGAATGGATTGCGTAAGAAAGGATTTGTGGACGTAAGGGATGCGGGGATGATTGACAGATAGAAGTGAAAGGAAAATACATGTTGTGCCGACCCCATGTAGTGGGATAAGAGCAGGAAGAAGAGTTGCTTCGTACTCGTTTTTTCACACACATTCCTATGAAGTAAAATAGTTGTCTGTGAATGTCCCACTGCTGGGATAAGGCATCTTCTCCCTTTAAGGAGAAAGTTTGGAGCTTATACCACAACGCCGCTCCAATGCTTGTGAGTGGATACACACATGGCAGTACTTCAGTGAAATTAGGCACATGCAGGTTTTCTCATGTTTCCCTTCACCACCAAGCACGATATGAACTATAAACAAAAATGCACATGAAAATTCAGTGGTGATTGCCTGGGTTTGAACTTGCGATCATCGGTTAAGAATTACCACTGGGCCATCTCGCCACTCAAGCTCGTGTCACAGAATAACGTTTGTCAAATGACTTTAATGAATAAATTTTCTATTCTTCTACGTACACTCGTAGTACATGATACGCGTGATCAACTTACCTATTGTTATGGATACCGTAATATACAACAGAGATTTACCAAGGTTGAAGGTAAACACGATGCTTATAATAGTTGATTTAAAAATTAGACGACAAAGAACTTATCAGTCGACTTTTTCAAAGAATTCGTGAATTTTCTAAAACCATACAGAATATATATGTATATAATATAGTATATTATGTATTTCTTTTGCAAAAAAGAGAAACTACAGAGTTTTTTGTTTAAACCAGCTAGTGGACTCACATTTCATTTATGAATGTAATCCTAGCGAAGATACTTGAATAAAGATCATTTTGATTTTAAATAAAAATACTTATGATATTTTGTTCCTAGAGTATTCTAGAATATTAAACGAATCTCTCACTTCAACCTTAGATGGCGTGTTTATGACTGCAGCAAGTTCTCAGTAGTAGCCCTCGGAAAGCACATACAGAACACCTTGCCTAATCTGTTTCCAACCGAACAGAAGGAATGCATGGCACCAAATTAGTACGGTTAAAATTCAAATTCATTTCAGTTTTAAACGTTACGTATACAATCGTCATTTCAATTTTAATTAATTCGAACATCGAAGTATCACTTGAAAAAATTGTTCAGTAATTTTTTATTGAGACTTTTTCCAGAAGTTCTAAAAACGTAACTATCGCGCAAAATCTAGGAAGATATTTGTTTTTAATACGTGGAGGTTATTTTTATACCGCCTCGCAATTTCTGAAGCACACTAAAAGTGCGAGTACAGGCGCAGGCACCATCTACCATTATAATTACATAATGCTATTACAATCTACTATACCGTAATGATTACGTCGACATCGCATGACTATATCTTTTTAAACCATACCACTTATGTTTAATTTGCTTTGGATACTATAATTCATAGAAAGTTATGTAAGTAAACTTACTTCGAATTGCTGTTTACATTTTGTTTTTATTTATTAATAAAAAGATTTTAGAAAAAAAAAAAGTTCTTATGTTTAACAAAAAACGTACTAGAGACTATTTACTTGACAACCATCTTATTTTGTTATATAGTTATATAAGAGTATAAACGAAATGTTTTTCTTAAGAAATGTGTTGAATTTTAAAAGTATCATTTATAAAAAATATAACCTAACCTTACCCATTCATATATTATTAAATCAATTGTTTGTCAAATGATTTTATTATTCTCTCTACGAAGTCGGGACATCGCATCGTGTCCGATAGGAATGCGATCAAGAACGCTGCCAAGACCCTGTAGTGTCGTGTAGATATCCACGAATCACGTAATTAATTGTACACTCGTGCTGTCGTTATCATTTTATGTTATAATTCCATTAAATAACTAGAAATTTTATTGCAATAATTTCAATAAATAATTTAGAAGTACTTCCACTTATCTTAAGAAGTTAACATTTTACATCGTAATTCAGATGCAGAATTTAGTAAGGATAAATTGATTAGACAACTAGGATTGTTTCCAGACAAAGGAACTCCTCAACTTTCAATAGAATAGACACGAAATCTGTATTATTGTATATTGTTTTATAACGTTTTTATATATTAATATATTTAGTTTTCCTTATATAGTGTTTTGTCGTGTTTAAGAGATGTGTATATTTTAAAATGTTTGCCGTATGTTTGTGTATATTTTGACGGGCACAATGCACGGCCGTATCGCTAACACACCTATATTATTTTAGCCAAGGTTGAATACGATTTTGAATAGAGGATATCTAATAGTCAAATTTCTGCGGAGCGAAGAGCAAAACTGTGATAAACTCGAAACTGTCACGCTCTTTAAAAAAATAGTCATAGTATTCCTATGACTATTACCATGAATATTACCAATCTATTGATTGGTACCCAGTGAACAATCAGAATTCATCCTTATCCATCATCAATCCACCTACCTCATATCCTAGCAGTTATTACTTACACCGTTGGTTGCCTGGAAGAGATGTAGCGATAAGGTCGCCAAAGTCGTATTCTACTTTCATTTAGGTATCCATGTTTTGTATTTTTTTTCTCTTTGTGATGTACAATAAAGTATAAAGTAAATAATTCGAATACAATCTAATATGAAGCTGCTAATCCAAAGCAGAGCATACGCGATACCCACTTAATCGTTAATTCGCTTATGTTAAAACTTCCCTAAATGCTAACGCACACATTGACATAGATATTATCGTGTCCATTGATTAACATGTGTACCGAGATCGTATGAAGGTATGCGTGTGGTATATGGAGATTTAATACATGGTGACATAATGTGTTATATTTTATAAATAATGATAAGTGTTACGGGTATTAGTATCGATTGTCATCAAGTTTAATCCAATTTCATACCTTCTAATACTCGATCATATAAAAAAGAATAGCCTAAATATGACTATATACCTTAATATGATATAACATTATTTTCATTTACTACGCTTTTTAAATTCAAATTTGGAATAATTATATTGATTTTATAATAAAATAAAATGATTAGTTAAAATGCTTTATAATAGTATTTTAGGAAGACATAACATTTAATCATTAAGACATAAAAATGCGTTTAAAATTATATTCTAAGAATGAAACACTATAAAAAACGGATCTAGATATAGAATGGAAAAAAGACGAATAATTCTTTAAATATTTGTTTACAATTCGACGGATTGTATTTGGCGGCAAAAAAACATCGTGAGATAAAGTTTTATATAGACGATCATTTTCAGATACATTATATCTGCTATTTCATATATCAGAATAGTGAACGAAGCTAATTCTCTCTAGTCTTTCAAGTCAATTCTGAGCTGAGATCTTATACAATGAACACTGTCAGGCCATTTCCTTAGTAGTTTCGTTTAATAAAAATCAAACAGCAAATATAATCATTACAAAGATTTCGATCTTGATAATTGCTTACACAATGAATGTTTGCTTTCACATTCATTTGTGCCTTGATTAGTCTTTTGTGAAAAAAAAACTTATTGTTACGAGCGTAAACACTCTTTAATATACTGTTATTGAATGGATACGCTGATTCAGCAATTTTCGCATAATTACACGATGAATAACTGTTTATTAATGAATATATAATTTAATTGTAAGCTTTGAATTATAAAGAGAAGAACGAATAGTGAGATTTTATGATAGATTTCGAAAGTTTATGGTTTAACAGATTGTTTTATACGAGTAAGTAATGAACGAAAAGTTTCTCGTGTTCTTACAGTTTAATTTGGAGTAAAGTTTTGGACCACTACATTTTGATACTAAAATTTTAGGTTGGCAGGGCTATACCCAAACAGGCTTGCCTATGCAAGTAAGTAGGTACCATCCTCCCGTAAATCAGATATTCTACCGCTAAAAAGCGATAATTACTTATGACGAGCCGGTTGGCGTGGTTGGTGGATGCGATTCGATTCGATTCCCACCCAGGACAAATATTTGTGTGCATGTACATGTCTGTTTGTCCTGAATTTTGGTGTTATTATCTATATAAGTATGTATTTACAAAAGAAAAATAGTATATGTAGTATTTCAGTTGTCTGGTTTCCATAGTACAAGCTCTGTACAAGCTTAATTTGGGATCAGATGGCCGTGGGTGAAAAATGTCCTAGGATATTATTATTATATTTATAGATACGGTATTCAGTTACTATTTTTGCGTTCCGTTTTGAAGAATGAGTGAACCAGTGTAACTAGAAACACAGGTGACACAACATCGTAGTTCACAAGGTTCACGCCTTCAAGCAACAAGTAAAGACATTAATTTTGTTCTTCCTAAGATTTGCTGATTGAGAATGTTTTTAGCATTAAGGCCGTCTTTTTTACTATAAACTTGATTAAATAGATAAAAGCTGCGCAGCGTTCTGTGTGTGCTCTGCTTTGAATAATGCTAGTGGGTCTTGGGTAATCAGAACCGTACTCAACCGTATTCAACGCTACTTTATATTTAGTGATATTCACTTACCGTGGTTGTGTACTAAAAGACTTCAAGACAATGATATACATTGTCATAGTTCAATCATTTACGTAATTAAAAACATGATCACATATGCATTTATGAAAAACAATGCGCAAATCAAACAAAGTTTATCTCGGAATGCGGTTAAACAAATTACACGTCACGAATGGATATCCCTAACAATGGAGTCTGCTTGATAAGGTGTAAATATTGATCCTGACATCAACACGAGACCAAGGACGTCCCTTGTACGTATAACCTCCTCAAGTGTAAGTAAATACGCATTTTGCAACCAAACAATTCGTAAATCGAACATTCTAGAACATTTAAAATATTTAAATCCTCGTTTTAATGGTTCCATGGAATGGTGGGTGCTTTTGCTTTAAGTGGAATTTCTATTCAACAGGAAAATAGCTGCATATTTGCCACCATTCCACGAAGGCATGATTTGTTTGATAATTATTTTTAAATCGTGATATGTTTCTGTCAGAAATGTTTCAATTAAAGTCAGTTGGATAAATAGGCCACTGGATAGTGGATGATCACTGCTACCCTGATCATTGATGCTACCTATAATTGGTATATATTCATAGGAACAGATTATGCTCTATAAATTGCCATGTCAACTATAGGATCAAAATTGTTCGGCTTCGTTAACTCTATTATATATATGTAAGTGTATTTTTGTATACATTTTTTTTTATAGAATAGGAAGGCGGACGAGCATATGGGCCACCTGATGGTAAGTGGTCACCAAACGCCCTTAGACATTGGCATTGTAAGAAATGTCAACCATCGCTTACATAGCCAATGCGCCACCGACCTTGGGAACTAAGATTTTATGTGCCTTGTGCCTGTAATTACACTGGCTGACTCACCCTTCAAACCGAAACACAACAATAACAAGTACTGCTGTTTTGCGGTAGAATATCTGATGAGTGTGTGGTACCTACCCAGACGAGCTTGCACAAAGCTCTACCACCAGTATACATGCTGAAATCGCTCATTTATAAAAGGACTTATCAATATTAGTTCACGGATTACGTTCTTTTCCTTTAACTAATCTCTCTTACAAGATATCGCTCTCTTTGAGATAAGCTGTACGATTATCAGTGGCTACTTACAATTATCTTGTAATTTTTGATAATTAACTAAAAAATTAAAACGTTTGTATTGTAATAAATAGTACTTGATTATTTCACGCGGCGCAGGTGAAAACTTCCAGTCCAAATGATTTTTCTGATATTTTCAACATTCATCGTCATATTTCAGTCCATTTACACAAAAGCTTAATGAAATATACACCTAAACCATCCTCATAAAAAACTCTGTTCATTGGTAAAAAAGTATATTAAGTTTTTAAATAAATATATATTTTTTGGAGTTAAAATTTACTTTAAAACTATTTTATATATATTTTATTAATGATCACCTGATGATGTATTACGAGAAAGTTAATCTTTTTTTATCTATTTAATATTTTTTTTAAAAAAGTTTAAAACGATTACATGTTATCTAACGATATTTTATAAAATATCATATAATCTCTATTATTATTTTATAAAAAAAAATTCGAGTTAAAACTTAAAATTTAAAAAACATTTCATCAAAATGAAATTTTTCGCCATATATGGAATTATAAGTATGGCAAAAACTCCAATAATGATGGTCGTTGATAATGATACAGTCCACTTGACTGCAGCACTCAAATTACAACGTTTATATAAAATTTATGATGCGAGGAAATTATTTATGATCAATTATTGTAATTACATGAACTCCCCAAGTTTTCTTGCTACCTACTTATTTTACTTGTACCCCCAATACAAGTTAACTCTTTATCCCTGCACAATAGAACGCACGGTCTTTTTTCAAATTGAAACTGATGTTCTTTATTTTAACAATTATAGCTTTAATAGTTATTTAAACTTATCAAGAAAACTAACTTAAGGAATATACTATAAAAATGTAGCTTACCTACATCAAAAGTTTTTACCGATTTAAATATCCTGATAAATTTAGGAAAAGTTCGATAATAAAAGTAGTGCTGGGGCAATAAATTTTTTTTTCCGCTGGAAAAACGCATTTACGCGTTTACCCCACTTGAAGGGGGGGGGTATGTGGGGCTCGCCGCTGCTGAAGGCGCCGGAATACCCACCAAAAAACCAGCGACACCCACAAAGTCTTTACGGGGGACGCCACGGGATCGCTTGCGCATACTACCGTGACATCCCGACGGTAGGCCCGCCTCCGCAGGCCTCCAGATTCTAAGGAGTTACAGAGACCCCCTAGCCCCGGCGACATTTACGGCGGGAGGAGAAGGTTTGCATAGCGCCGACGTCTTCTTACTTCTTCGGCGAAGCGGGTCAGCGGAAGCACTGTTCTCACGCTCCCGCTCCGCGGCCTCCTTCTGCGACATGACATTTTCGCAGAAAGAGACCATCTCTTTCCAGCCCTCTCGCTACCGATCATGGCGTTTATCACGCTCAGCAGCGAGAGGTCTCCGCCTACAATGGCCGCCAGGTAATGGCGCTGAGGTGGGGCAATAAAGGTTGTGTTTACACATAAAAGTAAAAAATGCAAATTAGACATAATATGATTCCGTTCACTCGTGAACCCTAATACTAATTCTATTTGTAAAGGCTATAATTTCGTCCGCGAACCATTCATTATTCATAATCAATATTATTTGTCATTGAAATTAACAATTAGACAAGAACATGAACAAACAGTTGAGCGAATCATAAAAGGCGTGACAAATAATTTTGTACAAACAAATAAAAAAATATACGCTCGTGAAATTTTGCAAATTCCATACAAGTTTAACATAACGCTACAAAAATGGCGCGCAAATATTTACGCAGTGTAAATTTTTTAAGCAGACAGTGTAGGCGTTTAGCGCCACACTAATCATACTGATCATATTTTAAAATCAATACAAAATGCGATACCGTTATAACAAGATTTTCCTTAGCAAATTTTTTAAATTTATGCAAAATAAAGGACCTTTATCAAACACTTAAATTGTGATGTTACGTGGATACATAGCAAGCACCTTGAACTCGTCAGTTTATGAGGCTTAAATCCTTCTTCGCAAATGTAAATAGAAGCATGACCTGGTTGAAAAATTTACAATATTGTTATTCATAACAAGAACTAAAAGAAGAAAGACTTTATTAAAATTTTCGTTACATTTTGCTGGTGCTCATTGTGTAGAAATAATTATCGTTATATTCGTATAAAAAAATTAATTTCTAAGAAACAAACCCGTTTTTAAAAGACAGTCGCGTGTCACAGTGCTCCAAATATTTCAAAGAAGTGTCCCCTTGTTTGCCTATTCATCAATATGCAAGATTATTATCTTAAATGATTGTAATAGCCTATAATTTATGCAGTACATTCGGAAAAAAAAGCCAAACTTGATCAATCGTGTTAGCTTACACGAGTTTAATGAGTTTTTTGTTGATCTGCATACGTTCAGTGTACACCTCGTTCTAAAAAGAGATAGATAATGAGATGCAGAGCTATGTAAGTTATAGAGCCGACTGAAACTGACAAAGGTACATACTTTTCATTAAATGATAATCATCCGAATACAAAGACTAATATAACTGCAATAGTTTTATATTTAAACTAAATCAAAATATTTTTTATTCCAATAGGCCCTTATTACTTTTGAATCATCGTTTCAAGATTAATTATACCTAAAGTTAGTTACTACCGGTTCGGAATGTAGATGATTCCGAAATAACGCGTCAGCTATTGTAATTAAAACACATTTCTCATACGACATACATACATAAAAATTATTATCACATTAAAAAAATATCAAATACCAATCAAGTCATCACAAAAATTAAAAAAAAAACATATCAGAATAATAATAAAGTTTTAATACACCAGAAATATAAACTAAAAAAAAAATAAGTTTTCATTTTCAAGACAAGTCTTTCGTTTTTTCATCAACGTCGTCGAACAAAGCACAAACTTTAGCAATGCTTTGTATATGCTAAAATAAATTATGTATGTAATTATTATAATTCTTCATTTTAAATATCACGTTATTTTTTTAATGAATATTCTCAACCAAAAACACATTATTAACACAGATGTGACGTTTTACAAAGTCTTGCGCAAAAGTGACGCGACACACTTATACATTATTTTTATCCCAATATCCGTGTGGATACACAAGTTTACTCGAAGAATTTTTATCTTACCTTAAAAATATATACAAATCTTTAATATTTCTAAATGAACAAATATATTTTCAATTATTTTTTAAGTTAAACAGTGCGACAGGCGAACTCATGAGCCACTTAATGGCAACCCTTAGCACAAAAATATGTAAGCTATTGACGGTGTATTCAACGCACCACCAACCTTGAAATATAAATTTTATGTTATCTAAATGTTATGTCCCTTATTGCACTATCTAACTAACCCTTTAATCATAATAATTTATCTTTATTGAAATAGTTTTTAAACATACATTCAAAGATACCCTGAAACTTTAGCAGGAAGACCTATATCTTCAGTACCAACCCTACATTAATTACAATGTACGTTATACTCGAAATAATGCAATATTAATTTTGCAAGAATTGATGATTAAAAAATAGTAAAAGATAAAGAAATGAAATATTACATTATATTGCATAGGTTGTTTTTGTACATACAATACATGCGTTGTGTGTGTGTATATATGTGTGTGTGTTTTCTGTGTGTGTCTGTGTGTGTGTGTGTGTGTAAGATAGAGATTAATTTCGTTAATACGTTAAGTTTTTGGTATGCATGTATGTTTCAACTAGTGAAGAATAAATTCTTTTTTTCGTATTTAAATCTTTAAGAATATTTTAACGTATTTTATTTAGACCAATATTTGTTTAACCGTTGTCTGGTAGAAATTGCTTTTTAGTAACATATTATCTATTTGTACAACTTAAAAGTTTGTTTTTCTGTTATTTCAAAGCACTACCATTAGTCTATGTTAATATGTTAACAAAATAAACTATCTAAGTCTCATTTATAGTTGTAATCGCTTGATTTATATGTATCATTTTGGCACAAGCTTATCGTTAGATGGAAAGGATGAATTATCTTTTAAGGTCAATATAAACATTGTATAAAATCGTCATTAATCAGATTATATCAATAAAAAACCTGTTCTGAATAATTATTAAAATCCTTAATGTTTTCCAAATTCGTCTTAATGACAGGTCATGTTTTTTTCATCAGTTCACACTATTTAACAACAAAGAAAACACAATCGTGTGTGGTCGAATTCAAATGTTTTTTTGTAATGCAAATATTTTTTTTTACTATAATTGATCATTTGCATCCTTCCTTCACACTGACGCTAAGAACTCTAAGCCACTGTACACTGTTAATGACCACACCATAGATCTATGATGTTAAATCCTTCATGCCTGTAAATTCATTCATTATAATCACCCCCCGAATACAGCAACACGGATTAGGATTGCTTAGCGGATAATTTTCAATAATAATTGACGAGTGATTGATCGTATCGAGATGTAGTTGTTTTTACACAGACAAGAATGCATCGAGTAGAATGGCACGGCACTTTTATAATATTACAGGATTTATTCCCCTACTTTAATAATAATTTATTATTATAATAAAAAAATCGACTTTGAAAACTGAAACGTACGCTTCAAATAATAACTTATCCTCAAATATATTCAAATATAACAATATCCAAAACCAATGAAATTAAGACGGGATCATTGTGGGGCTGTACCCAACGCAAAAGCAATCACAAAAATTGATTTACTAATACACACAAATTAAAAACCTACTTTTTTGAAGTCGGTTCGAAAATGAACATTTTCAATATTCACATATTAAAATATAGTGCATTAATATTGGGATAAATGTCATTATGGATTTATTCATAATCATTTCTACAACACACCGAACTCTATATTGAAAAACATACATCAATATTTAAATCAGGTTGTCGATACAAGATATTTGCGGTAATTATTTTGACATCCTTGACCGCTTCTTGACATCGCGTGATGTAAGCAATTGTCTACTTAGAATATAGTACAATGGAAGTGAACCCATAATTAAACATATCTTATAATCCACCAATCATAGCATTGCCGTTTACATTGTTAAGGGTAAAACAACCAATGAAAAAACGCGAGGATTTATAGACCAATCATTAGTGAAAAGCGGCAGCGAACTGTTTATCATAGAGAATTATATATATACCGAACTTACGAAGTCTTCTATATTTGGCAGGTTCAATTATACATTTACTGTAAAACATTGCAAGTACAATACAGTAACAGTCTGTGAATGTCCCACTGCTGGGCTAAGGCCTCCTCTACCTTTTTGAGGAGAACCTTCTCCTTTGGAGCTTATTTCCCCACGCTACTCCAATGCGGGTTGGTAGAATACACATGTGGCAGAATTTCATTGAAATTAGACACATGCAGGTTTCTTCACGATGTTTTCATACACCGTATAGCACGAGTTGAATTATAATCACAAATAAAGCACATGAAAATTCAGTAGTGCTTGCCCGGTTTTGAACCCACGATCATCGGTTAAGATTCACGCTTTCTTACCACTGGGCCATCTCTGCTTATACAACTTATATTGTAACTAACAATTAATAAATTATAATAACATGTCTCATTTCCGTTAAGTTTTTGTTCTGGCGGTGGTCAACGGTAGCCATCACGTGGTATGCCTGTTTATAAGTCTAGCGTTTAAATACTAGCGATGATCATTTATTTCTGCTCTGCGCGCCGAGAATATAATCAATCATTTTTTGTTAAAAATAAATGACGAGAAAGTGCTATTTTTATTAATTAACGTGTAATGCGTAAACATTCTTCATTCCTCATTCAATTACTAACTAATTTATTAACTCAGACATTGGTATGTATGTCTAAAGATAACTACAGAACAAACAAAGATATAATAATGTATATATATACATACCTACATATAGGCATATACGTCTACTGACGGACAAATTTATATATTTCAAATATAGCTTTTAGGTAGACGCTTTATTTATAAGAAAATAAGCAGTACGAGTTACGTTTTAGATTACCTTGGTCGTAGAAATTGCATTGAACATTAAGCACAATATTATACATATATAATTGCAAAGTGTGAATACAATATTTGTTGCATGCATGTATGCACACACGCGCACATGTTCTGGGAGAGATGGTATGTCTATGAAAATCAAAAAACAATCAATTATAATAGTGCTGTTTAATTGTTTTTAAGACCAACGAGATAGCATATAACGAATGTTTTTATATACGTTAAAAAGATAAGTTATATGTTAGATAGGTGCTTGAGCTTATATTTATTCGAAAGTTTATATAATAATAATATCCTGGGACAGCTAAGCAGAGCTCGTAATATGGAAACCAGGCAACTGATATACTACATATACTGCTTTTCTTTTATATACACATACTTATATAGATAATTACACCCAAAATTAGCACAAACATACATGTTCATGCACACAAATGTCTGTCCTGGTTGGGAATCGAACACACAACCTTCAGCATGAAAGGCAAGTATCTACCAACCACTCCAACCGGGTCGTCATATAAATACAATTCTATAATATGATAGGATGTACATAATAATTCAATTAACTATGTTTGTGTGTATAAGTACATATGCGCTTATAATACGTTTACACTGATGGCCGACTTGGAATTAGTCATGATGACAAATAAATAACGACACGGTTACCTTAACAAGCCCCCTTTGTTACGAAGTGTGAAATCGCTTTCCTTGGAAAGAACGGTATTTTCACATTGCACATTGCATCTTAAAAAATCTTATTTTATTTACAAAATCGAATAACTCATTTATATCTACGATCTCTATCAATATTTCTTCTAATCTGCCAATCTGCCATCAGATGTTAAGTGTTCACAAATTTTAACAATACTTAATAAAACTGACTATAAGAGGGAGGGGGGGGGCTTAAATCTGAAAACCAGTAGTACAAATAATTGATGGGTAGCGGTAGAAAGCCAGAACCCATACATATATATATATATGTATGTTAGTTAGGCTTATATATATATATATATACATATAAGCCTAACGAGTAAATGGAATAGATATTAATTAAACGAGCCTAAAACTACGAACAATCAGTATAATTAAGAGCATATAATGAATACAGGATACCATAACAGTCCGTTTCGTTAATATCTTATATTTTAGTTATTTTTAAGTATTTACATAAGATAACAGTCATTAAAACTGAGTTTTAAGGAGCTTACATTGTGTTCACGAGATCATCCTGTCCAAAGAAGAGGTCATGAGGATACATGTGTCGGTCTGTCACATGAGTACATTACGCCGCATTTGAAGCAGCGTGGTGGATGAAACTCCAAGCTTTCTACTCGAAAGGAGAGGCCTTTGACCAGAGCATCAATAATGGAAACTGTCAAACATCAATAATCAAAATTGTTACTTGACACCCAACACTTTAAAAGATTACTTTGTATGAAGCTTAATAAAAACAAAAATATATCATGAAGACGAAAATAATAACTGAATCCAATAAATTACTCTCTCATACATATAAACTGATAAAAAATTTACGAGCAGACGATCAAACATAAATAAAATTCACTTCATATAAACGAAATCGGAAACACTCCGGTTCACTTAAAATCAACAGCTGTCAAGATGATCGTCCAGTGTAAGCTCTAAGATATATCAACTTTTATAGCAAGCAATTTCAATAAAGAAAGAGCACAACATTATATTTTTTACTTAGTATGAAATTGTTGTTAAATTTTACAAATTTAAAAAAAAAAACATAACTGAAACTAATACTTTCCGCTATACCAAGAATAATCAGTCCTTGTTACAAGCATTTTTGTGTCTTCTTCTTTCAAATGTCAAATCAATAATGATAGAAAGAGCGAAAGCAGTGTTTAAATAAACAGCCGCTAAGCAATGTTTATCAAGGTCGTATTTTGTCCCTTTCTGTCATCATTGATTTGACAATTAAAAAAAAAGACAGCATTGTATCACTAATTACCTCCTAAACAGCATTTATAAAGTCGTATAAGAATATTGAGTCGTTCTTATTTTACGTACATATATATACATATTGCCCGTTGATAAAGATAAACTTTAAATTATGGACAAAAAGATTAAACTCAATATATTTTTACTTTAAGTACAGATATAGTACCTTAATATATTTTCCATATAAGAAAATATAGTCGTTTTTATTTTAAAATTATATATATAAAAGCCGAGATGGCCTAATGGTTAGAACTCGTGAATCTCAACCGATGATCGTGGTTTCAAGACTGGGCAAGCACCACTGAATTTTCATGTGCTTAATTTGTATTTATAATTCATCTCGTGCTTAACGGTGAAGGAAAACATCGTCCTGCATGTGTCTAATTTCACTGAAATTCTGCCACATGTGTGTTCCACCAACCCACATTGGAGCAGCGTGGTGGAATAAGCTCCAAAACCTTCCCCTCAAAAAAAGGAGAGGAGGCCTTAGCCCAGCAGCGGGATATTCACAAGCTGTTACTGTCGCTTATATAGATATACATATATAAGCGAAATACCATTCACCACGAGATCTCCTGAACTATCCGCGCGATTGACTTGAAATTTATCAGTTACTCCTTCCCCGACGTAGACGCTCACTAAGAATGGATTTTACGCAAATCCTATCCAAAATACATTTTTCTTCTTATCCACCCATTTGAAGCCGGGTCGATTAGCTAGTATGTATAATTCGCTTGCCCGTTGTTAAAAATAAGTTTTAAAAGATGGACATCCAATAAGATTAAGCTCAATATATTTTCGCTTTAAGTGCAGATATAGTACGTTAATATATTTTCGCATAATGATATCATAAAGATCGTATTTCACTTACGAAATCCAATACAAAATTTTCGCCGGCACGAATCTGTTATATGATTTAAACGGCCTCTTTATTCGTTCAAATGAAATGAAACATTTATTTATAACCATGTACAAATTCATGTTTTGTACAGGACTAGACTATTGGAAAAAAATTACACTAGTCGCAATCAAAGACAAAATCTGATTAAGAAATGGTAGGTCTTCATCGTTTTCATTAGCTCAGTTTTCAAGGGTTTAGGCAGCGTGTAAGCTTCATGTACGTAGGCCGCTACGCCAATTTTATTTGGATTTTTGAATGTGGAACGCCTATTCGCGCCTTGAGGATAAGACTAACTCGTATACTGTGATGGCATACGACATGATGCTCTTTTATGTCGTCACGCCCCCTTTTCGCCGCTCTCTACTCCCCTGTTGATGCGTGTATTTATACTTTGTTGCTTTTTATTATTAATAAAGTTAATCTCCTAACAGAACTCTATAATTGTATTTTTTTATTTCAAATTATTTCAATAACCTTAAATTTCGATTTTCGAATCTGAAGCACAGTTTTTCCTAATGGTTTGGTCTCGGGTCAACATATAGATGTTCGAATCTATTACCGATTTGAAAAACGAATTTTCTCATGGCTGAAAAGAACCCGAGATTCAATCTCAGGTGAATTATTTTTTTATCCTTCGAATTTTAATTATAAGGCTATTTATGCAAGACGTTAATCTTGAATGGGAACCGCAGCAGTCCATAGGATCAAGAATCAGGATCCAACTACAATTATCACAACACCGGACGCCCCATATACAGTTGTGCTATTGATACTTAAGATTTTTTGTTACGGTATGCAAAAGACGGACATTCAAATAAACTGTATGTAGTTTATTTAAATTATATATAATTATAGTAATTGTTGAACGGTATGTGCAGTGATTATATGCCTCTATGGGATGTGAGACCTGCATGAATGAAAGAGTAAGAAAATATCTCCGTCACTCACTGCAAAAAAAATGTATCGAGCTCGGTTTAGAGTTTTATTCACTTTCTGGTGGTAGAGATTTGTTCACTGATGGTAGAGCTTTGTGCAAGCTCGTCCGGTTTGAAGGGGAGTGAGCCAGTGTAATTACAGGCACAAGGGACATAACATCTTGGTTCACAAGATTGGTGGCGCATTGGTGATGTAAGCGATGATTAACATTTCTTCCAATGCCAACGTCTATTGTGGCGTTGGTGATCACTTACCATCAGGTGGCCCATATGCTCGTCCGACTTCCTATTTTATAAAAATAAAAAAAACTTCCTGAGACTTTTATTATAAGAGTAAAAGAGACAAAAGTTAAATACATATTATAAGTACACTGTTTAATTTAAAGTCATCAATACACTTACGCAGATACATAAATTGATAAAATCGTACTAAATTATTATAATTATTATGCGCACGCGCAAACATAGAGTAGCGCTCTCTATCCTACTCTAAGCACGTGCACAAACAGAAAATTCAATGAACCCTGTGTCGTCTCAAAGAGGCTATATATCTTTTTTATCTTATAAAATAGATATTGTGTCTGATATTCTGTCTGTGTATCAAAATAAGCATAGAGCGTTGTTTGTCTCTTTCTAATTTATGGAGATACATAAGAATGTTTTATTTAATTAATTACAACTTAGAACAGTTGGCCAGAATACGTAAGTCTAAACGGCAGTCCAAGCAAGCAGCACTAAGTTTTGTGCGATTAATTTGTGTTAATAATTCATCACGTGCTCTTCTCTTTAATGCAGCGTGGTGGAATTAACTGCAAACCTTCTACTCAAGAAAATAACAATTGATGGCCAGCATTCTTAAAATAAAAAAAATAAAAACTATTTATATTTATTATTTAAGTAGAACTCCATACTGCGTATTAAAGTTTAGAGAGTATTTGTAATAGTAATCTACTTCAGTGAATATTACGGATATACAAAGAAAAAAGTTTTGTTTTTCACTGCAATAGATTATTAATATATTTTAATTCTTAGCTTATTTGCGTTGCGTGCCAAAAGTGAAGATAATATTTAAAAAAAATATTATTAATTATCAAAAATCTATCATCGCTGAGAAGCATAACTTCAATTTCGAATGTGATAAAGCGTATGAGTTTTTTAAGCAGATTGAATTTCCTCAGAAAGTATAATGTAACTCTGTTTATATGTATGATAACCATCATGAACCTAAACGGTTCAACTGATTTCAATAAAGTGGATGCGTGATTGAATGTTTTTTATCTGATAATGACGCAGCTAGAGAGGGTAAGGAATTTAATCTGTTTATATATCTATGTATTATAGAGCGTTAACATCTCAACCGAATTTAATAAAAGAGGAATCGTGGATTTTATTGTTGTACGCTTCTGTACTAAAAAGGTTTTATTCAGGCATAAAATCAATATAATAATGCATAGTATAATGTTACTAGTGTTAAAAATACTAAAGTTTGTGTGTTAATATGTTTATTGTTCAATCACATTCCAAGAACGAAACGGGTTACCTTTCTATACTTATAAAATCGTTTTTCCTTACTGACTATCAAGGCACAGCTTAAACTACTGAGTCGAACTGAAATTTGGAACATAGGTTAAGCATCGCTAAGAAAAAGATTTGAATTATTTTTTTTTTTTTGTTTGTGAACTAGTATTTTTATAAGGACTTTATTTCACGGCGTCGGGACGGGCAGTTATTATAAATATTTGACTATAAAAGTCGATGATATCGTGACTAATTCCTAGTTAATAAATGATATACATATTACTATATTGCGGAATTAGTATTCAACGACATTTTGTAACTTTTATACATGTTTATACAAATATAAAAAAATAATTATTTAACTAAAAGTAGATTAAGAATCATATTATATTTGCATATTAATTAACCGTAGATGTTAATGTATTTTATTGTACATGTAATTTATGTAATATATAATGCAACTCAAGAAATAAATAAATTGAACTGAATTAAATATATCTATTCACGACCGAGTGGAATGGTGAAATTCATTATTAATCTGCCAAAAAAAAAGGCTGGAAGCATTTATACAATAACCTAATTTTTTTCTCTCAATAAATATATTAACTTAATTGCTTACGAATAAGAACAAAATTAACGATGATTTCAATTAAAATAATTTATCACCCATATAAAACGTATTCGTTACATATATAACGCCTTCCTTTATTTCATCTGTAAACATTTATTTATTGATAAAACAGATAATATATCGTATGTGTTGTTTATGATTTGAACAAAAATAGAATTATGTTTTAAGGGTTAACTGGTACTGTAAACATATTATTAAAGCTTCAATAACTTGTTGATGAGATACCACAGAAAAAAATGGAAATTATCAAAACTGTAGAAATACCAACACGTCTTGTAGTGTTCTTCGCAACATTTGATATTTAATATTTCATAAAATCAAATTTAAAAAAGGCATTTGGTTATTCTGTGGAAGATTCTCAGCAGCAGCTTGGAGTCTGGAAATAGAAAGGTGTGTACACCGTGCCTCGAAGTGCACGTAAAGCGATTGGTCCTGCGTCTGAATTATTTCCGGTTATGTCAGATTGCCGTCCCATCGGATTTGAATTTACCTCTTTGCGTCTGTGTTGCGCACACACTTGTGCACTATATGTCCTGCGCAGTTGACTGATCTCCCTTGAGAATGGCCACCGTGACCGAATTCGGTCAAGAGGACATATAGTCTGAAACATTACGAGGTATTTAAATAATTACCATTATTATCAGCTAACCTTGTTATAAGATGATTAAAAGAAAACGATAGTTCTAGAAAGTCAAATTTATGTTCTAATTGCTATGAATATAGCATTTTCGCAATAGGATTATCTTACTTCGAAAGTATAACATTAAAATTAAAAGAAATCAAATACTTATATATCACTTATATAATTGAAAATAATATTAATTGAACACTCGAATGACAGCTCAGTTTTTATTTTCTCCGGCTGTATTCTTCATTTTGGTCCGTAAAGTAATTCTGATATCTGCAAATTTTATATTGCATCGTGTTGTAAGTACATAATTTATTTAAAGCTCGTTGAATACGAGTTAAGTATATATTTTTTATGAAATATATGTATAGGCGGACTGGCAAATGGGCCATCTAATGGTAAGTGCTTACCACCACCCACCCATTGACATTGGTGATGTAAGAAATATTAACTATTCCGTTAATTAAGTTTTATTCAGTTAAAAATTATTGCGTTAAAGGTATGGCTCTTGATCTCATTACTACATCATGCCAGAGTAGAAATCATTTTTACAAAGATCTATACAAAGTTTCGGTGTCAATTTTAGGTAATTTTATATTTTCGGTATATATGTATGTGATCTTTCTTTTTTAAAGGTTGTCGTGATATTGTATTATTTGCTGGCGCCACTTTATTACTTTTTAAATTTGACAAAAACAAACTTATTATGACGCTGGTGTTAACAAGGTATGGATTATTGGTATAATAATAATTTAATCATTCGAGTAACAGAAACTCAATTACAAAATTACAAAAAAAAAACGGTTTTAAGTTAACAACAATAATAAAGGAAAATAAACATTACTTAATACTACTATCTAAAAAAACATTTTCGGCTAACATTACTACATAGTAATTACAAGTGATCTTAATGTATGATGCTCCAGTTTTTATAGGAATCATTTAAAATTCTAAAACACAGTAAAACTCCCTTAAAGAAAAATTCGGCTTGGTAGCACACTTGGTTACTATATTGATACGGCTCGATTACTATATTTTGGTTATTTTTATAGTATACGCACATTACTTTTCGGAAACGCTATATTCAAACTTTTTTCATTTTACAAAAAGGCACTGTCCGGTATTTTGTACAATTTTAAAGTTCTAACGCTAACTTTTTGCGATAAATGATAACAATCAAACTCGTTTTTTGATACCAAAATAACATCTAAAATATTATTTAAATGTGCATGTGTGTGTTTAAGTGTGTATGTAAGTTTGTGAAAAAATTACAACATAATATGATTATAAAAACATTGTCTCGTAAGGCGAGATTACTTAAAGTGTGAAAAGTGAAAAGGACATATAAACATACTTACACTCATCTTAAGGATATAATTATCACAGGAAAACATTATTGAAAGTGCAAAGTCCGAAGCACAATCATATTTATTCTTTAAATTGTCGCATCGAACGTGACAAAATATATTAACACATCTTTTATATATGAAATATTATAAAACGTATGTAACTTCTCAAATCATATAAAGTGAAAGATTTGTTGTATGTCCATAAAATACTTTGAAAGCAATGGTCTTCTTAATTAGGCCGTGTTCGAAGTTGTTATTGGACGCAAATGGGTGGTCCATTAAGGTCATCTTTAAATCCTCCAACCGGCATTGTAAGGAACGAGACCATTTCTCGTCGATGTTACTTGTGTCCGTAATTACACTAACTCACTCACCCATTAAAACTGGGACACAGCAATAAGTATTGATGTTTAGCGTTACATTAACTGTTAAGTGGGTGGTAACTACCAACTTGAATTTGACGACCTTTTCAGAATGTTACTAATAGTTAGTCCCTTCAATCTTTAATGAATACTGAGAAATAAAAGGATTTTCAAAAGAAGATAATGTATGTTTTGGGTCATATACATGAATATTGGTGAGCATACACAAATATAACACACACGTGTGTATCTGCCTATATATGCGTTTGTATGTGTGTGTCATCTGTATGTTAAAAAATTTAGACATTGGGCAAGATTTTAGTTAACAAATAAATTAGGTAGTATACTATTAAAATTTTGTCTTGTTCCCGACTTACAAAGTATCGCTTCGCTGTTACTTGCGCATTTAACTTATAGTATATGGATTAACCGAAATAAATAACTGTTTCATATGTAACGGTTAATATTAGATCGTTAATTGACGCCGAGCCGAGATTACCCAATGGATAAAACACGCGGTGCTCAACTGAAGGTCGCTGAGAGTCACAATTGACTTTTTACGTGCATATTAGTGCCTAAAGATTACCTTGGTGGCAACGATGAAAAAAAAACATCGCATATACTCCACTGGACATCACCAGGAAGAAGTTTCACGGAAAGATCTTTACTAAGCAAAAGGACATTTTTGGGTTGTTACGGTTAATTGACGGTCCAATTGATAGAATAATTGGACATAAACAAAAGTCGCGAATGCTAAATAGTTTTAGCGCCTATTAAAGGTGCGTTGTTCGTGTTTATATTTATCTCGTGCTGTGCGGTATCCGCTCTCTTGCAAGTAAAAAACGTAAAGATTTCCAACATTCTTTTTTTTATATAACTTATATCAATCCTTATAACACTTATAGAAATTATAAACAATGCAGGCAACATTGTTTTTTTTTTTTGAAAATCGAATTTATTTTTAAAATTCAAATAATTAGAGCCTCCCGATGCTACTTTGTAACGTTTTGATCTACTTTATTTATAGTCCTCGTGAGGTTCTCGAATACGTACTTAATTTCTACACTATAATTTATGCAAAATCGAACCATAACAATTAAAATGTCCATAAAATTATATTTTCATAACTGGCTGCTTCAAAATTTCATTTAGAAAGTTGTTTTTAATTTTTTATTCTTTTTTTTTAACTGCGACAAATATGTGATTGAATTAATAACCATAAACATTATTATCGAGCAAATCTATTTTAATTATTATTTATAGCTCATTATAATAATACTAATTTATTTCTTAAAATTTTATAATACCAGTACTTTAAAACCTGAATTTATAAATGAAAAACAAATTAAAATGACAATTACGAACCCTGATAATATAACGGGGTTAGTCTTATTTTGAACACACGTGTTGCTAATAGATAATTAGTGTCAAAAAAAAACCGAATAAGGCTTACAAATATTTTTTCATTATTATTTTTTTATTGTAACGTGATGTTAATTTTATAATTATCGTCAGTCTTTCCACACGTATTAAATGGTTTCGGTTTCGTAAACAAGTTGAAGAGACGTATAATTATTGCGTGTATGTCGTTGTGCACCAATCTCGCAAACGTGACTTATCCACGCATCTTTTTAAACCACGAGAACTTCAATGCAAGTCTAACTGTATAGTATATTTTTTGTGGTTTTTGTTCGTTACGTCATTATTTCTCCCTTGTTTTGGTAATATGTATAATACAGCTATGCAATAATTAAAGGCTTGAACGCAGAATAATATCTTTTTTCACCTTTTTTATGGCAGATTTTAATGGGTTTCATGATCTTCGTTATACACATTTTTTATAGGAGGTTACTTTAAATTGATCGCAATCAAATATACTTATATTATGTCAATTAAAGTAATGAATTATTTTTTTTATAATTCAATGAAGATACGGAAAAATATTTGATAGTTAGTTCTTTTTTAATCTTATTTAAACAAAGAAACTACGAGCTCAAAAAAAATCTTACACAAAAAAACGTTTCGTAATTTACGTTTTTTAAAACTTGTAATACATTTTAAACTATCACGTATTTATATTAAACATAAAAGGAGTTTAATATAATATTCAAAACTGCAACAATGAAGAAAGTGCTACAATCATAAATCCACTTACCAGTTTTTGAATCAAGATAACCACGACAATGAACTTGACTGAACCAATTGGTATCTGATACCACAAGACCAATACCGGTACCAATTTCACCCGTACCAAACTTTAATAACACAGGGCTTGAATGCAAAAGTTGCGATGCAAAAAAAAACTATCACTTTAATATCTTTCACAGACAATATCACTAAGTCATATTCGAATAACACGGATGGGTTCTTTATAATCGATTGTTCACTAAAACTTGCGTGGTCGGGCTATGTATTGTAGAAAAAAAAGAATGTATCGATCTCGCCGGCTAAAGATTCAACGCCGCGGTGCGCGGACGCGGGACGTTCTAAAACTGAACGAACCGGTCTGAAGTACACGCGTGTGCGAGCGTGACCATGCTCGATCAGCCAAAACGCAGCTAACTTCACGCTGCAATATGTTTATATGAAAACGCTTAATAAATTTCTGATGGACCAATCTCGATTCACGATAACATGTATGATTGTCATCAACATCGTGACTCCAGTCGTTCGTCAACTACAACTTTTTCGTGAAAAATATTCGAGATTACATCGCCAGAAAAGTTACCGTTGTTTCGATGCTGAATGCTTAACATACAATATTAAAAAGTGTATTGAAAATAAAAAAGGAAGATTATTCTTCATCAGATATGGCATTTTCTGACGGCATAGTAATATACCGTTACTCGAAACAAAATATTTATACAATTTTATGAAGTAAGTACGAAGTGGGATCCCTTCAAACTTAAACAACCCAGATACTACGTCTAAATCGGGAGCGACGAAGCAAAATAAACGGCGACCATCAATTTATTGCAGTTTATAAAAACACCGACGCCGTTCGTAGCCTACATTTATCGATGTAATGAAAATTTCAAAAATAAACCCAAATTGCAACATAGCCTATCAGTTGATGGTGTTTTGGCCTTACGTATAATTTTAAAAATTAAAATTAATGAGGTATAAAATATATCTAATATTAATAACAAATAACTGTTTGAAAATACATTTCTATATAAGAGTTTGTTTCACAGATAATGAAAAAAAAATGGCGATAAATTGTTTTTTTTTTTCAGTGTTTTATGCTTTTGTTAAAATACAACATACTAGTTTTCACACGCGTGTTCGCGTGGCGGGGTCAGATATAATTAGGATAAAATGTAACCAAACAAATAGAAACACTTAAGTTACTTTCGCATTTATTATATTAGTACGATAGATACTAAACACCACACAATTAAACTATTTCATGTAGTTTGAATATAAATTATTTAATAGGTTTAAAAAATAGGCATTTTTTTATAATTTCAATATCATTTCTGTAATAGAAATATACATTGAACCTCCTTGGAATACGAGAATTAATCCAACATTATACGTCGGAATCAAATTGCAGTCAATAACTTTTGATTTACTTAATAATGTAAATGGCTGTGACATTGATTCAAACTTAATTAAATCGCTGAATAATTGCAAATGATTTCCACAGACAAAGCGATTCAACAATAAAGAATATACATTTAACTTACAAAAGTAACTATTATTTTGCATCAGATAACGCTGCAAGGTGAGTGAATTGTTATCATTCGTTTATCATACATTGACATTGTAATAATTCGCTATCGCCACACGAAACGTAACACATTAATATCGTCAATCAATCGATTATCTATCTTATCTATCTATCCTTATCGAAATTATCGGTCATTTACTGAAGAAATTCGAGCAAAACGAGTTTTTTTTTTCTATGCAAAAAAGAGGTCTTAGTGCCTGAATGTTTTAAATTCAGTCCATAAATACGAAACATTATACAAATGTACTGTAGTTTTTATTTAGATAATCAACGACAAAACCTTTATTACAACAAACATACAAAGTGCTCCACCGTGTCTGTTTGTCTGTCTGAACGCGATAAACTCAAAAACTATCAAACGAATTTACATACGATTTTTACCAATGGAGTGATTCATGGTAAAGGTTTAAATATATAATCTAAGGTTCTGTTTAAATTGGCTGAAATGTAACGATTATTGTTGAAAATATGTAGCATTTAGTTATATGTATAATATTACGATATAACCGTTTCATGTGGATCTATTACCTTAAAATTGACGATTTCAATCTTATGTTTTATTTTGAAAAACGAACATTAGAAGCAGAAGCTATTGAATATTTGTGTTATATGTGGCTGTTGTATATTTTTAGCGCCCATAAAACAACGGGATGAGCCCTTTTATTGTTTATAGTTTACTCAAATTAATATATTAATAGTAATAGTTTATCAATAGTAAGTATTATTTATTTATTTATTATTCTACCCGTGCGAACCAGGGAAGAATAGCTAGTATTTACTAAATACCTGGATAAAAATTTAAAATTTACAAAGTACCTATATTACGATAGTAGAGATAGGTAACAAGTAATTTCGTGATGTACATATGTGATAGTAATAAAAAAAACCATCATTTGGCCGAATAAGATTGAGTGACCAAATCAATTAAGTGTATAAAAAAAAACTATAATATTTTTTAGAAATAACATAATCAGCTAATAAATGTGTCCTTCATAGCTTTATTATTGTTTGGCCGACAAATGTTTTAGATTCCTCACTAAATTTTACTGTAACTTTTTATACTAAATTATTTTAACAGGAAAGCAGTCAAGAACTAATTAAACGTGAGTGAAACCATTCCTTTTTTTTATCAATGTAAAAATGCGTTACGCGTTTCCTCTATGTGGGGCATCGGAATACCCACTAAAACCAGCGGTACCCTTCCCGTCTTAACGAAGAGCGCCACGGGATCGCTTTCGCATGTTACCGTGGTGCTCTGACGGCCGGCCCGCTTATGCGGGCCTCCATTCTCTAGGGAGGGTTGCCAGAATACTGAGAACCCCGCCTAAAATTAAATCATACCTACTGGAACCCTAACATTTCTTAATTCTTATACGAATCCGATAGCGATCAATCAGATTAAATAATTGGACACGCTATCACTCTCGTACGGCATCAAGCGTGCATTTGAAGAAATCTAATTACAACTACACTGGGTTGTAAGTTGTGACGTACTCACAGTTTTTTATTGTTATTTATTGATTACGAAACATAACTAACTGAAAGTATACATTCAATTTTTCTAGGAAACGTCGCGGTTTTTTTGATATTTCGGATGAGTATGAAAGATACAAATATATCCTGTATTTTTATCTCTTAAATGATGAGTGAAAATTAACATATAGTTACCTGCTAAAGGATATATAAATGACCAACGGTGTTAAATAAATTTAAAATTGTATATACTTATATATATATAAGCTTCTCAGTATGTATACTTACGAAATTTGAATTCTAATAAGAATGAATCAATAAGTATAAAGTTGTAAAGATTAATGCTATTTTGAGATAAAAATGAGAGAAAGTAATGGCGTATTAATTTGAGTAAACGATAAATAATAAAAGGGCTCATCCCGTTGTTTTATGGGCGCTAAAAATATACAACAGCCACACATAACACAAATATTAAATAGCTTCTGCTACAAGCAGAAGCTATTTAATGTTCGTTTTTCAAAATAAAATATAAGATTGAAATCGTCAATTTTAAGGTAATTTAATAATATACATAATATCTAATATAATCCATGATATAAAATTGAATATGAATATGATATAAAAAAAATCTAACAATATATACAAATAAAATTTTTAATCATAATATTGATTTGTAGAAAAAAATGTATTTTAATGTTTTGCCTAACCCTAACTACACACCGAACGCCCGATACTAAAGTGAACCTTGTGCATTTTTTAAATTCGGTTAATCATTATTAAATACAATATATGTTTAATCCATTACATACAGAGCGCCAATTCTACTAATCGTTAAATTCTACTAAACGTTTACGATACGTTTCCGATTCAATTCCAATCCAACTTTGATTATACTATATATTTATTCAAATCGGAATCGAACCGATATGATATGACCATATATCGCTATGTCAAAAGAAAACTTAATTGTTAAATTTTATGCCAATATTCGATAATTAAATTCTAGAATAGGAAAACGGATAAACAGTAACGATCACGCTTGCGATAAAGTAACAATTTGTAAGTAGAATTGGTCCCCAGGTCGTAAGGTATGCCTATAAGCTTCATATGAAGGTACTTTTTATCAACAATGAAGTTCTCGGAATTAAATGAGCATGGTCATTGTTATTGAACAATCTTGTTTGTTTTGTTTATTGTTCGTCTTACATTGTTTGAGGTGCTTTGTTTTGACCTCCGATAAATTATTTTGTATTCGTTTAATAGTGTTAAACTAATTCGTATCCGTTTTACAATTGAACTATTAAGACTATGTTTATACTTTGTGTATACTTTTAAAATATTTAAAATATATATATACTTTTAAAACCTATTAACATGCGTATATAACATTTTGTATATAACATGAAAAATGTTGTTAGTTTTCTATATTTTATTTTCCGGATTTTAAGGGAGATTTATTTTAAGAAAATACACTGAAAAAAAGCAAACTACAGAAGTTATAGAAAAAGTTTTTTAAGCAAAATTAGTAAAGTAAGTTTATGAAATTTACTTATAGTTATAATTAAGTTGTATTTAAGTAATATATATATGTAGGCGTTGATTCACAAACCGACCAATGTTGCAACTTGAATGTATTTTATTAGATTAGCTCCAAATTGGTCCGGTAGCCGAAGGTGGGGCGTCCTCTAGAATCTCCTTCGGCATACAGGCCCATTGTACTGCTCTGCTGCACGGCCAAACTTCGAGAAAATTCTCGCTACCCGTCTTGTTCAGCATCTCGAGGAAGTGGGACCGGGTCTCTCAGAGGCTCAATACGGGTTCAGGGCGGGTCGATCAACCATCGACGCCTTGAACGCCCTAAAGACCCGGACCATGGAGGCGGTGGCCCGAGGGGACGTGGTCCTGGCAGTATCGCTGGACGTGGCGAACGCCTTCAACAGTCTTCCTTTCGAGACAATAAGAGAGGCGCTTCAATATCATGGGGTGCCTTGCTATCTTAGGAGGCTTCTGGGGGCATACCTCCAGGATCGGATGGTCCTCTGGGAGGGCAGCGATGGGCGAATTGTTCGACGTCAGGTAGGCTGTGGTGTTCCACAGGGGTCCGTTCTCGGCCCAATCCTGTGGAACGTCGGCTTTGACTGGCTCCTGCGGGCACCGTCCTTCCCGGGATGGGGCTGTTGTGCTACGCGGACGACACTCAACTCACGGCGACGGGGTGAAATTTCCAAGAGGCGGTCATCCTGGCCGAAGTTGGAACGGCGCTCACGCTCAGAGCGGTACGAGGTTACCGTACGGTGTCGTGGACGGCGGCGACACTTCTTGCGAGTGATCCGCCCTGGGAACTCCAGGCCGAGGTACTCGCGGAAGTGCATCGATTTCGGGTGGAAGCCAGGGCGAATGGCGACCGTCTAGGATCAGCGGAGGTGGGGCGAATCAAGTCTGTAGCCCAACAAGCTCTCATTCGCAGATGGGAGGAGGATCTGGGATCCCCATCAGCAGGCCTGGCGACAGTGGAGGCGATCCGCCCCCACTTGAATCGCTGGATAACAAGAAGGAGCGGCACACTTACGTTTAGACTGACGCAGGTGCTTACCGGACACGGATGCTTCGGTAAGTACCTGCACGGGATAGCGAGGTGGGAGATATCACCCTCCTGCCATGAGTGTGGTGCGCCACTGGACACGGCACATCACACTTTAACGGAGTGTGCTGCGTTGGGGCCCCAGAGGCATACTCTAGCGGCGATAGTTGACATCTCGCTGCCGATCGTGATTAATGCTATGCTTGGCAGCGAGAGGTGTTGGATGGAGATGGTCTCTTTTTGCGAGAGTGTTATGTTGCAGAAGGAGGTCGCGGAGCGAGAGCGAGAGGCGAGGTCAGCCGCCGCTGATTCGCTCCGCCGAAGAAGACCCGGGAGGAGGCGCCGACGCTATGCTCACCTTCTTCCCCCACTGTAAGCGCCGATGGGGTTAGGGGGGTACTCCGTAGCCCGAGAACCCCCTAAGAATGGAGGCCCGCTTGAGCGGGCCAACCGTCGGTGCGTCACGGTAGGATGCGCAAGCGATCCCGTGACGCCCCTTCGACAAGACGGAGTGGGTACCGCTGGTTTTTTAGTGGGTATTCCGGCGCCTTCAGTGCCGGCGAGCCCCACATACCCCCCACCTCATGTGGGGAAAACGCGTTTTTCCAGCGAAAAAAAACAAAAAAAAGATTTGGTCCAAATAAAAATACCTAGCTTTTATTTAGAAGTAAAAAGACGATAAAAAGTAAATAGTATTAGTTCTTATTCATTTAAATATAAATTACAGTACTTTTGCGAATTCCCACATGCTTTACAAAATGTTGTATGTATATTAATGAGGACTTAATAATAATAATTAATGTGACGTGTTTGTTAGTTGTAAAATATCTAGCACTATGTCGAGGTTATTGACATACAACAGGAAATTTCTCTGGCTTACCATTTATCCAATAATCTTAGCATTCATTTGTAAACTTAATCATGTACTTATAAGAGAGCTATTCAATGCAAATCAATTTACCGACCATGAATAACTAATTTGAAAGCTAACAAGGTTCCTTCGTATGTTTTGTAAGTAGATGTTTTAAGTTAAAATAGCCATCCTACTTAATTATATTCGGTATAAAATAGTAACCCATATAGTCTGTGATTAAATTATATTTATTATATTTATTTACTAATTTTTATATATTTTTTAAATACACCATAACCTACCTACTCTTTATAACACGCAATTTTATAAACAGTCTGTCGGAAAGCATATTTCATTAATTTAACTACGAATTAGCTTAAAAACTTTAATCAACGTACTTCACCGTGGTTATGAGATGACGACCATTTTGTTAGGTATAATATGATTTGCTTATGTTTCAAAACAATAGGGATTGAAGTTCAGAAGCAATATGAATAGCTCTAGTCCAGTAAATTAAGATCGTATGTCGCTTCGTTAAGTCACTACAAGTTTATAAGGAAAAAGTAATACATTGCTCATCTCTGCCATTGGGGCTGATGATATTTCAAATCATTCTAATATTGCGCTCGAGGGCTCTGAGTAAGTCTTACGTTAGTTGTAAATAAGTTACAAAATAATATTCTAGTTTAATTAAGTGATTTGCTGATGGTTCTTTCATTTGGTCAATTATATATCTCTGAACACGAAAATAACTCAGGGAGGCAGTATACCAACTGATTAAGAATTGTAAAAATTTGATCTATATTATGTATGTATATATAATTGATATTTTCTAGACGTAGATTTTATTTTTGACAAGAGAGTTGATTTCTTCAAAAAAAATTATCAGTATAATATATTCAAATTTGTCGGTCTTACAAAATAAAATAAAATATTATCTAAATATTGTATTAATTTCCCTTTGTTTACTTACGGGCTAAAATGTCGCATCCTCAATTTCTAACAAAAAATGTTTTCTGTCTTTAGATATGAGATCCTTTGTGTTTTATTTATTTTGGTGTCATATTTGGTACAGTTCTGCACGGTGTTTTTGTTATTTACGGTGTTTTTTATTTTTTTATTACTAAAAAAGCCGAGATATTAGAGGTAGAGGTAGAGGTAGCTAGCATTTAGAGGTAGCTTTCGTTTCGCTGCTTCTAAGTGTTGGAACGATATCCCACCTCCGATTAAGAACAGTACGTCTCAAAATAAGTTTAAGGCACAATGCAAGCAATGGCTTCTATATATGCAAAAGACGCAATGTGTCTGGACAAATGTGTGTAACTAAACTTCAATATTTAATTGGTACTTTGATTGTAATTAATTAAAACATATATCTCTATTTGTTTAAACATTTTAAATATTATTATTATTATTTTATTTTCATTTTTTATTCAATAAGAAATATTTTCCTTTTTCTAGAATTTAACAAAAAAAAAACCTCACTGTTTTAGAAATGCTTGCATGTTTTCTTTTATTTTAGCCTATTGGGCGTGTTATAACGTTGTATTAACTTTTATTATTTAAGTTATTTAATCTTCTTTTACCTTTTACTGCACTGAATGTAGCGTTTGTGTTGGCAGCATATGTACAAGGCGTAGACTGAAAAGCAGCCTAGCTGAGACTACGAACTTTTCACCAAATTATGAAATATGATATTATTAACTCTTTTTTTATGGTTTTGTACCTTAATTTTTGTCTTTGTTTCTTTTTGGTGAATAAAGTTATTTTATTATTTTTATTATTATTATTATATCCCAGTGGTTAGAACTCGTGAATCTAAACCGATGATCGTGGGTTCAAGCCCGGACAGGCACCACTGAATTTTCATGTGCTTAATCTGTGTTAATAATTCATCTCGTGCGGTGAAGTAAAACATCAATGGAAAACCTGCATGTGTCTAATTACACTGAAATTCTGCCACGAATGTATTTTACCAACACTTTGTTACAAGCCAATTAATTTGTTAATTCTGAAAGCATTAAAATTCATCAAAATTTTAAATTATTATCTACATTACCCGCATTGGAGCAGCGTTTTGGATTAAGCACCAAACCTTCTGTTCAAAAAAGGAGAGGAGGCCTCAGTCTCAGGAGCAGATATTATCAATTGTCTCGCTCGTGGTAGTCCTATTAGTCTGTGTCAAGCAACACAGACTAGTATTCGAACTAAAAACGTCCCAAATTGAGACGTATTTCAGTCTTCAATTAAAAATTATCATGAAACCTACATGCCTTATCATGAAACCTACATGCCTTATCCTGTAGGGTAATATATTGATAATTTTTAATATGATTATTATTAACTAATTGAATGTCAACATTATTCAGTCTTATTTAAAATTATTTTAGTACCTATCAATCACTGTCTATCATCATATTTATTGTCACATATACATACAACAATTTCGTCTATGTTTGTATATTTTTTGTTTCGTATAATGTCGCGCTTTGCTTGCTACCATTTAAAATTACCATTATACAAAAACTTCTCTTATGGCTACATATTTAATTTTTATCTGTGCGCGATGCTAGTCTACTTCAACAGGTTATGTCAACTGTGTGATGTGTCAGAAAACAAAATTGTCAACAACGTATTTGTATAATTCAAACGTTTGATTCTATTTTAAAGGTATTTTCTATGTGTTAGTTAAACCACATATAATAAATTATACGTTGCTTTAAATTCTAACAAACAATGTTGACTAACATTGTTATATCTCTTTAATGTACAAATAGCAGCCGAAAGTAACTGAAATTGCTTATTGACTAGGTGTGGCATAAATTCCCCCAACGAATTTCTAACATACTTATGTTATTGTTTATAGGTTTTAGGACAGTCAAGAATATAACAGTTTTGAATAGATAAAAGTGTATTCAGCAAACGAATTATATTATTAATTTTTAAGAATGCCAGTATTAGAATCTTGTTGGTCGCCATGTATTTGGTCTTCAACTGTGAAGAGCGGGACAAGAGCGGTTGCTGTTTACACCGCGGCAATGAGTATAATTCTCATAATATTTATTGCATATCAAATGGATGGTGGTGATTCTACACAGCTATGGAATCCTCTATTTGAGGCTGATGTGCGAGGGTGTAAGTCAAAACTTCGATTTGTAACTTTAGGGTTATGTTCTTATTGTGGATTGCAACAAACTTTTTTGTGAATTGAAGTGATTAGTAATTAGAGCAGAAAACATATCTCTAATTGAATTAAATGAGATTTGTATTGTATTTTGTTTTAATGAAAGACTAAAATGACTAGTTATAAATTTCATAAATAGTATTAAACTCAATCAAGAGCTATACACAGACTCATTTATATTATATTCATTATAAACAATCTACTTCATGAAAATGAGTAAAAATGGATTTAGTGCACCCATGAGCATTCCATTCAAATCTTAAGCAGTTTTGAGGTGGTTGTATAATTTTAATATCAATTTACTTCTTCTATTTTCAGCCCTACAAGTATTTGGAACCATTTTCATCATAATATTGGTTGTGTTTATTGTGTCTTCGATATTAATGGTAAGAAATATAATCTGATATAAATATTTAAAGCTAGCTCATTCATTCACCTTTAGATCTAATATAAAAAGCCAATTGCATAAATTAACCTGGATAGACATAGAGAGCCCGTTGGTGTGGTTGGTAGCTTGCCTTTCACGCCGAAGGTTGTGGGTTCGATTCCCACCCAGGACAGATATTTGTGTGCATGAACATGTTTGTTTGTCCTGAGTCTGGGTGTAATTATCTATATAAGTATGTATTTACAAAAGAAAAATAGTATATGTAGTATATCAGTTGTCTAGTTTCCATAGCACAAGCTCTGCTTAGTTTGGGATCAGATGGCTGTGTGTACAAAATGTCCCATGATATTATTATTATTATTATCATATTATACATAGATATATGTAGATATTCCAGGACAATCTTTTCTTTGTTGCCATCACTATAAATGTTACTTTTCATGAGATTAATTCTCCATTACAATAAATATGATATTATGTAGATGGTCCTTATATTATTATTCTTCTTGGTAGTAGGGCTTTGTGCAAGTCGTCTGGGTAGGTACCACCCACTCATCAGATATTCAAATACATTTGTTGCAAATAGGTACAACCCCCTAATAATAGGGATTATATTGTTAACATTAAAGAAAAACATAGAATTAGTGTACTACATTTAAAAGCTAATTTTTCATACTTTTTACACATTCTTATACTTGAATAATTCAGAAGCTTGCAACTTCGTACTGATATATAACATAAATATAATAAGTATTTTACCATCGTCCAGAAGAAGCATCATTCTTACACATTAGCTTGTGTGAGGCAACATTTGTATTTTAACCGAATAATATACCCTCTGGATATTACTTCAGTCACATAGAAAGGGTTACCGTACCGTAACAGCCTGTGAATGTCCCACTGCTGGGCTAAAGGCCTCCTCTCCTCTTTTTGAGGAGAAGGTTTGGAGCTTATTCCACCACGCTGCTCCAATGCGGGTTGGTAGAATTCACATGTGGCAGAACTTCAGTGAAATTAGACACATGCAGGTTTCCTCACGATGTTTTCCTTCACCGTAAAGCACGAGATGAATTATAATCACAAATTAAGCACATGAAAATTCAGTGGTGCTTGCCCGGGTTTGAACCAACGATCATCGGTTAAGATTCACGCGTTCTTACCACAGGGCCATCTCGGCTTGTTAGAAAGGGTTAATGCAGTATAAATAGTTGGAAGTTCTTTGAGATATGTAGACTATGTGATTAGAATTTTTTTTTTTTATTTTAGGTAGTTGGCGTTAACATATGGATGCGAGGGTTAATGCTACCATGGATGATTACAATGGGCTTAATCATAGTCTTCCAGTTATTATTTGGCTTGTGGCTCATCGGAGGATACTATATTTATGTGAGTTTAATGGATATTTTATGTAATATAGAAAACCTACCTTTGAGTTAATGGTCTTTAAGTATCCTACTGCTGTGCTGTGCCTTTTATCCTTTTGGAAGGAGGTTTTAGGCTTATTCCACTGCACCATGCGGGATACATATGTGGCAGCTTTTCATGTCACACATGTAATTTTCCAGAAAATATTTTCTTTCACCGTTGAGTGTAAATTAAGTATATACCCAAATTAGGTACATGGAAATTCAATGATACTTGTAAAGGCTGACATTTGTAAATTTTTAATTTATTTCATTTGAATATTTGAGTTAATATTTTTCTACAAATGGAGGAGTTTCCGTGCATCGTAGCGTAGTCAAGTTTTCTGTGATAGAAAATTTAATACCCGAAATTGAGGTAGCTTTTTCTGGTATTTGCTCATGGGCAGGTTAAGTTTTAAGTATTTAGACTGATATTTTTAAAACCTCTATATATTTTTTCTTGTCTGAGCCAGCATTTGTTTTCACACCATTCTTCTATGTATAGAATTCACGAAATTAATAATGTTTATCAAAATGTAAATGCAAAACTGTATGGTTATTTTAATTTATAACATAATAAATATAACAAGTTACCTTACGATAAGTGGCCATCATCGCTTACAGACACTGGGCCAGAGTAATTAGTACACAATTAAATGGACACCTTGTGCTGTAAATGATGCCGCAAACCACAATATCTAATTTGTTTTGTTCTTTGTCCCTGTAAGTACAATGGCTCACACAACAGTAATGCTATGTATTGTTGTTTGGTGGTGGAATAACTGGTTAGTGGGTGGTACCCACCCAATAATCCTTGTACGAAACCTTACCACTGGTAAAAATTATAATATTTTTATCTCACAATTTCAGCTTGATGCTACTTTTGCTGCATTTCTTGACTTCTTATGGATGGCATACAATGTAAGTACCCATTATCTGTTCCTTATATAATTAAGATAAGATCTTTTAAATCTGTGACAGATTATCTGTGTTTAATAAAATATATTTTTTAATTAAATTCGGTAAAACTTAAAAATAATAAAATATAATAAAACAGGTCCAAAAAGCTTTAAGAAGTAAAAGAAAACATTTGTATCATCTTATCTTATTATCTTTAGTTATATTTAAGTTTTACTTTATTGACTTAGCAATCCCCCTACACAACGACTCATAGATATGTCCAGCTGTTACTTCATAGCTTATGTACTTCAAACACCTGAACAATCTTTCTTTAAGGGGAAGAGGCTTAAAATAATCGAATAATTTATTAAATATATAGTAAATATTTTAAATTTGTTAATTGAAAATTCAATATATTAATGCTTGAAATTGCTTGTTGCGAACAAGGTAGGTACACCTACCAAGTGTAGGTGTTAGCATAAATAGCAAAATTATAAAAAAGAATTTACTTATCGTTTTCATAAAAAGGCACGCAATTATGATAATTCTAATTGTTCTACTCCCTGCTCTAATCACTTAAAACGTCACTACAGTTACTTCTGATAAGCACGTCCTAATATTATTAAAAGTTTTTACTCTCATTTCAGATTTATTGCTGGTTATGCGTGTTATCGCAGTATCAAATAATATTGGACATGCAGTCACCGAACATAGAAATTTTAGTTGAATACTAATAGTGTTATTTAATCGAGTGAACTGCAAAACATCAAAGGTTGTACCAAGTCTCCAAATGTATGTAAGCATTGTTTTTAAATATGCAGGTCACAAAATAATAACTAGACAGCAAATAACATTAAACTAAAAATTTTTTACTTAAGCATTTGTTTGTTAAAATTCATTTAAAACTATGAACTTATTCAATGTTTATTTTATTAAAATCTCTTGATGCTTGTAATGATTATTAAGTAAACAATGATATATAGAGGTGTAAAAAAATATTATGACCAATCAAATTTAATTAATGATAGTGTAGTAGCTTATGTTAGAATTAATGTGTTCGACTTTAACAAAGATCCTTAAATATTAGTAGTATATTAGTTATAATAACATTATATATGATTGTTATTAAATGGCAACACTAATACATCAAATAAAATTTGGATAAACGTAATTCATGATTTGCAATTTTTGGTGCAAAGAACATTCCAGTGAATATAACATTACAACATACCTTTAATATAAATATGATAGCTGAACTAATTGATAAATAAAAAACCTTAGTTGAATACAAATGCAATTTAGTTGTATTCTATCTGTATTTTCTATTTCTGAGATTTCATTGCGTACGATGTGTCTCAAACAATGGTAGCAAGAGTCGATTAGAGGTAAATTTTACACAAGGCCCAGACAATGTTTATGGTATTGGAACACCAATCCTGCAAGAAAATTCCAAAGGAAGGCAAAGCAACTCAAAGTTAAATTAAACTAAACATACTTGAAGTTTCACTTAACAGATGTTGATCTATCAAAATTAAAATATACTTTATTCAAGGAGGCTCTAGCGAGCACATTTGTTTATCATTTTACAAAATTAAGCTACCATAACAGCCTGTAAATGTCCCACTACTGGGCTAAGGCCTCCTCTCTCTTTTTGAGGAGAAGGTTTGGAGCTTATTTCACCATGCTGCTCCAATGCGAGTTGATGGAATACACATGTGGCAGAATTTCAGTTAAATTCGTCACATGCAGCTACCATTGACTTGGAATGTAGATTCTACCGAGTAGAAACTGAGACAATTCTGACTGAATCTCTTGCCGGATGCAAGTGATTCAGTAGTGTTGAGGGGTCGTGTGTTTTGGTTTGACAAATTTTATTTGATGATTAATGACCAAGTTTACTGGACATCTCACTGGAAATATTAAATATAATTCATGATGTGTTTGACCTTTTAGTATTAAAAATATTCATGTAAAAGTAGCTAAATTTTGACTGTTTAATATCGTTACAAAGAAATAGATTCATTTTAATGTATACTAAAGATAAGATAAAAGACAGTAATATTATAAAAAGTATGCTTTGAATCTGATGATTTATTGTATAGTAATAAATCTGACTGAATGCTTTTCTTGTCTTAGTTGGTCATGACCTGTGAACCAAATAATCTACGTTACAAAATAAAATAATCAGTTGATTGTTAAAGCGCAATATGGATATAAAAGTTTTTTTTTTTTAATTAAGTCTAGCACAAAATTACAATAATTATTGTTGAGTTGATTGATTGATTGGTTTTATTAGAAATAGTGTTCAATATAATCGACAGCATTAATTAGTGTAAAATACATATATTTTATTGTAAGTAATCAATGAAATCAATGTATTTTTGTAATAAATTATGTAATCGTAATTATATATATTAAAATATTGTCAAAGTAGATTAAGTTTAAAGTGCCTGATAGCAATGTATATCCGATTCCAATAGCATGAGTAAAAATAAATAAACGGCTTTGATCCTGAATTTACATGACGTCATTGCTCGAGAAATATAATCTGTGGCGTTTATGAGATTTGTGAAAAAAGTATTTATGTCTATTATAAATAAAGATATATTAATCAAGAATCGTTCGTAATAATATAATATTTTGACTTTGACTATCAAATCTCATGGAATATTGAAATCTATGTTTTGTTTATCTTTACTTGTACTGCCATTGGAATGTAGTATAGATGCGATTGTTACGTTTTTTAATAGTTATGGCATTTTACTATTAGTTATGTATAAGTGCAATTATATGAAAAACCTCCGTCCATTTTTCTGACTTTATTTTTTAATTACAATTAAATTTGTCTAGCATTTACTATTATATATTATTGTTAATGTAATAGCTGGTTCACATTGCTATATCTATTGTAATATATTTCCATATATAACCATACAAATTTACTTGATTTTGTCTTTAAAGGCTGATGGTTATTATATTGGAAAATGGTTCGTTTTGCTCATTAAGTGATTCAGATACTACTATTGGCTTGTTAAATACTTAGTATGTCTTTGAATAACGGTTAATGTATGAATAAAACTGGTGTACTGGTGTTAGGGCTTAGTGCAAGCTCGTCTGGGGAGGTATCACCCACTCATCAGACATTCTACCGCAAAACAGCAGAACTTGGTATTGTTGTGTTCCGGTTTGAAGGGTGAGTGAGCAGTTACAGGCACAAGGGTTGGTGGCGCATTGGCGATGTAAGCGATGGGTAACATTTCTTACAATGCCAATGTCTATGGGTGTTGGTGACCACTTAACATCAGGTGGACCATGTTCTCGTACGCCTACTATACGATACTTTAAAAAAAAACTTGTAATGAATATAGTATAGAGATATTATCTGCCATAAATTTACCAATACAATTGAAAATTGTCAATGTCAATAAGATGAATTAGGGTTTTATCTGTATGAACAGTTATTAATATATACTTGTATTGCAACAATCAAGCAGCGCAGACAGCAACAAAAGGGTTCGACTTGATGCGAACCAGCTCTAATATATAAGTATTACTATGTTATATATATAAAATGTTCATATTGAAATATTGAATGTTTGAATCTCAATTGTATTAAAGTTTTCCTTAATAAATTAATTTTGCCTTTATATTTCCACCGATAAAATTGTATATGATATTTTGTATCAGATGTTTCTTATTATTTAATAAAAGGGATATTTTATATAAATTTGTGTTTTAAATATAGCTTGTGAGATTTTTGAAGAGTATCTTATATATAATAAAATATTATAATTAATGTGTAGTATAGACGAAGGTGTAGCTAAATGAGCCGGTTGGTAGATACTTGCCTTTCGCGCCGAAGGTTGTGGGTTCGATTCCCACCCAGGACAGAAATTTGTGTGCATGAACATGTCTGTTTGTCCTGAGTCTGGGTGTAATTATCTATAAGTATGTATTTACAAAATAAAAGTAGTTTATGTAGTATATCAGTTGTCTGGTTTCCATAGCACAAGCTCTGCTTAATTTGGGATCACATGGCCGTGTGTGAGTAATGTCCCAGGATATTATTATTATTAAGTAATAATTATTTACATGCAAAGTAATAGCTGATAGTTTATGACAACAACAAGCAGTAACAATATAAAGTAACAGTCACTGCTGGGCTAAGGCCTCTTCTTCAGTTTTAAGGAGAAAGTTAAAAACTTATTTCAACATGCGGCTTCAATGCATGTAGGTGGAATACACATATGGCAGAATTTCAGTGAAATTAGACACATGCAGGTTTCCTCACGATGTTTTCCTTCACCGTCAAACACGAGATGAATTATAAACACAAATTAAGCACATGAAAATTCAGTGGTTCTTGCCCGAGTTTGAACCCACGATCATCGGTTAAGATTCACGCGTTCTAACCACAAGGCTATCTCGGCTCTTAATAACAATATATTAATTATTTTTCTTCATGAATATATTAATTTAACATCCAACAATTAAATACTTGTTATCTATATACATACAAATAATAAAAATGTAGTGATCGCTGTCTGTACATGGAAGAGATATGTGTCTATTATCGGGGGTCTTTATCAACGCAATAGAACCCAAAACATTGATTGTTTTCTAACAATTCTTTTTTGTCTTTTTGTCTGTGCGTTTGTGCGCGCATATCTTAGGAACGGCTTAACTGATTTGGTTGCGGTTTCACTAATGTATTATGGCAAATGTCACTTAAAATTTACTGTTTGTTTTATTTTAAAAAGTTATGTCAAATTAAAGAATCATGTCGAATATTTATTCGGTAAAAATGCTATAAAATAACTGTTCAGTTGAATTCGCTGAAACTTAAGCTATCTATAAATGATAGTCTGTAAGATTATGATGATTGAAAGTTAAAGTTAAAAAATGGAAAGTTTCAGAGACATAAGTCTTCTAATGTAAGTGGAGCTCAATATGATTAATCATATAGGGTTATATAATAGGGTTCAGCTTATGCTGGACAATCGCCGGTTAAACTTGCCCACGCATATATGTAAAGCGTGCCGACTGCCGCGCAGTTACATGCAGCGAAAACAGATATGTCGGAGACGCACGGCGCTCACTGCTAACAAGAATCTGGTAAACCTCTGTATTCGTTTTGTTAGGATAGTGGTTTATTAAAAAACTATATATATTACATCGGTAATATATATGTAAAAAAATATAACAATATATATAATACACATTTCTTTTGTTACTACGTCTAACTAGCTAAAGTAAAGGATAAATGTTATATGGAAGTCTGCGATGTTAAAGTAAGAAGGTTTCCCCGAAAGCGGATGACTCCAATCCTGGTAAAAAATGGACAGTTTCAGAGATTATTATGTAAGTTGAGCTCAGATAAATATGATCAATATGTAATGCGCGCCGACTGCCACGCTGTTACATACAACGAACGCAAGCATGTTATGAATAGTCGTTTTTATAAAGATGGCTCTTTGTTACAGTTTTGACATATTTCAACAGGTAATTGAGTAGGTTGTTTGAAAATACTGATACTTAAATATTAGGTCCTTACATATGAAATTAGCGTTTTGTCGTACTGACCACTTTGATCTGAAATATCTCCTCTTTGGTTAAGAATTCCAAATTCAAATTTATAAATTCCTTTAGCTGGTACATTTGATTTTTGAAAACAGTCATTCATTTGTTTTTTTTTTTCACATAATTTTTTTCTTTGGCGTCGCTTAATACCGCACAATGGAAAACATGAAATATTGGTATATTTACGAGAACGAGTTCTACCGTGGCACCAGTGCTACAGAAACAGCTCGAAGGATTAATGATGCGTACGGCGCTGGTGTCGCAAAAGAAAGCATGGTACGTTTTTGGTTTCAACGTTTTCGTTCTGGAAATTTCGACCTTCAGAACCAACCCCGTGGACGCCCGGAGACCAAAGTGGAAAATGAAGAATTAAAGGCTATTGTGGAAGCGGATCCATCACAAAGCACTTCAGAGATAGCTGCAGGCTTCGGGGTAAGTGATAAAAATGTAATATCCACTTGAAGCAAATCGAGAAAGTAAAAAAACTTGAACGATGTGTACCTCATGAATTGAGTGAATCGAACTTGCAAACACGCGTCGACTGCTGTGTTACTTTGCTGAACCGACACAATAATTAAGGGATTTTAAATGGAAATGCCGAGATGGCCCAGTGGTTAGAACGCGTGAATCTTATCCGATGATCGTGGGTTCAAACCCGGGCAAGCACCACTGTATTTTCATGTGCTTAATTTGTGATTATAATTCATCTCGTGCTTAACGGTGAAGGAAAACATCGTGAGGAAACCTGCATGTGTCTAATTTCATTGAAATTCTGCCACATGTGTATTCTACCAACCCGCATTGGAGCAGCGTGGTGGAATAAGCTCCACAACCTTCACCTCAAAAGGGAGAGGAGGCCTTAGCCCAGCAGTGGGACATTCACAGGCTGTTACTGTACTGTTACTGTAAATGGAATCATTACTTGTGATAAAAATTGGATACTGAAAGATAATCGGAAGCGCTCGTCGCAACGGCTGAACCCTGGAGACCCAACCAAATCCTGCCCTAAACGAAAATTGACTCAGAAAAAGTTACTTGTGAGTGTTTGGTGGACTAGCGCCGGTGTCGTTCACTACAGCTTTCTATAATCTGGCCAAACGATTACGGAAGATATCTATTGACAGCAACTGCAAACCATGAAGGAAGAACTAGCTGCTAAACAAACGAGATTGGTCAATCGTTCTAGGCCACTGCTGCTTCACGACAACGCAAGACCACACACTGCACAACAAACAACCACTAAGTTAGATGAGCTACAACTGGAATGTCTGCGATATCCACCGTACTCCCCGGACCTTGCTCCAACAGATTACCATTTTTACCGGAATTTGGACAACTTCTTACAAGGAAAAAAATTCAACTCCGATGCGGCAGTCCAAACCGCCTTCAAAGAGTTCATTGATTCTCGCCGCCATGGTTTTTTTAGTAAAGGGATCAATGAACTACCTATGAGATGGCAAAAGTGCATAGATAACAACGATGCATACTTTGATTAATTAAATATATTTTACAAAAAAAAAAAACACTTTATATTCCTCCCGTACAAAACGCCAATTTCATATGTAAGGACCTAATATTTGTTTTCGGTTTGTAAATAACTTTGTGAGTTAAAGATTAGATAGGTATTTCCTTTCGTCGCCGCATATATTTTTTCTCGTTATTTTGTTAAATTTATACTTGGTTAGTTGACAATAAGTACTTATTTAAAAAAAAAAACAGATTTACGTTTTAGTTTTAAAAGGACACAATATCCTGTGAAGGTATCGTTTGCAGTTACACTAAATAAAGCACAGGGAAATACATTCAAGTTTGTCGGAATAGATTTAAGGAATGATGTTTTTCTCAAGCCCAATTGTATGCTGCTCTATCTAGACCCGGTTGCGGCAAAAACCAATAAATACTAATATCCCACGAAAATAAAATAAAAATGTTATATATATTGAAATATTATGTCTGCTCTTTGTGATTTTTTTTAAGTTGTACGCGGGTGAAGCCACTAGCATAGCTAGTTAGTATTAATTCATATTTTATTATATAATATATATAATAATTAATAATTTACATTAAATTGTTTTGAGCGAACGCCGAACTTGTCAGCTACTTATAAATTTTTCATAAATAAGAAGTGCTACGAAATAAGACTATTTCGCGGCAGACAGCAACTTGTAATGTTTTCTGAAGTGCAAAATAAAACCAGTAAATTGAAAATTCTTAATATTTTAATGGAGATTTCGTTCACGTTATCGTTAAAAATAAAAATCAGTTCATAAAAGTGTTTTAACATAACAAATAATTTCGATACAAGCCTATACCCAATTATTATTTTAATTACAACTTTATTACAATTTTAAAGATTATCTTAGATTACGATACGATAACGAAGCCTTTAAATCATAATGAACAACTTTTCCTCTCATATTGCACAATAAAATAGCATAAATATATATAATTTTTTCATTATAAAATGACATAAAAAATTTAATTTGCATAAAAATAGACTAAAAATAATACACTGGAATGGACATGAGTATTTAATTGTCATGCGTGAGTCCTTAAAATAAAATAAAGTAATACTTTATGGAATGTCAACATTTCAAAGGAAATCGTTTGTTTTTAAATTGATGTTACAAAAGAAATACAGGAGACGAATTCGAATTACACTTTATCTAAAAACGTACAACTAAGATTCCGTACTTTGTTTTTGCTTCGTTGGTTTACCTTCCAACAGTAACCAGTTGCTTTACTGGCATAGTCATAGAGAGGCTTCGATATAAATTCTATACATATATATATATATATATCATGTATGTGTGTATATATACATATACATATATATACTTTTTATATTATTCGCGAATTCTAGAAAATAGTTGTAGTACGGATTACAATTAAAAAAATCTACTTAAATTCTACAAAATAAAACGTGTAACAGAATTCTCTGAGCATTTTCGAGAAACAAAAAAAAATCCTGTCATAACTAAAAAACGACATATTTACATTGAAATCTTATTTCGTATAATAAAATATTATACAATACTTAATCTATAATTTACAAGGTTATTCAATACATCGCCTAAGTACAATGTCTAACTATTTTACAATAATTTACAAAGCTTATTTTAAAACATTAAAGTGATATGCAATAAGCTATAGATATAGCTTGCGGGTAAAAATAATCCGCTATTTTATTCGCACTAACAAAATACTGTTTTGGCTCAAATTTTACCGCCATTAAAATTACACACGACGCCATCTTGTGACCATAGGGTATAGACAATTTAACAAATTTATTTAAAACATAGTTTTTTATTAATTTCAAATATTTTTATGTGTTGTATTATTTTTTTTTGGCACAGGCATGTTTTAAAAATAAACATGTTAATAATTTGTGAGTATTTCATAAATTCTTCTTTGTACGATTCAAATGATACTTTAATATCGAATTGAAATTCAAATTAAGTTCCATTTTCAAAACAGAAAAAATAACAAACCACGCTTAAAAACAGTAACAATAAATAAACAAGTATCGAACGTACAAATCAACGCTATAAGGAAAATTCCTTTGAATATTTCAAAACTTTCGTCACTAACGTAAACATGGCTATGAGCTGGTGGAATACCAATTAGTATTCGGTGGCGCGGACTTGTCTACTGGTTGGTGCGAGTGAGACGCATGCGCTGAATGCGCTTGAGGATGATAGAGATGGAAAGAGGATGGAGGATGAAAGAACTGTGATTGGTCCAATGAGGATGCGTAGTCCAAAGCACCGGGGACTGCCGAATATGCCTGAGGCTTCAACGGCAACGGAGCCTCTCCTAAATACGGATGCCTTAACGCTTCGGAATAAGCACTATTATCGTAAGGCAAGGCATACTGTTGCTTGTCTCTCGGCGACACTGACCCCGGCGGCGTCATTGCTGAATGATAATCTGCATATCCTCCATAGGCCAAGGAACCTATATCTGTACCTTTGTGACCTAATTGTTCACCGTATCCAGAACCTTCGCTCCCAGGTGGTGTTGGCAAGGGTCCTGATTGACCATCGCTAGAATAATATCCCGTTCTGCCATCTCCTAAGAAATTACTTCTAATAACGCTTTCTCGGTTCGCGTAAAGTTGTCTTAGCAATGCTGAAGCTGGTGTTGACGTATGATTACCTGGTATTTGACGATTTAGATGGTTTAAGTGGTGATTCTGGGTGCCAATCCATTGTATGGTCGATTTTTGTTGCTGCTGTTTCAATAGTGCATCGGTGGAAAAATCAGTCGGCCGATGCGCTATTTCCTTTCCATCCAACGCTACCGATGGCAAATGTTTGGACATAGCATTTTCTAGATCTCTAACGGATGTAGCGTCGGTACTTTCTGGAAGCGCTAAATTTGTTTTGTTCATATCGCGGTCGGCGGGTGATATGGCGGCCCCGGGATTAGAGGAACTCTTTCGTCTCTCTTCTTCCTTCTCCGCTTCGTCTTCGCAATCTGTTGTATGTTTTCGTTTCTTCAGTCTTCTAGCTGGCATTGGGGAGGTTCTCTCTTGGTTTGTGTGGAGTGGTATGGGTTGTGTGTCGTTTAGTCTTGTTAAATGTGTGACGTCAGACGTTTGTGGAGCAGTTGAAGCGGAATCATTATTGGTGGGTGCTTCGGTTCTCTCTGCGGTGTGCCGCTGCGGGGGTGGGGGAGCTCCGGGCGTGTCAGCATCTGGGGGGCCATTTTCTGGATCACCCGTGGTTTCTTCGCGCTTTACTCCTTGTACGCTTTCTTCTAGCTGACAACAGTCCATCACAGTGTTTGGATACTCACGTCCGCTGAAAAGTAAAAATTATCTTTAATACTTGTCTTTCTACAATCTTATAAAACTTTAACAAAATATAGAAAAACTGAAATAGTGTTTATAAATTCAAATAATAATAGATTAAAATTGTAATATTACTTTTTAATTGTTATCTTTATTAAAAAAAATTAGCTAATGTTAGATCCTCCTCCTAACATTCTTTTCTACAGAGTGCAATACTCTTTCTTACCTTATAACATAATTAACGCAAATAATGTTCTGCTCTTCGGCGTTCTTTGAGGAGCAGACAACTGTGGCGCATGTCTGCATCCACGTGTAGCCTCCCAGCTTGTTCATCAGTCTGTAGTAATGTGTCAGCACTTGACCTTTGTTCATTACTGTAAGAAAATTATATATTTCATGAGCATTTTGTCACGGACACATAAGCCACTGAAATTATATGAAATTTATATAAATCTATCTGTGTTTTTGTCTGACAGAAGGCCTGTTTAGTGCGAGATAATATAGCGTGAATGGTTGGCTGAGGCGTGATGATCGTTTTAGTTTTATTATACTGATTGCTGGTACCACTACTATTAAAAGAATTTTTTTCATAAAACACCACCCTTTTTAACCTTTAGCCAATTGGCCTCTCAAATGTCTGAGAGATTTTATCAGCCTGATACCGAATCCCATTGTTACTTTTTCTATTCTCCATCAGAATTTAGTATCCGTTGACGACTATCGATGTTTTGAAAAGTTGTGACGGTGTACATCATAAAATTCTAAATATTTTAGGGTATTTGTTATTATGGCTACAAATTAAAAATTTAAACATCATAAAAACCACCAAGTAATTATTACTTCACTTTCCATGGACGGTTAATATTAATCAGACGAAAGTCACTCAGTATGACGAATTAAGCAAAATATGCATATTTAAATAATTTTATTTACATACAAATAATAACGATTAATCATATAATTCAACCGCCATAATTATATTTATTGTAACTAAATCAGGACAGATACTCATAATCGCGACCTTGAATTAGCGACTTAAATCATTTGATGACGATCGCATAGAACAATAATGATTTTTATATAACGTGCGTTATCATCAGACACGACAGTCTTGAGACAACATCGCGATGATTTTGATAAGAAAAAAAAAACATATGGAAAACTGTTTCAGATAAAATTGAACTATCTGTACCTACCAAACAGCTCGACAGCTGCGTGGTGGAATAACCTCTAAAAACCTTTTCTAAATTGGCAGTGAACTTAGATTTTTCAATATTTTTTTGTTTTAATATTTACACAGTACAGTACAGTACGGTAATAGCCTGTGAATGTCCCACTGCTGGGCTATGGCCTCCTGAATTTAATATTTACTCATTTTAAATCAATAGGTATTTTAGTTAAACATTCATATGTGACATTCTAAGAGCTTTTCTTTAAAACTTAAAGTCTTGCGTGTGTACTAATCAAAAGTTGCATTATATTCCATACATACAAAAGACAAAGTGTTCGACATGTGTATTGTGTACGTGAATCATTAAGACAAACATGTTTTTTGGTTTTGTTGTTTTATTGTTTATTGTTGTTTAATTTACAATACGCTTGGCTCCGCGCCAAAACTTAGGCGTCATTTGTTAATAGTAACTTATTGTTGTGGTAAATTGTTATGGGTTTGATTTTGTTTTTAGTTTATCGATTATTGAGATGGCTTAGTGGATAGGACTCATGGTTCTTTATTACACCTTTTCAACCTTTATTTAACTGTCTATCTAATGTATTTACTGTTGGTTTTTCAAAATAGATAAAATAAAACAAATAAAATTAAAGGTCCCGGGGTTTAAATATAATAAATTCTGGATTTTTTTGTTTTTGTTTTGGTTATTTGACAAAACAAGCAAAATCTACCAATCGATATATAAATATTATAAATAAATAAAAAATAATTAATTTCCTCTCACAAATTCAAAATGTAATACGTTTAAGGTTATGACAATCTTTTGCGTGTGAAACCAATTTTATTTAAAAGTCTTACCCCTCCATAACTAGAAATTACAATAAGAGATTTTTAATAATATAAGTATACATTATTGTTATACAATAATGAATGGGTAAGTAGAGCTTAAAAATAAGTAAGCTATCTCGTCCACGGCGGCAAATCTCAAAGAAAATTAACCAACTGCGCAGGACATAGGTATTTTAGTGCACAAGTGTGGACGCAAACACACGCAACCTCAGAAGGGCGGCAATCCGACACGACCGGAAGGAACTTTGTTTTAACTAGGATCTAGGACTAAGTTTTATATGTACAATGTACATGTATAGTAAGATATGATACTTTGTATTGATAAAAATAGGATAGATGCTGCTATTGTTCTACTTATAATTTTAAAAGATTTTAAACAAAACTTTAATATCATACTCTTTCAAAATAATTTCAATTTAACTCTGCTAAGAAACTTGGCTCGGTTATTTTTATTTTCAAATGTGTATGAGCAATTATAATATTTAAAAATCGATAATTATATTATTTCAAATATGAGCTAATATGGTTGTGTAACGAAAAAATTAATCGTATTTGTGTTAAATCGAGTATCCTTATCGATTCAAACGATTGTTTTCGATGATTCGTCCACCCATGACCCAATAAGAGTGAAATCAATCGACAATAATGTCGTAACGCCACTTCGTATTCAGTGTGTGCGAATAGAAATTCATGTCAAGACAAGCCTTCAAGGTAGCAGGAAAATTTATTACTGATCTCCTTTAAAAAGTTTCAACTTGTAAATTCAAATTAATATTAACGATAAACTTTCTAATTTAGTCGCATAGTTGTATTAATTAAACTTAATATATAATAATAATTAAGAAACGAGATGGTGCTGTCAATTTTGGATATGCACCATAATTTTCAACGGAGAAGGAAATCATAGTGATATCTGCATATGTCGCAGTGTAGCAGCGTAGTGGAATAAGCTAAATATCAAAGAAAAGGTATTTGCCTAACAGTGGGGCATTTATGGGCTGTTACGTCACTTACTAATAGTAAGGTTTGAGCATTTTCTTGTCATATAAAAAAAAAGTTAAAACCAGTCTGAGAAAAAAGTCAATATATCTGATCTGATATTATACTTATTTTTATAATAACTAACAAGCCTACAAATATTTAAACTAATAAATGAAACCTCTTTTCTCATTTTTATAATAAAAAATAAAAAATGCCTATTTCGGGACTTCATGAGGGCTGATACTTATATTATTATGTTCTTGAAGACACCTATGACATAGACAATAAATGTTAAAACCAAATCATTTGTCAAGAACGAATTAATTATTATTATATACCTATAGTATTACGTATAAAAAAATATCCTTATAACTCCATGTTTAGTTAGAAGAACCTTCAATCACACATATATTTCTCTTGATTAACTCATCGTACGCTTCCTTATATACAAAAGCGGAAAATATATAACCAAATAAAGTCCTCCGTCCGTATGTATGTGATATCATTATTTTTCCACGTATCCGTCAGAATACAATTTAGGCCTAGCGCCATACCCGACTGTTTGTGATTTGAATAATAATATCCTAGCATCATTTCGTTTCCTTTCCACAGACTTCGACGTGGGAAATGTCGGCTCTTAATGCTTCTTGAGCCTTTATCCATTTCTTAGGAATGTTATAAAGCTGTAGACATTTTATATTTTTTAGTAATAATTCGTCATTTTATACAATTGTCATAACTCATCACATCAAAACATTTTTATTTATTTACATACTTTTACTATTGTTATTGTAACCCCGGTTCGGAATGTTGATAATCGGGAGTGATTTATTATTATATCGAAAAGAATCGGAAAGACAATCGTCGATTACTCTTTTATAAAAATATACAAAATTGATGATTGATTTGATGAAAGTATATAAAGTTACAACTAATTATTTCTACATGAAACACAGCAACAACTCAATCAATACTTTGTTGTCAGATATTCCTATATAAACTGAAACGAAATAATAGAACATGACGCTATAAGAATATGACGGTTAAAGTAAAACCTTGCATTCTACATTCTTGTGTAGAATTCGGTTTATCGTGCTTCTGAAACCTAAGGCCAATTTATATGAAACTTATGTTTATGCTACTGTTGGTAGGGATTTTTGGAAGCCCTGCCTTTGCCCTTGCATTGCCCTTCTGGGTATCGCCTACTCATCAGCTAGCCTACCGCTAAATATAATACCTCTAAATACTTTGTATTACTGTATTCCAATTTGAAGAGCGACAAAGCATCTAATTACAGGAACAAGGGATGGGTCTTAGGTGCCATGATTGGTGGCGTATTTACAGCGTATTTATTATAGCGCTAATGTCAATGCAATTGGTGACTACTTGATTGATGATCACTTGCTTTGTTTTACTACAAATAGCAATGTAATATTTCGTTGGACGTAATGTCAACTTAATTAAATAGAGTTGTATTTATTGCCTATGTTAATGATGTAAATCTAAATGAAGCAATTTTATACATTGCGTAGGTATATTGTGTTTCAAAAATCACGAAATCAATTGCCAACTTATGTAACCATACACAAAACAAGATGGCCGCCGATTAAATCGAATCACGGAGCATCGACGTCATTTAGTAACTTTTTCACTACAGCCGTTGATAGCTTTACGAGACCATTAATTTGAATTTAAAATGCACAATATACAGATGCCGGTCAAATGTGGACATTTCTGGTGTAGAATAACAATTGTATGAATTAACATACAACACCGGGTGTTTGCTAGAAAGCGGGTAATTTGGTTACAACCGTACACGCGAATGGGATTCATGATTCTGATATAAGTGTATAATATTAAAGTATGTGTGGTAATAAAATTAGAAGATTATGGCTAAAACTTCCGTCACGGAGCGATGGCAGAATTTTAAGTTGTAGACATGTTAAATTATTATTAGTTTTAAATACATCATTGTAAAGATATTTATTGGCATTACGTTGGGAAATTCTTAAATATAATTAAGCTCCAGAGCAACTTTCGGCAACAGCGATAAATCTTAAGGCTGTGTACAAGATTGTGTATTTATAGTGAGCGATTAATAAAAGGCCATCGGACTTTCCGAAAACAAATTATTAAAAAAAAAGATATTATATATATTATTAAAAGTAAAGAGTATAAAATGTTTATTAATTATAACATGGAACCTTAACGTGCCACGGAGAGCACGTTATTTCCACAACCGCAAGGTTAAGATCTCATTCAAAATCTTATTATTCAATCACCTCGCAAAAAAGCAGCATCACTCAAAAAAAGCTTAGTTATGTAATCTATGAAATATATTATAAAGAGTTACTTACAATCAACATGACATTTTCTAAGTTTATTCGCATCTTCGCCGTGACATAGAGCATATAGATTTTTCCCTGTAAGTTCTTCAGCTGTATATCCCAGCAGCTCTGACACCCTGCTGATATACACAAAACATATCATTAATATTACGATACGTGCAAAATTTAATTTAATTCAATAATAGATTAATTTCAATACGTAGATGTAAAACGCCTGAAGCTATCAACTTTAAGGTATTTTAAATGCGAATAAGAATGTATTGGTTACAGAAGATTCAAATATTTAACATAATTATATCGTATTTATTTATTTGTAAAACACTTACAGCATACATATAAAACATTGAAAAAAATGAATTTATAAAACAATAATAGTATATCTAATATGCATGTTAATTACAAGTGTACATAGGCATTTCCAAATTCGAAGTAATGAAATTAAAATTAAAAGTAACAAAATTTTATCAGTAATTTATAGAAATGTCAAAATAAAATTATCAATTAATGTCATTTTTATATTTCAATACAGTTCAACAATTACTTTTGATTGGATGTCTATAAGTTATGTATTTGTAATACCTGGGCTCGCAATGCGCTATTCGAAAGTCAAAGCCGATCCTCGTGACAAACATATCGGACTCCAATCTGATTTCGTGGACCGACGGCGGTGGCAGTGCTATAGCCAACGCCACCATACCCAATAGCGCTGGAGGAGTCTTGCGACTATGTGAAAATGTATACTGCGGTCGCAGGCGGCAAAGCATCAGTACTACCTAAAACAAAGAAAAGAGTTTTTATTATGGTAAAAGAAAAAAAATGGATATCGGTTTGTGGAATTCGTTGACTTTGTAGATACAACTAGAAAGGGAGCATAAAATTGATAATACAGTACAAATATACTTCATTATGTATATACCTATAATGGGAGGAAAAAAACCTAAAGAAAAATTAGTATATAGTGTTGGACACCTAGATTATTTGAATAGTTAATGTAGTGTTCAGATGTAATTATATCTTAATAATCTTAGCTAAGACTTTTCAAATTTAAGATTAAATGCGAAACTTGGTTTACAAAGAAAACAAACTTTCAGTGATTTCGAACAGAATCAGAGAGGTTTAAGTCACGTATACAAATTCCCAGGTAACTCCTAAAGTTAAGAAGGATGAACTAATTTGAAATTTTCGCAATAAACGCTTCGCCTGTGGCACAAAAGCCATATAGAGGGTTACAAACGATTTTCTCTAATTGCTCTGTCGATATTTACGAATTGTATGAGCAATTTAGATGTAGATAAATACGAATTATGGCTTTAATTCACAAAGTACTAATCTCGAGATGTATAATTTATTCTACCATGAATTTGATTGCTTATGGAAACAGAACTGAATTTAAGTAAAGATGTAGTTGAAGACGAAATAACTAATATTCACTTAAAAGACTTAAGCTCGTCTAAAAGTAAAATTATGGTTTGACAAAAGATAACAAGACAATAAGAAGACATCCTAAAACTGATAAATAAACGAGACATAACCACCGGAAACAATCTATTAAAGACAGTTTAACCAACCTAGTACGTTATTCGCAAGTCGCTAGAGATATAATCACATTTTATGTTCTAACACCGAGTTAAGGCAAAAATTATGGACCACAATTCGCCCTGAGGCACCCCACGCCGAGCAATAACTCTAACAATAATATTTGTGATGCAAGCCGGATAAAACCCGTGCGAAATTATTTAAGTGTAATAAAATGGTAAATCGTTTATTTATACGAATAAACGATTTGATTTTTCAATGTTTTAAGCCATTTTCATTGTTTGAAAGGTAAAGGTAAAGTGCTATTTCTGGCTGGTTTACATGGTAAAATCGCCATTACAAACTCGTAGGAGATTCACTATAAGCTTACATGTTTTGAAATTAAAACTAAATATATAAATTGTTAATGAAATACTTTTGGGATCATGAACACAGTAGATTTAATTAATGATAATTAACATTGGATGATTAACACAAAACAAACGAACAAAATAATTATTTCTGATTTATTATAAAATGTTGTAATTCTGTAATATATCATGAAATTTTGTTCCAAATGCTGTCAAAACTATCATAAATATATAAATAACTGATTTGAATTATATAAAGTGATGTTTGGTAGAACAATAAAAACGGCACTTGGCGTTACGACGTATAAGCGTTGGGTGATAACGGCTGTGAACGGACGGACAAATCACTAACCGCACACTATGACCAATTGAAATAATCATATTTCATTAAATGATTTCAAATTATTTGATGCGACGTGGACAGCGTAAATTTTTTTTAAACAATTGTTATTGAAAGCAATAAGCTTACTGATGACGTACGCGATGTGATGTGACTTATCTAAGATTTAAAACGACAAAATAAGTCAGACGTAAAAAATGAAGAGAACACACATCGTTACAATATCCTTCAACTAGGTTTCGATCATCCATTACAAGAGAAACAAAGCTAGAAGGTAATAGATTGGTTTTTAATGAAAACAAATATTATTGTCTGTTCCAAATCCTAACACAATGAAAAGTGTTTCTTCGTGTCAGATACCCACCCGCCAGTTACCACCCTCTCCGTTTCTCGTATCACGGTCCTTGCTTCTTCCAACCTAGATCGAAAATGAAAATTCAGCTTCCATTTAATTCTCATATTAGATAAGAAAAATGTCCACATATTTTCGTACCGTTACAGAAATCAACTTGTTAAAATCAAAATCTAATCATTCGTCAAGTGAGCTCTTGCGAGTACAAGCAAGTTTTAAAGTCATGTTACTAGACTAAAATGTAATATACCACTAGTTCGCAATGTAGATTCTACGGAGAAGAAATAATACTCTGAAAGTTCAATTGACTATTTTCATACGTTTTTGAAATTAGGATCATTACTGCTGGATACCAGGTACCAAAATTGATTAGATTAGCAAGAGATTTTAGAACTCTAAAAAAAGCTAATTTAAATTTAAATATAGGTGTGATTACTCGTATTTGTATGTGTTTTAGCTGTTTCAACTGTACTTCAAGTAAAAACATTCTATATTTAAATCTTTTTTAACTTATTTGTCACTTTTTATATTTTCAATAAGACTACTTATATAATCATCACATTAAAGAGTGTATATTTGTATTCTTACCCTGTAACCAGAGGATTTGAAGTGGCAACCCCTCTTCGTCAGGGTGCTTTTCATTCGTATGCAGAAAGCCCTGTCCATCCCTCGGTACAGCGACCCACTCGCCGCCAGGCTCATTTGTGCTGACACTGTGAACAATATTTTATATAAGTAAAAACTTTCTTACCTATTAAACATGAGTAATTACAATGTTCAATTAAAGTTAAGGCTTATTTTTAGCTTTTTTTATACGTCTAACTTTATTGTGTTTTAAAATTCTGTCTTATTTTAATAATCCAGGTGGCCTAATTGTAAGTGCATGTGAAATTTAACAGAAGGCTGCGGTTTAAAATCGGGAGAATCACCACATTATCCATGTGATGATACAACATCGTGAGAAGACCTGTTTATGACGGGTGGAGTTCTGCCAAATGCATCAATCCGCATTAGAGCACAGTGAAATAAGCTCCAAAACTTCCCATTATTTTTAGTCATCTAATGACGTGATATTCTAAAGGCGTATACATACATATGTTGATAGTAAAAATGTTCTTTGTATAAAATTAATTATAGTCCTAAAAATATTCTCCAAAGCCTAAAATTATTCGTTAACGCAGTGTAAATGTTTCGAATTCGAATGATAGCTTGATTGATTACGGCGCATATCTAATTAATGGCTCTCTATCGATGGGAGCTTCGAAGCGTCGTTTAATTGATTTCATTGGAGCTGAGGACTTGGAAAAAACTACCAACGCTTCTCAAACTTCAGTAGTAACATTACATTTTAAACTTGTCCACGTACGATTGTTACATATTTTATATATTTTAATATACAAATTACTATTATTTGACTATTTTATTTAAGGGAATCGTTGTATTCAAATATTTTACATTACTCAATTTAAAAACCTCCATTTTATGCAAAATTGTACAAAACCACGATTATACTTAACAATAGTTACTCCGTGAATCATGTCCCAAATACAAAAGATGATTCACGAAGCGAATGTTCAAGTCAAGTCGGTAATATCTTTCATACGTCTTCCTTATAAAATATTTTTACTGTTGTAATTATTCACAAAGGAAATGCGATTACAAGTCATAATCATGACGCTGACTCCTTGTCACATACCCATAATAATAGAAGATTCTTATTTTAAATATCGAATTTTAATATTAAATTTAATTGATTATTTTATAAATGCTATTAACGTTTCGAAAGTTTGGGAAGCCAAAGATCAGAATAATCACCACCAGATAGATACTTGTATGGCCATCAGACGACAATACAACTTTATCCACGCACTTCACTTGTCCATCACTTCTGTGCTTCTTTCAACACGCCATTCGGAGTACAATCGACGACTGTCACATCAAATCCTGATAGATTTTTTTCCAACACTTTTTTTCCACGTCCAAATTGATTCCTTAGCATCACGTAAAGTGTCTTTAAAACTGGGTTAATAGACCGTCACCTTGAAGAGCTTTAATTTTTTTTAAGGTTTAACATTAATTAACATTTAATTTTGAAATTATTTTTTGTTATCATGAATTTTTCACTTAAGAGTTAAGTTTTACTATGTATTTAGTTATACATTCATAAAATATAAAAGTGGAACATAACGAATACACATTATAATTGATTTCGAATCGCATTTAACATTATAATGAAAGAAATTCTCTATGTATCATTTGATATTTTATTATTAAATAAAATAAATAATCTATCAAAACAAGTACAAGAGCAAACGCGTTAAATGCAGATCATAGTTTTTATAAGAAAATGTTAAATGTACTTCTGAATGCAGTGAAGCGAGTAACGACCGCTATCAGAGAAATTACACCCAGTATTTTTTGTCCATACTCTCTTTTAATTAACTTTAACCTATATTTTGATAAAAAAACTATCTGCTAACGTCTCGAAAGTTAAACGATACGGTTTCCTAAATTCAATAAACATCTGATTCTTTCCCATAACGATAAAATATAATATTAATCAACACAATAAAGGTGCGTACTGGCTCCCCATTGACCATTTCATAAGATGCCAACACCGTGAACGCTCCATAATCTAATTTCAATTTGGTGCACAATTTGTTACATTAACAGTGGGCGATTGGATGAAATTTTGGAACCAGTACAGTCACAGCTTAAAAGGTGCCTTCGAAATGGAGGCACCTTAATTGAATTCCATCTAATTTTGAGATAGAGTTTTTTAAGGCCATTTAAGCTGGCAAAGCTAAGTAAATTGGCTAACGGTATTACGGCTCTATTTAAAAAAATATACGTTTTTGCAGACATTTCTTACAGAACTCTACTACTAGAATCTAAATATTTTAGATTTACCTTTATATAGGAATAGGCGATTTAACATTGTAAGCGGGTTAGAATTACGACGAAATTGCAGTTTAGATTTCATGCAACAATAGATACGTATGATAATGTTTGCATTGATCAATCGATAGGATTATTTATGAGTTTCCAACTGTCCCCACAATACCATAATTTATCCTCATTTACATTATCGCCGTCCATCACGACTATTTCATATAAGCCGCAAATTCCACAGTGGTTTTGAATTTTGATAGCAGACTTTTTTTAATTAAAAACGAAACATGAAAATAGCATATGTTTCATCAAGATGGGTCTAGTTACGAGAATATTAACCGAAGATTGTGAGTTGAAATCTATACACGACTGAGAGATGAATTTTAAACTTAAATTACCTTCATGAAAGTTCATGTAAGTACTTCTTCGACGGTAAAGGAGAACACTGTAAAACTTGCATGTATTGCTATTAAAACTGCCATATGTGTATCTACCATTGCACATTGGAGTGTGGTGGAATAAAGGAAGGCTTAGCCTAGCAATGGGACAATTACAGGCTGCAAATAATTGCTTTTTTATATTTGTTATTGCTTTCAACTTTAATGAAAAAGAAAATTGTTTTTTTTAAGCTAAGTTATTATTTTTGACTTTCCGTTTTGTCTAGTTGATGGAATTTTAAATTAAATTTAAGTCCCCGTCCATCTAATTTTAAGTTTTTATACAGACTAGATTAGATTTTCATAAATATTGGCATAAAATGAGAATTTACATTCTGACGGTACTTTTTAATAAGTATTTATGTTTTTAGTGAACGACATCCATTATTGGGTATTGCAAAAACTTGGATAACTTTTTGTTAAATCTTTGTATAGCATTGAAAACTATAACGGAAGCTTACTTATTAAAATTACTATACATTTTTTCTAAAGTTCATTACGCTATACCGTTTGGTTAGAAAAAACTCGATATTATAAATTCAGAAGAAAACAAGTTGGTTTATTTATCTAAAGTTTGCAAAACAAACAAATTTTTCGAAACCTCATCGCATCCAGATTCGGCCACCATTCGCCTTTTATTATTAAGAAGGATTTGTGTAATACTATGAACATACGTACTCGTATATGTTTATCGCCTTACGTATCTTCAAGCAATGGATGTTATTGAATCTAATATCATATACAAATCGATAATTGTAGTAAAGAGATTTGTATAACAAAAATATGTAAGAAGAATAATATTTTTCAGCACATTTCAAGTAATTGCTGAAGAAGCCTCCTGAGGAGAAGAATAGGGAGTAATTTTATCCGAAACATACAGTCAGATCCTGATTTCCCATAACCTCCGAACATAAGATACTACGAACTAAGCACACGGAAACTCAGAAATGCATGTTCAGATGTGCGACAGCTATGTTCTGTTAAATTACACTTCTTCTCACTGAGATATCTGAGTAGAAATTAACATAATATTATGAAAATTTACGAAAAATAATATATCAAAATCACCTACCATCAGGATTATTAGTCCCATGTTGACTCCCTTCTTCGCTGCCTGATGCAGGACTGTTCAAGCCCGCACCAGACCTGCCCGCCAATGATAGTCCAAGCTGTTCAGCAATTTCCGCGTGGTCAGCTTGATGCACGTAGTCAAATATGCTGCTACCAGTCATTTCTACCTGAGAAGATAAATTATAGTTTAATAATAATATTTATTTATGTATAGTACTATTAACACTTATACTTATCTCTAGTATTAGTCTAGAGAAAATTGGGACGTTTTTTGTTTAGGTAAAGTAGTATTTTTAGATTATAATGATCGATTCTTTTATATATTAAAACTTGTACATACGCTACTCTTACAAATATTCAACTATTTGTATAGTTAAGTACGATCTTCCTATTAAATGAACTGTAAGAAATATCTACCGAGTTTCTCATTTAAAAGTTCATCGTTTTGAAACAAACTTACTTACTTCTACAAAGTTATTAATTATATAGTTCGCCGTGGGAACATAATAATTAATAATAATACAATTCTATTAAAGAGTCCATTGAACATATAGTTACCATGCTTGGCAAAAATATTTTTTTTTTTTGGTTTCATAAGATATTTTGTCCACGATAAATTAAAAAAGTTACATTGGTAGATTCCAAAATATTTGTGCCTAAAAAGTTATTAATCAATTAATATATATTTAGTGGTACCAGACAGGGCGTCACTAAGTTTTTATGTCCGTGTGTCTTTATATTTATAAAATTTATTTATGGCGAGCAAATGAAAAACATCGTGAAGAATCCTATATGTGTGAGATAAAATTGTGCTACGCTTAAATGTAGCATAATCATTGGAGCGGCGTTATGGAATAAGTTTCAAAACCTTCTACTTAAGAGGAGAGGAGGCTTTTACCCAGCAGTAGTATGATGTAACTTAATACGTTAGTTTTAGACTCAAAACTATCATTTAAGTATATATAGCTATAAATCATTAGCTTAAAACAACTTAACGTGTCAATTTTTTTTTAAACTTGGACCTTGTGCCTTAAGTAGTTAAGTTTAAAACAATAAAGGTAGCAATGAAGAAGCTAAGCTGTGGTAGTCAAATGAAGACGCGTCACGTACAGTCATCGTTATGAATGAACAAACTGTTATCATACATCGCGAAGCAGGTGGCTTCGAAAACAACAATAAAGTACAGAAACTGGAAGCCGTGAATAGCCTCGAAGACAGCCAGCCATTTAAATAAAACTTAAATTGGCCTATGAAAGATAGGACATAAGAGATAATTCTAATGTTAGCATAATGTGAATGACAAAAATAGAAATTTTTAAACAATAATTTTTAATAACCATAGTGATCTTTAGTACTTAATGATTTTCAAATAATAATAAAAGAGGAGAAAGTAGTAGTAGATAATAATTAATTTGAAAGCAAATAAGGTCTCTATTTTTCAATAAATTATTAAACGATGGAAAATTGTCATCGGATACTATTTGAAAAGTTGTTGCTATCTAACTTTCTTGCAGGTCCCTTACACGGCGTATGCAAATGTATCTTTAAATAAATTTATCAAATATAATTGTGAGACCCTATTAAGCATTCAAGTGTCGTGTATCCGCAGTGATGTCGCGCATGTGAATACCACAAACAATGGTGAAGTTACGGTGGTCGGTTCTGGGAAAGATCCTGAGGATTTTATGGCATTTACCGATTCAACGATTGACGGCCCACAAATTTGAAGCTGGTGACAGGTGATTTGAAGTTGAATAAATTAGTTAAGTTCGCAGTATCTTGGTAGTTGTTGATGCAACGGACGTTTATGTTGATGTCCAATTAGAATATTTAATTAATAGTTGTTCATAGTGATTAGATAAGAATCATACACACATCACACACACACATCCGCTAGAAATATATGTATTAACAGATAAATGAATCGTAAAATTAGATATGGTGTTTGAAAGAAACATAAAGTTCCAAAAAGCATAAAGATAGATCAAATACCCTTTGAAATAGGTCAATCTGGTCGAGACCTTCAATAATGAACCGACAAGAAGCATCACGTAAATAATTTTCAAGAAAGGGTCGGAACATGTCAAAACAAAAAGTTAAATATCCATTTTCTGATTTATCTATAGAAAATACGACTTCGTACTGGCGACGTTATCATCAGTCTTTACGGGCCCCGAAAAAATGGCCGCAACAGAATTTAATATAACGAGAGCGTTAGACAGGGCTTATAAGAAAGTTGTGTCTGCTTATTTACCAGGAAGTTTATGTATTTTATGTCTACACACACTAACGTATGATGTAGTGTCCATATGTTAGGTGTTTGGATGATATTTGAGTTTGTGTGCAAGTTTGGGGGTGTGTGAGTTAGGTTCGCAGCATTAGGATGAAAGGCACGCGCGCGCCTTGCCCGGAACGTGACTAGCATCTCTCATCGTCCCTTTCCCCCCATCCTCTGTCTCCCTCACACCACCCTCCAGCCATTTTGGATCAACTGTTTCTCAGTTTTCAGATCTTTTCCTTTTCCCTTTAATTTCGTAATGTTGTTTAATTTCATCTGGATGTAAATTTTTAGGTAATTTTTCGTGTGGCTTTTCACCACGTTTATTATTCTCCGTCTGTTCTTTAATGGCAATCCTGTGTACTGTTTTACTTTTGTCTTTTAATTTTCTTGGATGAACTCTTTTATGTAATTTTTTTGATATTGAATTGATTTTTTCTTTTTTTTGAAAATTGAAAAAAATTGAAAAAAATCAACGATAAAATATTTGCCTTTCTTAGGTATATTGTATATTATTGAGGCATTTGAATCCTACCCCTACTACTACTACTACTACCCCTTTATTAAAATATATAATATTATATATCATGACTATACCAAAATGATATAACCATTTAAACACTTTCATTTAACATAATATACTATATGTTACAATGTAAATAAATAATAATAATAATATCCTGGGACATTTTTCACACACGGCCATCTGATCCCAAATTAAGCTTGTACAGAGCTTAAACTATGGCAACCAGACAACTGATATACTACATATAGTATTTTTCTTTTGTAAATACGTACTTATATAGATAATTACACCCAGACTCAGGACAAACAGATATGTTCACGCACACAAATATCTGTCCTGGGTGGGAACGGACCAACAACCTTCGGCGTGAAAAGCAAGCATCCACCAACCACGCCAACCGGCTCGTCAATGTTGAGTTAAAATGCTTCAGAACTGAAAAAGACTTAATGAAGGAAACTCGAGAGGGTTATTATAATATTATAATATTCACTACCAACAATAAATACAAATTGTGTCTATATGTATATAAGTTAATAAAAAATAAAAAACACTGTCATTCATAGTTTCACATGAGACGGTACAGATGTAATCATTATTCGGCGTTAAGACCTCCGACAGATTTCGGATAAGCAGTTACGTGGGCAGATGGGCTTAACTTTAAACAGGCAATTGTGGTTACGCTTGTTAAAAAATGTTTTACAGACAAAAAGTTTTAAACGTTAGGAATCAGTTTATAGTTATATACTCGAAAGCAGTATTTTAAATAAATAATAAGTGCTTATGTGGCTTAATTAAATCTTGTTATATTAATATTGTAACATTTTTTGAAATATAGTTTTTAATTGAGTCTTTGAATTGAAAAGTATTGTAAATAGGTCTTGTGTCTTGATAAAGAAAAGATTTGGATGTTTTATTTCTCCGTGATGAAGATTATTCAGGTCTCAGAATCAAATCCGGTAGTATATATTATACAGTAAAGTAACAACCTGTGAATGGCCCACAGCTGGGCTAAGGCCTACTCTCCTTTTTTGAGGAGAAGGTAGGAGCTTATTCCACCGCGCTGCACCAATGCGGGTTGGTGGAATATACATGTGGCAGAATTTCAGAGAAATTAGACACATGCAGGTTTCCTCACGATGTTTTTCTTCATAGTCAAGCACGAGATGAATTATAAACACAAATTACTCATAACTCAGTGGTGCTTTCCCGGGTTTGAACCCACGATCATCGGTTAAGATTCACGAGTTCTTACCACTGGGCCATCTCGGCTTCTTATATATTATATACAATCATCAAATAGGTTATTTGGCAAGTGGACTGGTAAATTGACCACCTGATGGTAAGTGGTCATCACACCCCATAGATATTGGCATGTAAGGAATATCAACCGTTTATAATATTCCAAGACTAAAACATAAATTAGTATTATGTATGTAATTAGTATATTTTTTTATATATAATATCACAACTGTTGTGTTCGTGTCTTAAGTGTAACTTTTTCAACGAGTATTATTTGGATTTACTTTACTTTTGATGAGCCTTTAATTTATATGTTTTGAAGTCTTAATTAGACTTTTCGACATATTTTATGACCCGCAATGTTGTATGGTTGTTTTCCTTTAAGATATGTTATTTGTCTACGTCCTCGATTTCCAGTGTATTATATGACCAGCCTGTCAATTATCGTATCATCTCTATTATATTATCCCAGTGTCAACACATAGTCATATTTCACTGGTGGTAGAGCTTTCGCAAGCGCGTCTGGATAGGTACCACCCACTCATCAGATATTCTACCGCAAAACAGCAGTACTTGGTACTGTTGTGTTCCGGTTTGAAGGGTGAGTGAGCCAATGTAATTACAGGCACAAGGGACATAACATCTTTGTTCTCAAGGTTGGTGGCGCATTGGTGATGTAAGCGATGGTTAACATTTCTTACAATGCCAATGTCTATGGGCGTTGGTGACCACTTACAATCAGGTGGCACATATGCTCGTTCGCCTTCCTGTTCTATAAAAAAAAAGTCATACTCTGATAAATATCAGATGCAGCGAAAAAATCCCAGCACATTGGAATTATTATTATTTAATCGGGACTTTATAAGAGACGCAATTAGTCACGTAATGAAATACGACTCCAGGCAACACCCAACGCAGCGCGTACGATGAATTTATAACATTTTTAATTACCATTAAGGATATTGATAGAATGACATACTCCGGATATGAATTTATTAATAAGCATTCAGCTTGTCTAAGTGTTGTCTAACGTCGCTTCCTTTAGCGACTTGTTGCGAGAAACAAACGAATATAATGTTTGAAAGATAACCAAGGTGGTTTGCTTTTGATATTATTTTATATAAATACTTATCGCCAGAGTAAATACCTTTTAGAAACAAAAAACAATGCCGATGTTCTTGACGAATTGATTGCGTTAAATGAGTTTTACTTAGTGTTATTCTATTTTATATTATACGAACCACAAACAGTATATATATATAGCATAGTAAAGTGATTGATTTCCAACTGTAGCATAAACTTTACAATTTAATTTCCCACAAACGGTGATAAATGTCAGTCTGAGTGTCGCATTCTAATATAATGTATGTACATAATGAGTATGCATACCATGTATTTATATGATTATAATTATAATCTAATAGAAATAATGAAATAAATTAATGTGTCGGACATAACACGTGTTCGTGCGCTTCATTAAACTTTTTAATTAACTCTTGTCGCTGAAATAAACACAAATAAATACACAGCACACATAAATATATAAATGTATTTGTTATGTTTGTACATAAGATATTTTTAATGAGTAGATCGTTGAGTACATCATTGGTATATATGCCAAAATGTTTATATCCTGGGATAAATTATGAATATTTATAAAAAATAAATATTTCCGGTCAATCAATCAATCAACAGCCAATCGTTGTCCACTGCTGAACATAGGCCTCTCCCAAGGTGCGCCAAAGCTCCCTGTCCTCCGCCTTCCGCATCCAGTTGGTGCCCGCCACCTTCTTAAGGTCGTCGGTCCACCTGGCTGGAGGGCGCCCTACGCTGCGCTTGCCGATTCGCGGTCTCCACTCTAGGACTCGTCTGCTCCAACGGCCATCGGTCCTACGACATACGTGACCAGCCCACTGCCACTTCAGCCTGCTAATTTTGCAAGCTATGTCGGTGACTCCGGTTCTTTTCCGGATAATCTCATTTCTGATCTTATCCTTCAAAGATACTCCGAGCATAGCTCGCTCCATAGCACGCTGAGCGACTTTGAATTTGTGGACTAGTCCCGCAGTTAGTGTCCACGTTTCGGCACCGTATGTCATGGCAGGTAAGACGCATTGGTTGAAGACTTTCGTCTTCAAACATTGCGGTATAGACGACTTGAGGACTTGACGAAGGTTGCCAAATGCTGCCCATCCCAAGCGAATTCTTCGATCGGCTTCCTTCTCGAAGTTGTTCCTACCGATTTGTATAATCTGTCCTAGGTAGGTATATTCACTAACAACTTCGAGAGGTTTCCCCTCGACGTATATCGGTCCCGGCACGACATGCCTATTGAACATGACCTTGGTCTTGTCCAAGTTCATGCCGAGACCGACACACCGGGAAGACTCGCCTAGGCTACGCAGCATTTCGGTGAGTTGTTCCAGCGACTCTGCTATGATGACGATATCGTCGGCAAATCGAAGGTGTGAGATGTACTCGCCGTTTACATTGACTCCATACCTAGTCCAATCCAGCGTTTTGAAAACGTCTTCCAACGCGTTGGTGAACAGTTTCGGGGATATTACATCCCCCTGTCTCACCCCTCTGCGCAATTGGATCGCCTTCGTCTTACAGACCTGGATGTGGACAGTCATTGTAGCGGCGTTGTACAGACATCTCAGTACCTCGATATATCTCCAATCGATATGACATCTCTGCAATGAGTCGAGCACTGCCCAGGTTTCGATGGAGTCGAAGGCTTTCTCGTAGTCCACAAATGCCATACACAGCGGCTGATTGTACTCTTCGGTCTTCTGCACAATCTGCCGAACAGTATGGATGTGGTCCACGGTGCTGTAGCCTGATCGAAAGCCGGCTTGCTCTGGGGGCTGGAACTCGTCAAGTCGTCTGGCGAGACGGTTCGTGACGACTCTTGAGAACAGCTTATACACGTGACTCAGGAGGGAGATTGGTCTGTAGTTTTTCAAGAGGGTTTTATCACCTTTCTTGAAAAACAGTACCACCTCACTCCCGCTCCACGTTTCCGGGGTCTTGCCATGTTGGATGAGATTTCCGGTCATAAACAAAAAATTGGTTATCAATAGCCAACGTCTAGACGAGTGAAATCTAATTCGACGCTAGATTTTCAAACTTATTCAAAACTTATAAAGACATCTTTGTTAAGATGAAATTAAAGTGAAACAAAGTATAATTATAACAAAGTATAATTATTACATTAATCGTCACTAATATTTATTTATTTATATATATTAAAAGTTGTAATTAATCGTTTTATAAGAAATAACCAATTAAGCATAATATTTGCTGTATTAGTACTGCTGATAATTATATATCAAGGAATTTATATTGCTATTTTCACATTGGAAGACAAAATTTTTTATTTTTTCAATTAAATTCAATATGATGTGTACAACGGTTCGGAATTTAGATTCTTTTGAGAATCGGCAATTAAATCTTTTTTCTTAAACGAGCTATATAATAATGATTTATTTTAACTTTTAAACATATTCTATCACATATACCTTATTATTATTTACTTTGAATTTAATTAATATTGACCCAAATATAATTTACGAAAAAATGTTATATATATTATTATTATTATATGCACTTACTTGTGATAGTCCTAAGTATATAGAAACAGTTTCTGATATGTACAGGAATCTCCCATCGGCTGCTACCGACAACGCGAATCCGTCGAGAGACTGTGGACAAAGGAAAATATATCTTAATACCTATGAAATATGATTAATTTTTCTAATGTTAATTTAGAAATTAGTCAAGTATTGAATTGTTGTTATACTTTTTACTAAATAAAAAAAAATATATCAATTCTATGAATCTATTGATTTTATTATAAAATTTGAATATTCTTTTGCTAACGCTATCTTATTTAAAAAAAAAGAAATAGTTTCGAATTCATTTATTCGCTATTCGATTGAAGTGATAAAAAAGCTAAACAAACATTAAGAAACGAAATACTGTTATGACATAACTTAAATACAAATAAATGGATACGGCGTATTTAAAACGCAGTGTTATAAAAATATTGTAATACTAAATAAAAATATTATAATAGGATAAGGGATTTTTAAATTATATCGACAAATATAAGAACTTTTCGTAATCGTCGTTAAATAAGCCATATACTATATAACAATTTTCTTATATTCTTTTTCCTGATATATTCCTTAAGTGTTCGTAGTTGGTTAAATAAACTTAATTAAACTAAATTGTCATTTCACTATTAAAATTGAAAGTGTATTAAAGATGCCCCCTCCATTACTTTGGTAGCACCACGTAAATTATAATGATAGACAGTTGACAAAATAGTTCTTAAGACGAAAATATTTTTTACGAAAACTTCAATTGGTCGATGATGATTGAAGAAAATAAAATTCAACAAAAACCGATGCTAATGTTTTTACGACGATTTCTCCAGACGTGAGCCTAGTTCGAAATTGTACATGTCATCCGTCTGTTAATAAGAATAAAATGATTAGTCATTGATTGCGATTTAAATATCGAACGGTTAACATTATGAGCTTACATTTTTCTTTTTTTTATATTAGAGGACAAGCAAAGGTAAAATTCAGCTTATGTATTTTTATCTACAAATCATACCGTGCTTAGCGGTTAAAGTAAGCATCATGAAAATCCGCACGGGTCTGATGAAATTCTACCACATGATTAACTTAACAGACCTTAACGGTCAGACCATCATTATGTCAGAAAATATGACGCTTATAAAAATACCTTTAAATGTACAATTATAGCGATATTTTATTACAATCAGACGTATTTTAATGAACGAAATAATTTTTAGTCAATATCTTAAAAAAATCGATATGACCTCCACAAGCCGCTGCATGTACGTCCTTATTTTTTTCCTAAAAACGTACAAATAGTACCGCAACGTTGCATTAAAAAAAAAAAAACAATCGGAGCAAGGAATCACGTACTAACCCGTTCTCGATCCGTAATAGAAACCGCAACACCCACAATGTTATAATACAAGTTCGATTGCATAAAATTATAATTTACGTGATCGAATGACAGGTAAATCGATTTTTTAGCGTACCGCATTAGTTATAGTGGAACTCGTTAATCGATTTAAAAAGCTAAAACGATAATTATAAGCGATCGATTTAATCGATTAGAACGACAGTTGTTATGACAATGAGTTTTTTTTTTCATTCTTTATCTGACTCCTTTATTAATTACATAAGTATTATTTATTCATCCATCTCTACTTACTTTCTTCAAAAAATATATCGATAATAATTTATTAAAGAAAAATGTTATTATTAAATACATATTTTCTTTACGAAAAGTAAAAACCACGTTATATATATTCGTAAAAAAATTATTCGATTAGTTGTTATAAAGTAAAAAAATGCAACAGTACAAAATCTGTTGTCTGAACCGAGACGAATTTTGACTAAGTAACTTTTAAGTAATCGCTTATGGCAATCTCGCGTCACAATAGACAATTATTAAAAAAAAAAAAAAAACGAAGACCGATATGGTCAACAATAATCAGCCTTTATCAAGCACCATTCAATACAGAACTAAATCACGAAGCCTTTCGCACTTGACCGAGTTTTTTTTTCTCTCAATCAATCCTTTGACAAATTGTTCCACAAAGTATATATCCAATTAATTTTGTTATGAAATTTCGGTGAAATCGTCGAATTATTAAATCGAAGTGTCGAAAGTTTTGTATGAGTAGCCGAAGTGGCCAAACTCTTGTATACGACCGTTCTATTGTATAGATGCTATTGTATACTGCATAAAAAGCATGAAGTCGGCCGATTGGGTAATAAAGTCAAGTTCGATTGTGTTTTGAGACGTTTTCGGAGGTGACGAAAATAAACAAACTCTTATCAAGCGAAAAAATGTAACGGAAACAAATCATCGACATTTAATAGTTACGGCTGTGAAGTTAATTTCTTACTCGGGTGACCTTGAGTTTGACATGAACGAAATAAAAAAATCCATGTAAATTTGATTGAGCATTTAATAGGAACCTACACGAGACTGCTGCCTTATTTAAGACTTTCACTTATCAATTTGTCGTTAACTTTGCATGATAATTTAACTACAGAGTTATTTGCAATCATTTTATAGTTAAAAACGTATAAAAGCATAAAGATAATAGTTATAAATATAATTATTTTTTCGCGGCAACACTTATAATCCGCATTACATTTTTAAACCGAAAAATATTGTCAATAAAAAAGGTTGTACACTTTTAAATTGCAATTTTAAATTTTTATTAAATACACAAACTTTCTCAATTATTAAACGTAAATTGGATACTTCATCATAAGTAACCTTGAAGGCATTACTGAACTTGTTCAAAGTGAACAATTAAGTTGCAACCCTTGTGTCATGTGCTCAGTTCAATATTCAGTATTAATAAAGGAATATTTAGTGTTAAGATTTACCCGAGAGATCATCTTAAATTACTGTAGGTAATAACGATACGATCCTAATTCAATTTCAATCCAACTTTGACTATTCTATGTTGATTCGGATCGGAATCGAACCGATATGATGTCAACATAAACCGTTATGTCTAAATAAAAATTAATTGTTAACTTTTACGCCAATAGTCAACAATTTAATTAAGAATAGAAAAATGGATAAGCGGCAACTATTACGCTTCGATTCGATCGCGATTGGAAATCGGTGTCCAAAATTTGGGCTAAACCATGTAAACTTTGCTTCCGCGAAATAAAGCAGTAGTGCTTGGTTCAAGCTCGTCTGGGTAAGTAGTCCAACATCTGGACTAAAAAGGCATATTTATATATGTAGTACAGTAAAGCTTACCTGTAGTATGTGTGTGCCTTGATGTTGCTCAAACAATTCCATAGCCAGCCCTGCAGCTGTTCGTCTGTTTTGAGCACCTGCAACAATGTGATATACTTTTAAACAAAAACTAAATACCGTCTAATAACCATTTTTATCATACTCTATATAATATTACTTTTTTATCTGTCAAAAAACGAACAAACATTACGGATACGGCGACTTTTTTTTTTAAATATAAAGTGTTGCAAAGCAAAAGAAAACACTTAAGCCATAGTTGGTAAGTCCTGTATGATCGTCTTAAACAATATCATAACAACACAGCGGATACAAACAAAAATATAGCGTCGAAATATAATATTGTAAAAAATAAAATATGTCATCGAGAACAACAAAGGGCGTCATAAAGTAGGATGTAACCCGAGACTCCGATGGTATCGCAACTGGCGGTAGCGACACGAGTCCCTCTTCTACGTACCTGTCGGGGTATCTGCGTACTGAGATGATCATGATTTTTTATATAAGTTTAATTAAGTTTATTCATATATTCTTTATCATTGTTGTAAATATTAGCGCAAGAATGTAATACATTGATTTATTTATATGAAAGTTACAAAGTTATGTAAATACTTAAACTGGACACGGCTTCAAGCTATAACACATTAATGCCCTGATCGGCTTTGTGCCTCGTTTCGGTGTTCCCCAAACCCACTCAAGTAGTTGTTTTAAAACATCGCTCAAATTAAATGGTGAGTGAGCCAGTGTAATTCCAAGCACTCATGATCACATTTAGATCTCATGGTTCAGGGCGTATGGTGTAAAAAATAGTTTATATTTCTAACAATGCCAGTGTCTATAAGCGAAGGTCATTTAACTGTAGACATTTACCGGTCTGCCTTTCATAAATCAATTATTTTTTTCTTATCATTCATAAAAGTAATGTTTGCGTAACATTTTTTTTCGTACCATACCATTTTTCTTTCTTTTCAAATAATTTATTAATATTAGAAAATTTATCGTAATACTAAAAGTTACTAAATTTAATTCCTTATATTATGCGAATAATAAAAAAAGTAATACATAACTAAAATGAACGCAATGCAATGTATGAACTTCTAATAAATCATTCAAGAGTACCGACAGCACAAAAAGGGTACGAGTTAATTCATTTGTTATTGAAAGTGACACTAGTCACAAGGACACAAAACTTCGTGACCGTGCTTCGTGAGGCGGCGACAGACGGACATACAAGCACGACCCGCGCAATATTACGATATTAGTGCAAGGAAGTTAACCATCACGAGTTTATGTAATGTTACCGAACATGAATTCACACTGATTGTTCACGTGGCGTGAAGTTTTATTGAGAAATAATTATGCGCGAAGACTTATGATAGGGAAGTTATGGTCGCAACACACATAGATAACAGATGTTCTGAACAAAGCCTTTTCTCCTCTTAAGAATGATTAGAGCTCATGTCTGTATGACTACTTGTGATCAACACCAATATCACAATTTGCATATCTGCCTTCCAATTTTAAATTAAGAAACGGATATAAAAAAGTTAGAACGTCTCAATTTTTGATGCTTCTTAAGTTTAAACTTAATAAACATTAAAAAAACTTATAGATGAAACACTTTCACTAAATTTTATAACAAAGGAATATTAAAACATTGCATATGTTAAATGTTTTCGAGTAAAATACAAGACACATATTGTTTAAATAACGTTGTCATAAGAAGTCAACCGTAACTTTTCAAACAAAACAAAACAAAACTGTTTGTGCTATGAGTTTAACCAAAGTGGTGACTGCATATGGAAGAAAGTTTAAGGATAGTCTTGTTTTTAAATCAGTTTGAAGTGAAGCTCCTTTGGTGACGAAAATAAAATTTAAGTAAAACGTTTCTGTTTGCAACGTTTTAAATCAGAACGCCTTATTTTCTTAATAGGTATAAATTTGGAGCATCATAATATCCTGTCACTATTTTATGACAAAAATTTATGAGCCTTCTAAAGTTTATTTATGTATAGATAATGACCAAATTTAATAAACAAAGTAATCAAAATGTTAACAGCTACAATTAACTTACATTTTTTTTTTGTTATATTCGCCGGGAGGGCAAATGACTCTACTCCACCTGATGGTAAGTGGTAGTAGAGTCCAAACGCGACGACGGCCAGTACAGACGGGAAAAACGTTCTGCACTAGCCGCTTTCGCCTTGCCGGCCCGCAAGATGCCTCTTCACGCCTCGTTTGAAGGAACCCGGGTTGTAAGAGGAGGGGAACACGTGAGCTGGTAAGGAATTCCATTTTTTGGAAGTGCGACAAAGAAAGGAGTTGCCAAATTTCTTTGTTCGCGATGGAATTGATGTCACAGTTAGGCGGTGACATCGACATACTTTCCAATAAATATTTACTTGCATCTTTACGGATGGATCTTAATTGGAATTATCGTATATGAATACTTTTTTATATTAAATATAGTTTTTTATATTAAATATAGTCGTATTTATATAACATTTAATTTTTTGACATTTCAAGAAAACATAGGACAGAAATAAATGTTATTCTAACTTACTGTAACCTAACATATTTATGAACACAAAATGAATCCTATATATATATAATAATTGAAGTATCATCGTCAGAGTAATAATCGTAAAATGATCATGATAAAATGGTAATAGATAAGAATAGTAAAGCAGTACAGTTTTAACAAACTTAATTCGAAAGTGCTTGCGAAAGCTTACTAGAGTATAACTTATTTTGATCAGTCCGGACTATCCTGCAATACAGATGCCCCGTATCCATCCTACATACCAAGTCGGCGATTTCAAAGCGCAGTTCTCTCTGTTCTGTTGAATTAAATCGTAATAAAACACACGCTCCGGCTATCGCGACATCGCGAGATAAATATATACCCAAATATAGCATGTGAACTTTTTTTATCAGTGTAAAATTTCAGGGTAGATTGGGTCAAACGATTATGCTATGCGCTTTACAATGCCTGAACGATTTATTATTTGCTATTACGGATAGTTTTAAAAGGTAAAAAACATATTATTTTTATCTGAAATGCTTAAGTCTGTTGACGGTCTTATAATGGATGAATGTAATGGATCGGCACATCGGTCTTGTGGCTATTTTATAGCTGAAGATATCATGGTCGTGGGTTCAAACTTCGTGTCGGTTCAATAAGTTTAGCAGCTTTTTGAAATTGGCAGTGTTAATGCCTCGGAAAGCCTAACTGGCTTTCCGAGGCATTAACACTGCCAATTTCCTGCCCCATGAACTCTTCGGCCGTTTCGGATTGCCATCCCATCGGATTATTAGTGAGTGCACCTATATTTCCGCACGCACTTGTTGGCCACAGCGCTCGTGGCTCGGCGGCGATATTATAGTACTTAAGTGTGTGCAAATCGGTTACAAAGACATCAATTTTCACCTTACTGTTGCGAAGTCAAAAGGAGGGTTATGATTTTGTACGGCATATATGTATGTGGGTATGTATGTATGTTCGTCTGTTTTCTCATAACTTTTGAAATACCTATCATAATTTGACAATTATCTCAAGCGTCTATATGGCGTCCAATTAAATTGAATATGGCGTCGTCTAGAGGACATAAGGTTATTAATTAAAATAATAAAAAATCTTAACAGCATTTTAAAATTGTGTAGTATGAAGCTGTATGTAAGCATACCGATGGTCGATACAGAAAAACCAAAGACAAAAGATAGTATAAGTAATAAATAAAACAATTTATATTACTCGTTCGACCCCAAGCAAGAACAAATTTTTATTAAGGCCGCTAAGACTCGGCATAATTTTCTCATTACGTACGAAACGGTGTGGTATTACCCTTAAGTCAGATTCCGACCTCATAATGGCTGTAATTTCAACGCATTACGAGCTATAAGCTAATAATGTTATATTAATCGATAAATATATATACCCGTGACGTCACATCTACACTAGCTGATGTGTAATTGAGTAGAGATGAAAGAAATTATAGTCCTTTAAAAGTAAAGCTGGTGGTCCAAATGATCTATTTTTAAAATATTAGTCATACGGTTGACTTTTTGTGTCATCGGAAGTTTAATTGTTATATGAGTCATCTGATGGTAACAGCGCATTGATACCCTGATATCAAAGATATTATGTCCCTTGTGCCTGTAACTACACTGGCTCACTCAACCTTCCAACTGGAAGAAAACAATACTATATATTGCTATTTAGCGGCAATATATGTGATGAATAGGTAGTAACCCTTTCACCAAGTATGTTAGGTTAAGGTAAATAAGTATGGATATATTAATGTTTTCCAAAAGATACTGTAAATTTGTCCTACCAAATAATTAGTAATATTATAAATGAGATTTTTTTGAGCTTTCAGTTCTTAACCTCTTAACTAAACAATGTGAAATTTCGCACACACATTGCATTGAAACCGGGCGGAAACTAGTATTAAATATATTTCAATTAAACTAAAATTAACCTATAAAATACTTAATTTGGAACAGTAGTTTTGACAAAATCAAAAGAACATTTAAAGTTGTATGCTACATTAGGTTATATTTTTGTCATATAATTTAATTTTATTTTTTAAACTTTGCGATGTACTTATATATGTAATAAAGTAAAGTAAGTAAAGAACATTTCTCACGTAAGAAAACGAGCGTTTGACAAGTTTTTAATTAAGTTCATCAATAATTACCATATAACGAAGCCTTAAAATGTCAATTAATATAATACAAAATATCAAGAAGACGAAAAAGAAATTAATATTAAAAAAATATATCCTTATAAACTTTCCCGCAATAAAAACTCATCGTGTTACATTTCCAATGTTTGGTGAGAACAGTAATAATTTGGAGTTATTTGTCCTTTTCGACATGTGCGGGCAGTGCCAACATTGACCGGGGGTGTTTTCTCAAAGCGAAATTAAATAAAACTCAACGCCTAATAAACTGAGGGTTGGTGGAATTCGGGTACTGGCTGGCCCATTTGGACGATAGATTGGTGGATTATAATTACGAGCTTTATAGTTATATAAACCGACTAAAAACACCTTCTGTTTCATTGTATGTTAGTGTGCGTTTTTTTTCTACACGGTCGTTTCTTATGATTTCCTAATATACCATCCATATGAATACCATAATAATAATAATAATAATAATGTCCTCCAGACCGATTTCGGCCACGGCGGCCAATCTCAAGAGAGATTAGCCAACTACGCAGGAGATATTATAGTGCACAAGTGTGTGCGCAAACACAGGTGCACTCTCTATTCCCTAACTCTCATAATCCGATGGGACGGTAATCCGACACGACCGGAAAGAGTTCCGGCGCAGGACCAACGGCTTTACGTGCTTTCCGAGGCACGGGAGTGTACACACTTCCAACTTCTAGACTCCGGGCTGCTACTGAGAATTTTCTGACAGAAAAACCCAATAACTTTTTTACTGGCCCGACCCCCAGGTCGGGCCAGTAAAAAAGGAGGTCCTAGGTTTAATTCCCAAATTAAACCCAGGACCTCCGGGTCTGCGGCCTTATATCAAGCCACTAGACCAACGAGGCAGTCAAGTCAGTGAATACCATATTTAGTATATGAAATATTAATTAAAGTACTTTGATATTCCTATATATACATTTATGTAAACGTAATATTATGCTATACTATTTATGGTTATATGGTTTTTGCATTACTTATTCAAATTATTAAGACAATTACTATTCATTATTACAAATCTATTAAAAAAAAATCTAGATATATTTTATACAATAAAATATTTTATTTGATATTGCAATCATATTTGCAAAAACGGCACAATTATATTGATATAAAAAAAAATTCAAAAGGCCATCAATACATATAATATAATATATAAGTGAATATAACTAAACGAAAATATACTCCATAAAACTAAAAACGATTCCGAGAAATACCCCAAGACAAAGTTTTCCCTCCCTTAAAAATAATACAACACCCGTTGATTACGAACCCCCGGGGCCCTTGACCGGAACTCGGGCATCTAATGAAGAATTACCACCCTTTGTGGTTCAACTACTTTAAGATCACATGTTGTTATCAAAACTACACTTTTGGTATTTCTTAATGGATATCAATTTGTTATATGAATATTATCATAGCCATAAATATAAGCAATAATTCTAATTAAAAAATAAATTCTAAAATCAAAATAATTAGTCTGGCTAATTAATTAAATTCAATATTTTATTTATACCGCTTACAAATTTGTAAGCCATATTATATACGCCATAAAAAATAATACAGACCTAGCACGTACATAATAATTTATATTTAATTATGTCAGTACAGTTGTGGCATGTGTGAGAGTAAACACATAACATAAATATGTGAAAAATACCTAAAAATCACGATACCGTAGCATAATGAATTATAACTAGCCAATTACACGGACGAATAACCCTTCGACCGGCTGCCGGGGTTTGTGCGACCGACGATCGATACCAAATAAAAATGGCTACAAAATCCCGGAAAATGTTGCAGTATTCAGAACACGTACTGTCAATATAGAATGCCGGGCGATGATTGTGATGCACCGACAGAGGGACGAGCAAAAATGGTCTGCCAACAACTGCGGATTGAAAATAAACGCGAACTACGAATAGTACCTATAGCTAGTTTGGTATTGATATTAAAACTGTGAATGTCTCATGGCTGAATGCAAAATTATATGTAAAATAATAGAATACATATTATATGAAGACTTCGTTATGTCATTCGACTATTTACAATCGATAAAATAAGCAATAAGGTACTTATATATGCAGAAAATTTTCGAAAATTAAAGACTATAAATAACGTAAGAGTAATTTAATTATACTAGTACTTAAAAAAAATGCCGAATGAATATGTCTTAATAGATACCAACTTTATTGAAGAAAAAAAGTATTGTATTAATGGTGAGTAGGGGGTTACAGAGTTCATTAAAGATGGCTTAGGAAGGGTTAAGTTATTGAATGAGATCAATGTATTGTATAAACTGTAGGTGAGGGTTCGAAGGATGTGATCAAGACTACTTACAAGATAATGAGATAAATACTTATTTAATTATAAAAAAGTCTACAGTCTACTAAATTAAAATTTAAAAGTTTCTCAGTCTCATAAAAAACAAAACATAAAAATGGAGTTATAACCGAGTAGATGAATAATTTTGGACTAAACTAAAATGATTCTATAAAAAATACTAAATAAAGCGGGTAGAACGAAAAATTGTGAAAATCCAATATTTCGTCTGAACCCGTGTCGCGACACATTTTCCCTTATTTATTGTTATTTTTCTATTTCGCTGGCAGATGTGCCGTACTATGATTTACGGTAGATTGTATTTGGAGCCGAAATTATAACGGGCTCATAATTTTTTTTTTATAATTTTCTTGAGGTACTATATATTTTATTAAGTGTTTATTATTTATCTAATTACATAAATGTCTTATTAATTATTTAAAAAAAATATATTTAAAAAAGATGCTATAAAATTACTTACAATTCGTCTTAAATATGGATATTTTGTAATTGTTGATGTAAATTATTTCATAATTTTCTATTATATAAATAAACAAAACTAATGTGTAAGAGAAGATTCGAAATTTAAAACCGAGACGGGATGTAAAAGATAATATTACTATACATTAAATAAAAATAAGGAATCGAAAGACTTGTTAACATACAACATGTCCGATTTCCACGAACGCCAACACCCTACTGCAATAAATCAAAGGTGCTGCCGCCAAACGGCAATATGGGGAACAAAACATGTGTTTACCACCAAGTTAATTTGTCGAATTTATCTGCTTGTCTCTTGTTATTGTATTGAGAAATATTGCGTTTCGCTGAGTTATGTGTTTAGATTCTAAGATAGCTTGCTTGCCATTTTCACCGTACTCATTCGTGTGTACACCTATCAATTTTATATTATTATGATAAATTTCGAATACACACATTGGTTATTTGAAAATAGTTGTTCTTTGATGAAACTTATCTCGAAATCTTATTGAAAGTATTGTCCGTTGGTAATGTAAAAGTAACTGTTATTTCAAATCGTATATTTTCCTAAAGCCATGTTGGTGACCCAAAATAAATAAAATAAAGCTATGTAATAGTAACAGCCTATCTCCTTCTTTTTGAGGAGAAGGTTTGGAGCTTGCTGGTAATGGTCCAATGCGAGTTGGTGGATACAAGTGGTAGATAATCATCCGCCACACGCAGCTTTCATTATGATGTTGTTTCATTCTCCCACGAGATGAATTATAAACACAAATTAAGCAAATGAAACTCAGAATTATCGGTTAAGATTATCGTGTTCTAACCAATGGGGTTCGAATATTTCAAATTCATCACGGCTCAATTATTTTAAATTTGTATAAATTATAACAACATAATTATAAAATGATAGTACATAACCCATATCAGGATATACAATAGAGTTAAAATTTCACACTAATTACACACTACTAATTGCGTACTTCACAGCTGACATCTGACAATTATGATAATTAATATCGATTTGGTAATTTAAATTTCAACGATGAATATTAGTGATAATTCAAATACATTTTTTACCAAATCTATATGAAACACATAATAATAATTCTTTGTTTTGTTTTTTATATTTCGTTTATAAAACTGACTAAGACTGCTTAAGATAAAAATATATATAACACTAATTTTCTTCAGCGGCTTCGCTTGCGTTAGGGGAGGAGGACAGATGTTAGATGTAAAAAGTAGCCTATGTCCTTTCTTGGGATTCAAGCTTGTTTTAAAAAAATATATCGGAATCGGCTTAGTGGTTATCCATGAAAGCGTAACGGACATACAGAGTTGCTTTCGCATTTATAATATTAGCACAGATTTATCATTTAAATTAAAATATATCTAAGATCATTTATTTGTAAATTTCCGAACGTATTTATATATTTTGTATAATTAATTCTATCACTAGTGAGTCTCAAATAGCATGTATTTACGGTTAAATATTTCTAACAGCACAGACATAAAAATAAAAAAGTACCATAATGGTGTTGGTAATGTGACGAGGTATTGACTGGACCGATCCAGTAAGCCATTTACGGTAGAAATATCCACTGTTATATGTATTTAAGAACTTAATTTAGCTTCTTAATAGATCAAGACGACATTGCAATAGTGACACTAGATTTCAAATTTATATATAGTTGTAATTAGTGTGACTACATCGTATATCTTTGAACGTGGCCATGTCTGATTGTGAAATGTAACCGTTTACATATACTATGTATACTAAAGTCTGTGTTGGATGTATTGAAAAGATTTAATTAATGTTTGTTTACCGTAACAGCCTGTGAATGTCCCACTGCTGGGCTAAAGGCCTCCTCTCCTCTTTTTGAGGAGAAGGTTTGGAGCTTATTCCACCACGCTGCTCCAATGCGGGTTGGTAGAATTCACATGTGGCAGAACTTCAGTGAAATTAGACACATGCAGGTTTCCTCACGATGTTTTCCTTCACCGTAAAGCACGAGATGAATTATAATCACAAATTAAGCACATGAAAATTCAGTGGTGCTTGCCCGGGTTTGAACCCACGATCATAGGTTAAGATTCACGCGTTCTTACCACAGGGCCATAATAATATTGAACTATTTATTCACGTGTATTATGATCAGCTCTATGGAGAGTATTACGTATAAACAAATATTCATTCGTTTTTATAATCTTAAGTGATTTGACATTTTTTCTCCATTTCTATTTATAGTCTGTTCTATAAGTGTTTTTGTCAAATAAGGCCAAATAAATAATGCAAGGTTAGGACTTGCTTTATTTGTTTGGACTGCTAAGATTAGTGTCCAAGCTAAGAACAATTCAAATAGAATAAGAAAGTATCTGATATGTATTTGCATTATTTATCTCCTAAATGTGTTGATTGGTTTAACAATTGAAGTAACAAAGAAGTTAGTCCCAAATTTAAATTTACTATATATAAAAAGTCGATTTATCCATAATTAACGAGAGTATACTTAAAAAAAACGATTCTAAAATTAAATCATTAAATTGTCCGCGTTACACCCATATGAGACTCCCAGTGAACCTCAAACTTTACACACAAAGCCGCAAGTGGCACAGTGGTGAACCAATTAAACGGGCCAGACAAAATCGTCAAACGAACCCCAACAATTTGAATAAACCAAGTCACGTTCGCCAAATAAGCAACACTAACAAGCGGTATATCGCTTGCACTGATTGTTAATTGATTAGATTAAAAATTTTGGCCCAATTCACGTCGTATTGTTACACCGGGGGATTGCCCGCTAAGTAATCAGATGTTTTATTAGCGTCGGTGCCTTTTACAATTTACATGTTGACAGTTATTAATCAATCGTTCTGTATAATTTTTAATCAATATTTTAATAATTTGAAGTATATTTTATTAAACAAAAATTTATATATATATTTTTTTTGTTGGTAGTCAAACAACACTTTTTACACTATATTCAAATAATTTCATGAATCATACGCGGATTTTACTAAAAAAAATGAAATCGTTACTTTCAATGAATGATTACTGGCAGATTTTTTTTAAGTTTGTTTTTATGTAGTGATGTATTTTGGTCACATTTTGGATTAGTAACTACGACTATATTATGTCAATAGCGCAGTTATTTGGATGACAATTTTTATCTTTGTCCTTAAGTCAATGCAGTTGATATATTTTTTCATTTACGCTCTCCATCTCTCGGGTTAGTCAATGCTCTAGACTTATTACCTACTTATTGAAAAATATGATAAAATACAAATATGCTTTATTCTATACCAAAGAATAAAGTAATAGACACACAAAATAAATGTTATATAAGTATGTAAAAAGGTGTTCTTATCGCACCTTTGAGTAGAGGTCAAGAAGTTGAAATAACTTAGGAGATTATACAAAGGTTCAGATCTGTCAATTATAATAAATTAGTTTTATATCGTCCTTACCTTTTATAGTTTAAGCATATTTAGACAGGATTAAATGTGATTGCTGTTTTTTTCTCGAAAGTGCAACTAAAAAGGGTAGCAAAATGAAATAAAAAAATAAGTACATCCGAATCAAATCCGATAACTGCAAATTTAATAAATTTTATTCGTCTCGTAATATTAAATAATATGTTCTATGATTTCTTTTTAGTGATATTTTGAATAGAACTAAAAATACCGTTTAGAGGCAGCAAAATCGCAGACTGTGCTATATGAATGTGCATCGTATAAATCTCACAGGTGACATTTACTTACAAATCGAAGTACTTTCTCAAAGTTCCCTCATCTTTATTGCGTACGTGAGCATATTGGAACAACATAGCCCCAAAACATTTTGCTCTACAATTCTGACACCCCTAAACGTGCATGTTTTATTGTCGAATATTTTTATTTTAATACCGCTATAGACTATAGGCGGGTTTGAAAATTGAGTTAAAATGACAGTGGCATACGTAGTGATTCGCTCCGCGGTCGCATTAAGCGCATTAGGGACTGAAATTGGATTTGTCGTGGGGCGGTCTGTTGGTACACTTGTTAGGAATTTGAGCCTCTCTTACTAAAAAACTCTTTATTATATCAGTATAATTTAGCTATTTAATTATATTAAAAATAATCAGGGAGATTATTACTATAAGTAGCAATAATATTTATATTTGTATTCTTGTATTGTATTCGTAACATACAGTCCCGTTAGACAAGCTAAGCTAAGCAATTGTTAATCATAACTTATATATTGTTATTATCTAAGGTTCTAAGCCAAATAAATATTATAGACAACAAAAAATGTTTTTGCACATGAATTATAAAATACGATATATATTACAATGTTATTAGAGAATTAGTTACTAATAGGTGAGGTAATTGAAGTTCAAGCCATACTTACTAATTCTAAGTACTAATATTAGTGCGGAAGTTGTTGGTCCGTACTTTTTTCGCGTAGTAATGGAGGAGCTGATAAATGTGACTAATAAAGGAACCGCTCCCGACTCAAGGAGTCGATGATTTCGACGCGGAGAAGTGGAGCCGACTCCGTGATGATTGAAACCGAATACTTCCACACGTGACGAGAGTTCCTCTTTAAAAAGACGTTAGTAAAACCCGCCCATTTCATAATTATATTATGAACACTTACAGCTCGTTTCAAAGTAAATTAGTAACATATATATACTTTATATCCCATAACTATCTTCAATGCGATCATATCGATATCATATGCGGTAGGCATGAATAGTTTTTATATCAATCTGGAAACTATACATGTACAAGTATTAAGTTTACTTCGTAAAAATAATATAATGTATAAATGAGGATGATTTACCAGAATACCTACAAAGACATCCAAAATACAAGCACAGCGCATTCGACAATCAACCGCATACGACGTGCGTCACGTTTACACAGTAAAACAAACATTTGTATTTTTTCCCAATAGCGTATAGGTAATTTATTTATTTGAAGTATTGCGGTGAATCAGAGTCCCCAAGGCGTCTTTATTTGCGTGCACGCGTCGCTTGTCAATGTTTGTGATTTAGTCGCGTATATTTTTTTGTCCACGGAAAAGTGGATTCGATGCACTGTGTTTTTTTCTCACACATGTGACACAATATTTATTTGAAATAAATTGCGATACAGGGAATCATTATTAAATTATTAATGAACTTACACATTTTTTTATAATTAATATTACATAAAACACTCGTAGCCTGTATGTTCCCACTGCTGGACAGAGGGCCACTTTATTCTTATGTAGAAGATTCTAAGATATTTCATCACGTTGCGCAATGCGTGTTAGTACCACACATGTGGTAAAATTTCATAACTTTTAAATAGTAGATAGACAACCGTAGAGATCGAGATGAATTATAAACACAAATTATGAAAATTCATTTGGTGAAACCGTATCGATTAGAATCCACCTATTGAACTGAGTCATCAGGTTCAGGTCATTCTTCAATAAATAATGATAAAAATGGGTCAATAAATAGCTATAACTAGCTAGTTTTATACTTAAGAGAATTGAGTGAAATAATAATAATTTTTCATATAAAAATAAGTAGAGTATATTTCGGGCGATACAAACAAGTTATTATTAATTGTAATAACATTAGCATGTTAAAAATGTATTCTCACTATTAAATATACGAGAGCCTTGTACAGTTGAAATCTTGTTAAACTGTCTGTACCGTTCGTAACACGGTTAGCACCGACAATGACTTGACGAAGGGAAATCAGATTTGCGAACCCTCCCAAGTTATTTTAAACCCACTCAGTCATTTTGCATAGTTCTGAGGGGACGAAATATTGTGTCTTTTAGTAGAATGTTAGACTATTTTATTGTACATCAATACCTATTGTGCTACACATTTATGTAAGTACTAGATTTTAACCGCGGTTTCGCACGCGTGTAAGGGCAGTGAAAATGTTTGGTTTATAAATATAGCTTTTCTCTTCCATGGGGTTCAAGCTGGCTTCATATAAAATTTCATCAAAATCGGTTCAATGGCTTAGCAGTGAAAACGTAACACAGACAGTTACTTTTGCATTTATAATCTTAGTATAGATATGTACATGTTAAATATAGTAATAAACGAATATATATATAATAATATATTTTAGCCCTTTTTCGGTAGAAATCGGTAATCAACATATTGAGCTAGTTGCTTGCTTTATACTTAATTAATCTTCTTAATTGTCAATTCCAAAGCGTGTATGTGTTTTTTGTTTTTTTTTTTGTTCTTTAAGTCGTATCATTTTAATTTTTTTTTAAATCCATAATTCTAATTTTACTACAGTAGCTATTACTGCTGTGGTTTCTTGTAACTGAGGGAGCACATAGACTTATAACTCGCATAATGTATTTAAAGCTTGTCATGTGTATTCCTTGTTGGAGATTATATTAAAAAAAAATAAGATTTGAGATTTTGATTATGATTATACCAACCTTTCAATGCTTTACTCGACGGCGGCGTGTCGCGACTCCACGGCGGGTCACCATGACCGGAGAAGTCACGTAATTTGAGGTAGCTTATTGTCAGCCTTATGATCGACGCCTTATCCAGTTGACTGGTGATGGCGGCTGGTAGAGGTAGCATCTTAGCCAGTTCGTAGAACTCGTAGTTCTCTTTGCCTCGTCGAGAACGCGCTGCGTCACGACTCTTCTCTTTCCGCAACTCGAGGATGCTGTAAAGATGTATGATATAAGTTTGGGATGTTATGGATAATTTTACATAGGCAATAATGTAACATACATTAAATAATTTAAAATTCGAATGTAGGATTTAAAATTATAGTATAAAAGTTATTGTTCATAGTTTAGACACTTACGACCTTAGGTAAGAAAGATAGAGTATAGCTGTTGGTAATATTTAAATTTATTTTATATGTATTGAGATGCTTGAATAATTGTCAATAATACTTTGATATTTTATAAAAAAAATATTATGACGACTTCTGTCTTGGCCTTTTTTTTCTATAAATATCGGATAACATTAATTATTTAATGCAACATAAATTACAAAAGTGTTTAACGAGTAAATTTGTAACACAAAGATATACATTCAAAAACGAAATCATATAAAATTTCAGCCACACGAGAAGGTAATATTAAGAAATATAATATTCGTAATATGTTTCATGGATATTCCTTCAAAGTTAATAAAACGACGGCTTGTAAAAATCGCATTAAGGCAGGTGGGTGTTCCGCTGTTACGCCACACCCACGGGCGGAGTTGCTAATGAATTTGTTTTAATAAGGACCAGCCGGCAGACGCTAACTCAATATGCAAGGAATTTAACGTAGAAACGTAATTACTTTCATAAGTATACAAGCAACATTGTATATAGGAATATATATTTACAAATTATTTAAATAGTAACATAATAAAACAATTTTCTTTTATTGTTATTAGACATTTTTTCAGTAATTGGATGGAAGATAATTAGATAAACTTTTTGATAAGTGGTCACATCTGTCCATGAACATTGCATCGCGTTATTAATCGTTGGTCTTAAATTGCTACGTCCTGTAATTACACTGGCTCACTCACCGTTCAACAAAACAAAACAGCGGGGGAGGGAAAAAACGAAATTCTTCCAATTAAAACGTTCAAATTTAATAGGCGTCTTAATATTTTGTGATGGTTAGAAGGCATTTGGTCTACCCGATGGTATGTGGTAGGCGATTTGTTTTTTCAGCAGTACTAACATTACGAATGTGTGTCACCGACAATATACGACGTCACTACTCACTAGCTTTTAAGTTTAATAAGAAAAATAATGGAAATATAAACATTTATCGTGACTTCTAAAATGACATCAAAGTTTTATATTTTCCATATGACGTCATTAATCAGATTCCTGTCTGCCTCATTCGATCTTTATTTATAAGTTCTAGATAGTAGGTATTTAGATTTATTCAATACAATGTTAATACGCTATGGAAATTGCGATTTACAATTCTTAATGTCTTGATTATTTCTTACAGTAACTTAAAATTATAGTGTAAAGACTTTGTTAAAACAAGCTTAGTTTGTATACAAAATTACCTCCTTAAGGAGATCCTTAAGGAGGTAATTCTAGGCTTAAATCAGGTCACGCTTACTTTAAAAATGCATTGTCATCAGACTGAACCAACGTGTAAAAATTCAACTCTGTAAAAAAGGGCGTGGTTGGACTTAAACTAACGATAAGAAAACATTGCAAGTTAAATAAAAACTTGTAAAATACGAATAATCTTATATCTGTAACTCTGCATACCCATTTCAGTATATTTAATTTGGTAGCTAGTGCCTTAGTATATTATTATAGAAAATCAATTCCAAACAAGAAAATTCATATATGTCTGTGAAATGTTCAGTAATGATAACGGTCGAATTTCGACCACTATTTACATATGTATTTAATAAATTTGTATAAGATTTTATTTGTTTCGGTCATTGAATATATAACTGAAATTCGTCTTTATTTTGTTTGGTTAGTAGAACATTGGAAAAAACTATTTAAATGAATAAATAGGTATATACATATATTTAATTTTATAATATAGGTAGGCGGACGAGCATATGGGCCACCTGATAGTAAGTGGTCACCAACGCCCATAGACATTGGCATTGTAAGAAATGATAACCATCGCTTACATCGCCAATGCGCCAACCTCGGGAACTAAGATGTATTATGTCCATCGTGCCTGTAATTACACTGGCTCACTCACCCTTCAAACCGGAACACAACAATACTAAGTACTGCTGTTTTGCGGTAGAATATCTGATGAGTGGGTGGTACTTACCCAGACAAGCTTGCACAAAGCCCACCAGTGAAACTTCCTTACGGCCTATAACATTTTTGGGAATGAAACGACCGCATCCAGGCCATTTCAAATTATAAATAAATAAATTATGAAACTACTTAAATTGATAAATTTGATATAAAAACCACTGAGTTTTTTTTGCAGGTCAGATTTGTTTATTTCCGAATCAATAGTAAATTAATGACAATCAATTAGCAAGTGTAACGCTTCTATATAGAAAAAAAATTTGACTTTGACTATAAAAAAAATATAGTTTAAAAAAAACCTAAATATTAGTTTTTTATCCACTCATAAAAAATGATCAAAATCACGATCCCTTTCTAGTTTTAATATATTTAATAATTTTCATTATCAAAACACAAATATACGCATTAGGACACCAAGTTGAAGATTACGTGCAGGGGTGCTAAACCCAAGGTGCGGAGTAAGCGATCCTCTGATGGGCCTGGTTTACGATCGAGCTAGATTACCAACTTCCCGGGAGACTCAAGTTTATTGTCACCTGAGTAAGGTCATTTGAAAATGTCCGTGACGTTGCTGAAATGTTGTCGTATCATGAAACTTAAACTTAACGGAATTTGTTTGTTTATTTTAATGCTCAGTTTCAACTGTTCACGTATTAAGAACTTTTTGGTGATATTTTATTATTTTACACGATAGCAATTTTTTTTCTAATTCATATACATCGTATACCTATGCGATGAATGACATTAAAAAAAATCAATTAATTTAGTCAAATAAGTATATTAAATTTTAAGTAAAGAACCATTCTGTTTTTATAAAACATGTTAATTTTTTTTCATTTCATTACGTTGTGATTAATTGTATTTAGGTATAACTTAGTATGTATGTATATAAAATGTTCTTTAAAGTGTAAGAAATTGAAATGAGAATAAAAGTCCAGTTCCCCTATCGAAAAATAACTACAGTTTAGGGACTAATAACTCTTAAATATAAAGAAAATCTTTACGTACCCTTTAAGAGTTATCTGATCAAATTTTCCGATAACGTTACAAAACGGTTAAAGTATAAAACAACCGGCCCTTTGAGCTTGATTTAATGTTACTCGAGGGTCAGTTGTGACCCATTGCAGCATTAAATTGTTTAAAATAACTTTACAGTGACCGAGGGTTGACCGCCCTTGGCTATTACGTGATATCTTAAACGATTTTTTGTTTTGAATAATTTTGATTTTTGTCTATGTTGTATTTTATTTATCCTCTATAGTTGTAAGGCTTTATTTAAGCGTGTATTATGACGTCACAATATGTTGATAATTATCATTGTAGATGTGTGGAGATGCTGATTAATAAATTATTTAACAAAACTGATTAAAATATTACACCATCGTGTTTATATATCTTATGACGATGAAGGATATTCTTTCTATACATAGAAATTACGAACATATATTACTTTTTCTTACAATTTTTTTGTAGAGTTATTTTTTATGGTAAGATTTAATAAATTTTAATATAAATGATAAAGTAATTTTATTTTATTACAAAAATAAATAATGGTTGGCTACACATAAAAAAACCTTTTAATAAGCCTTGAGCCAGTGCCAAAAAGGTCGTTAACAGTTCCATTCTGGATAGGTTAACACTCTTAGGTAAAAAGCTAAGCGTTTGCCAGCTTTGTGTCATCAGATACCTAAAAGGCAGTCATTGAAAGGAAGATATGATTTCTATACATTTGAAGTTGATTATCGACAATATAAGCAAAAGAAAATATTCTGGTAATAATAAAAATAAATATTTAATGTTTTTTTTTTAATTAATAATAATTTCATGAAGGCAGACGTGAAAATTGAAGATAAATAATTAACCTTCGGCCATAGTCACTGGCATAATGCAAATTACTTTTTACATTGTACATCGAAAAACAGCCAAACAAATTATTACTATTTGGTGGTAGAATAGTTGGTGACACCCAGCCCAGGCCTGCACAAAGCCATATAATAAAGTTACTTCACACTATACAATATATATGAAACAGAATACGCCCATTAATTAAAATCTTTATAAATTTATTTATCTTATGTCATTTTAAATATAATAAATGTATATATAAATATAAGCTTATAAAACGTTTGCACAATAAATAATACTTAGGCGATTCTGTGAATTCCAATAGTAAAACAATACTGCGCATTTATTTTGGATACCTTTTCCCCAATAAATTCTTCTTACTACTAAGATCACTCCAATGTTTTCGTTCCGTCCAATTTTTATGACGGACCTCCCTTCATTTTAGAAGTGGCTGTCTTTAAGTGTTCCCGTACGTGTCTCGACGCCCCGGACACCTGGGAATCAAACCCACAATACGCTACTAACGCCTTGACCCCCTTGAATATTCACCCAATAATTCTACGCGCAAAAACAACCTCTATTCCAATCGGTCTTAAAGTCTAAACTTCGCTTGCATTTGTCAAACACATTGGTCAGCGTTGATTGGAATAGGTTCGCAGAAAAACGACCGAATTCGAAAGAATATATACGCTAAAATCAACTCTAGTTCAAAGTATGAAAGGCTATGTGTATTCGATTGGGGAAAAAATAGTGCAAATTGAAATAGCCAGGGAGATGTACACGGAAATCGAAGTCGGGTAGAGGTAATAAAACGCCGTCCACTACGCAACCGTGTCGCGGGAGTTACGACTAATGTGCCCGGGACAAATTGAGTTGTGCCCGGGTAGGAATTAGTTCGCCCCGGGGAATAACTTGCATAGCATGATGGAGATGACAGTTCGTCTATTACATTTAAATGTCACTTCGGTTGACATCTCGCGATATTGACTAATTATTATGTATGTATGTATATACGTGACTTTTATGATTTTCATTTAATACAACAAAAAAATTCAGGGTTATATAAAAAAAATGTATATTTTTTTAATAAATTAAAAATTATAACATATCCTGTATTGGTAACTCACGCCAAGCATGTTTTTTTTTCTTCGCTATAAAATAAATCCTTGCCAAAGCATTATTTAATCCCTTATTAACAAGCAAGCAATAAAGTTCTCTTTTTGAAATATCGCACTTTAACCATTATTTACAGATTAAGCTATCAGGTAGTGGTAGATTAACGGAGCCTAAATATGGTCTTTCCGACCTTTTATATCATCGCATTTATTGTGATCTGTCACCTCTGAAGGGTTGACACTAAAGGTCGACACTTCGATAACCCTTGCAATGATGTGCGTCTATTCGGTTGTATAATCTCTTGTTATGGGTCTTTGATACAGCGCCTGGGAATTTTTAAGTATTTTCTGCTTCAATAGTCGTATGTCTAAACATTGGTTTTCTTTGTTGTGGTTCAATGTGATCAATGCATGGGAACGCGCAATGAAAAAAAAAATTTTTACTTAAAAATACATGTATACATATATTATCTTACTTATTAAAAGAAATGAACAATAAATTTAGGTCATTAATTTATTATTAGACTTAAGATTAAATTTATATCGCTTTACTCTATTTGGAAAAAATATATGACACATATATTTGTATTCCCAATAAATTATTTACGTTTATAAAACGTTAAACCTGGCAACCCTTTGTCAATCTAATATAATAGTTATGGGAATTTTATGGTAAGGAATATGACAAGACATTATTATTGACAAGTGGTAGCGAAAAATGAGCCACTTGAGTTCAATGGGACAACTCAAAGGTGACAATAATATGCTTCTTAATATTTTTATGAATTATGGGGCTGTAAGTGGGTATTATGGATCATTAAACTGTTACAATTTCTTACAAGGGGCTTGAAATTGTGGTTTGTTGCGATTATAGATATTATTATTAAATATGTAAAAAGCCGAGATGGCCCAGTGGTTCGAACGCGTGAATCTTAACCGATGATCGTGGGTTCAAACCCGGGCAAGCACCACTGAATTTTCATGTGCTTAATTTGTGTTTATAATTCATCTCGTGCTTGACGGTGAAGGAAAACATCGTGAGGAAACCTGCATGTGTCTAATTTCATTGAAATCCGGCCACATGTGTATTCTACCAACCCGCATTGGAGCAGCGTGGTAGAATAAGCTCCAAAACCTTCTCCTCAAAAGGGAGAGGAGGCCTTAGCCCAGCAGTGGGACATTAACAGGCTGTTACTGTTACTGTATTAAATATGTGTTAGTATAATCTATTTTAATTTTTTTTAATTTTATTTATACTAAAGTATTATATTGGACTATTTACGATATTACGATACTAAATATAAAGCCACAAAGAGTTAAATATAAGAACTTGTTTAAATAATATTAGGACACCATTTATGCAGCAAAACAAATATACGAACAACTTATTTATTGTATATATAATACATTATAATACATTAATTTGTCCTTTACACGTGTGCGATCATTCTTTAACTCGTTCTTTTAAAGAAATACGATTCCGTTAGAAAAATTCGATACAAAGTAGTGGGTGTAATAGAGTTAAACGGAGTGAAACTTTTCAAAGAGAAATTCACACCCTATAAGCTTAGGGTCGGCTAGCTTTCTTTAAAAGCGAACATTTGAGCCCCTGGAATTTAGTCAACCGTCCAGTCCCGAGGGCCTTTCAGACCCACGGTCACTTGGAAGGAAATTCGAATAAATCGAGGCATTCCGGTATTGGAATCTCTTTAGAAAATACAGTATAAGACGTTCTTATTATATACTTAGATAGTATTTATTATATACTCTAATTAAAACCAAAATAAACTTCTTCTAACAAACTGAAACTTTCACAATTGCAAGATTTTTGAAAATATGCATTAATATATATCAACAACAAAAGATCATTAATCAGCATTGACAATGTTAATATACACGTATTAGCTAAAACGACCAAACGAAATATTTATCCAAAGGGCATAAACGCGTGAAGGGTGTCACTATTTGACATAGGAAATGAAAATGTCATCGGCTTATTACGCCTCGGGATTATTGATATGGCCGACGATTATTTTCGCAGATATAATCTGTGAGTATAATGTCATAATGACAGCCGCCATCTTTGATTGCATAGATTGCTTCGATCCGCCCGTCATTATATGTTCTTAAGTTAATAAGGACATTCTAATAACTATTTGGCGTGGAATTCCAATCGAATCGTTCAAAAATACGTAATTATTTGTAATAATGATTTCAATATCTGATTATTCAAGGTAATATGTTAATTATAATGTGTTTAACTAATATTAAACGCTCGGACGAGTTATCAATAGTATTATAATATTTTTTTTAGTTTATATGAGGTATTGAGTTTCAAAATACAGGCACAGTATAACAAAAAAAGTTTCTTTTTTTTTAAATGCATCTTATGTCAAAGGGTGTGAAATGCTCAGGACGTTCAGCACGATCGGAAATACGCGTGTCCAAGCAAAGGTCACGGTAACCGTTTTAGATATAAGAAGACGAGTGTAGCGTAACCGAAATGTCGTGATACTTGAAGATCATTCGATCTTTACCAGTTCGAAATTTGAAATGTTGAAATTTTACGAGTACTGTATAAAAATAATGGTTTACGTTATAAATCAAGCCGAGATTATATTCAATAGATAAAACACGAGGATTATAACTAAAATCGAGCTTATTACGCAAGAACCGCTGAGTTCTCATATGGTTAATTTGTGGTTATTTGTCTATAATCAGTTTTTTGTTCGCGGTAAAAACTTTGCAAGGAAGTCTGCGTGTCTTTACAAAATATATAAAAACGTTGCTTCTATATTCACTATCAAACGTTCGCTTCGTCTAGTTCGGAAATAATCAGACGGTACCCGTCTCATGGGACACTCATTTTACTGGGCACCTTGGAGATGAATTTAATATGACTCGGCAAATTTCAGAACGACCTCGTGACTATGAATAGCTTTCCTCTTTGACTTATCAGAATTACTAAGCACATCGGTCAGACACCCTACAAACGATGCTACGTTCCCTTAAAACATATAGATCAGGTCTAAAATATATCTCAAATTATTTTTATTAAAAAAATAATAACAATAACACTACACTTAATATCTATTGAAAGCTCTGTGGTGTGTGTATTTGAAACCGGAAACATCGATTACGATCTTAGTATTTTATCCACTAGGTCATCACGATTATTATGTAGATTATTGTACAGTACAGTAACAGCCTGTTAATGTCCCACTGCTGGGCTAAGGCCTCCTCTCCCTTTTGAGGAGAAGGTTGTGGAGCTTATTCCACCACGCTGCTCCAATGCGGGTTGGTAGAATACACATGTGACAGAATTTCAATGAAATTAGACACATGCAGGTTTCCTCACGATGTTTTCCTTCACCGTTAAGCACGAGATGAATTATAATCACAAATTAAGCACATGAAAATACAGTGGTGCTTGCCCTGGTTTGAACCCACGATCATCGGATAAGATTCACGCGTTCTAACCACTGGGCCATCTCGGCTTTTTTTTTTTATAAGTAGATTATTGTATTCAAAATAATTTACGATCTTTAAAAAAACAGACAAAAAACTTTCCAAAATCTGCGATAATAGTCATCGACATATTATAAAAATATTTTTAATCAAACAAGAACATACTGCGCGACTTGTTTCTACGAATAACATATAAAATTAAATAAAAATAAAAAATCTAAGACATCATCTTATCCGAAATCGTCTAACGCCTTAATAATGTAAGAACAGTTAAATCTGACGTCATTTACAAGTTAAATCTAGATGATTTTTATCACTTAAATGTGGAATTCATGGGCGCGGGCCAACGTACATTTAATAGAGCTTAGCTACATTGTTAATAGACATATAGTTTAATAAAAATGTATTATTTAATTATTATGATAAAAGTACAAATTAATATTAATACCAGCTCTCAAAACGATATTATCAACAATAAGAGGGCTGATACCATATTCAAAAGTTAATAAGTGTTGTTTTAAAATGTCTATATTTATATAAGGATGTATATTTTTACAAAGTCCAATAAGCACATTGGTGCATTTATCGTAGAATTCTGGACAAAAATAAATAAAGCCAACTGCCCTGTCCGCTGGGACTAACGATTTGCGCACTGGCCAAATTGCCGGTCTTTAGAAGGACTTTAATAATCACGTCATATCCAATTTTCCTTTGAAACGAGATAAGAATATCAATAGGGTAAGATGTTGATTGAATGCTTGCTTATATCTGAATACCTAGTAATTAACAGGTATGTCTGTTTTTGCTATAGATAATGTATCTTATTAAATGCCTTAATGAACGTGGAAGAAAAATACTAAAAAAAGTGTTGATACAATAAAAACTAGCATAGAATACTTGCTTGTTTTTTTATATAATTAAGACTATGTATCACTTTCTTATAAAATGTGTAAGAAACAATTTCAAACGTCACCTTATTTAATGAAACATTGACGAAAAAATAAGCTAGTTTTTCTGCAATATCTAAATCAAGCTTTTTTCACGCGTCAGTCTTTTATGATGCTTCAAAATGTAATGACTAAATTATCGAATTGTAATAAGGTGCTTCGACGTAAGCGACTTTAATATAAATGGATTGCTTTGTTATATAAAAACTAGAGCAAAATAGTATTCATTCTGCATACAACCGTCTCGCACCCCAGTGGGCAGTGATCCCGCATTTATGGACAAAAAATGGCCAATCTACTCGACGCGTCGATACGAGCATGACTAATGGTTGCTAGCCGCTTAGCAAATTGCCTGCCGAAATCGTAACGAAACTGGAAAATTGTTTCATTCATAAATGCAATAACCGGGATTTGCTTTGGATGCTTCTGTTATGAATAAAATAGTTATCTGGGGATAAAGGTCCCATCTGAGAGTGGTCAACGGGATTACGGTTGAATTAATGAGATTTTAGATATCGTTTACTTGAATACGTAATATTATTTTATTTTTTATATTTACAAGAAAAAGGCTTACATATAACTATATTTATTTATTGCATTCAATCATTCTTTCAAAGCAAGAAATCTTAATGTCTACTTATATTGAACACGCACAAGTTAAAATAACAAAGTTAAATAATTCGAACGAGTGAATTTAGTTTCTAAGGTGACTCTAAATAGATCGAAACTAACGTTGCTTAAAATTAGCAATACAAAGAGAAATGTTGGGGCTGTATTCGCTGCCAATTGAAAGGAGAAGGAAATAATAGTTATTTGCAATAATCGACTGAAGGGACGGCTGATTGCGCCCGGGGCGGGAGCGAATTTTTCCCGCATTTTTGTCTGGAAACTTGCAGTTTAGGACCACTGTGGCGCTCTTTATTATCAGCGACTATTCCAACACATTATTTTGGAACTTATGCAAAATTTCCTATACATCATTACATATAACGACATCACTAACCAATTCACCAACTTCTCGGACCAATTCAAATTCGCTTGTTTTCAATACCTAGTAATAGCAATTTTTACTTCGAGCAATACTTTTCGTGAAAAATCTTTGCCGTAATAATTAATGATAGGCACCGGCTGATCAATATACCACAATGAATCGATGATGACCCTCACCCTATGTCGATGCCAATTCAACCCTAAAAGAAGGAATTAAAACAACAGGGGTCACTACAAAAGTCCCTTGATGAGGTAAAGGGGAAATAATGCATCATTTTCGGGACACTTGTCCCGTTAATCCCGACTGGTCTGACTTGATTGATGGTCACCCAATATACCACTTAGTTTAACGGAATGCTTATTAAATTTCTTAGAACTATATGGCAACTAACTGTGGCACTTCTATTAAGATGACGGTAGAATTCTTTTTGTAAGATTCTTGAGCCATATTTTCTTGTAATACATATTATGTAAAAAACATAAACTATAACTTGAGGAAAATAAGATCTATGATAGTTAATTTAGTGCAGGTTTTAATTGAATCCGCTCTTTGTTTTTGGTTTTGAACATTTCCAAATAAATAATTCCATAATAAAAAGTTTTGTTTACGGAAAACATACGCGTATGAGTAATTTATTGTTCCCCAGAGATATCGTGTACAATTTTCAAAATCTGGTATAAAATAATGTTAATTGTGAAAAAAACATACAAAGTTCTGCTCTTGATCTTATGACAAACTCAGATATGTTGCTCTGATAACACTGCATTCCACGAGATTGCATGGTAATAAAAATGTAAATGACAACTGTATCGTAGCTATTTAAAAATAAATTTGTCGTTTTTTTTTGTTCTTTCGAAATGTTACCTTGAACCCTTTGTTTAATACAATAATATACTAAGACTATTTTCCATATTATGATTATACGAAAGTCGAGTTAGGTTACTTTCAAAACTTTGTTGTCATCGCCTAATTAATTATTTTTAACATAAGAATATGGATGTTAAAAAAAATTCGGCCGTAAGGAAGACACGAAAATATAATTAATATAATCATTTTTAGCTGATGTTTAGTTAAAACTGATTCATCTCTTTCTGTCATCATAGATTTAACATTCGAAAGAAGAAGACATAGCATTGTTTAAAAGGTGACCCCATTAATAGGTTCATAAAATTGTGAAAATATTTGTAGTGAAGTAAAACTATTACAAGCGATAGAATTTTTAAACGAAATATAAAGAGTTCAGTTTTAAAATAACATTTCAAAAAGCACCTGCATTTAACCGCATTCGAACCGCAGACGAAAATTGATGCAGTTTTTTGAAACATCGATTTCATAAATTTTATTCGCTTTTATAGCCAATAATGGTTTCGTAATGTTGGATAATCGTTTGTCAAAATATAAAAAGAGATAAGTATAATTGACTAAATGTGAAAATAGCGGAAGCAATAATAATCTATATGGCTATTCTGTAAGAACAAACTCGAAACTCACCGCAGAAAACGCTCGTGAAATGTCAGAAAGTGATATGCGACATTGACCGTAATAATTATAACATTTCAAGAATACACGCATCAAAATTGTATATCGGCTGTCAACAATACGGGTCAGTGATGCGGCTTTGAACGACTTAGGTTGTTTTTTATAGCTATCATTAAACTTTAATTAAAACTTACGCTTAGGTTCTTGCTATTGAAGAGCTAAGATGGCCCAGTGGAAGAAACAGGTAGATCTTATATCTCAACCGAAGGATGTAGTTTTAAACCTAGCCAAGTTTTGTGAGCTTTATTTGTATTTATTTCGATTTCGGCTTGCTTCTAGTTCTAATAAAATGGATTAATACTATACCGTTCATTGCTCGGATATATTCAAAATGTATTTTTTTTCGGTTATTCTATAATATATCTCGTTGAAAGTGTTAAGGCACGCTATCCGGCAGCTCGACAAAAACTCGAATGGACAGAGGGCGGGACGAATTAGCGTGATTCAGCGTTCGCCCGCTGATTGAACCCACAACCGTGATCTACAGAATGTGCATAAAGCATTTTATCATTATAATTAATAGTTTAATTATTATCATAGAACTTAGTTAATATTATATCGTATAACAACACATGTCAGAAGCAATATCTGAGAGCATGAAATTCATTTTAATGAAACGCTACATTTAGAAACGTTGCTCTCATCACATTTGAAACGTTTTTCTAAAACAAATATCAAATCAATATGAACATTAGATGTGAACAATTTTTTTTATGATGTTTAAAATAATTGAAAGATGAAATAATAAAAAGTAATAAATATAAAGAGAAATTACAAACATCCTGTATACAGCGGGAACAACAGAAGACAAAACCTAATAGATCCATATATTCTAAAAAGGGCCCGGCTATCATTTTTAAATCCAACAAAACTGTCGTTAACTTTTAATACCGATATAGCATTATCTCAAGGGCGTAAAGTCGAAAGTCGCTTGTATATTTTTTGTTCATACATCATGTTGTAATGGTAGACCCAGTTAATCTTCATCTAATGATTGCTAGGTAGCTGTTGAATAGTTTTGATATTGTGTCCAATATTGATATTAGTTTTTTTTACAAATTTAATGTACAGCATATTCGACCCAAATTGCGTTTTATAATGCTTTTGAAATTCGTCGGATTATAGGAACTCTAGAGATGATCAGTAATTATTACACAACTGGGCAAAGTTTCTTCTGCTTAATGAGATTTATTTTTATTTTTACCCAACAGTGAGACTTTGCTTCACAGTTACATATTCGAAACACAATTTTTGTTTTTCCTTAACCACTGGATTAATTATAAGCACAAACAAAACACATGAAGTCAATGGTGTTTGATCTGTTTTAAACCCGCAATTCGGTAAAATGGGAAATTTTAGCTCGGATCGGATATTTCGAATTTGTTATTACATTTTTAAGAATTTTTTATTTATTTCATTTGTTGAAGTAATTAATATATTTATAAAATTTAGCAAAATTAGTGTACCATCTAATATAATCTTGATAAAATATAGAAAATCAAGAATATCAAAGGCCGTACTTAGAAACGTAAACTAATCGGCTGTGTAGATAAACGCTGATTCGCCCTTTCTGTCATTATTGATTTGACATTTGAAAGAAGAAGACAGCATTCTTTAACTAATCACCCACTAAACAATGTTTTAAGGCTGTTATCGTTAAGAGTTTTGAAGACGAAGAAATTTTAATAAAAAAATATTGTAAATATTAGTAACAAATAGTAATAATTCCATCAAAACTTTTTTGTTATTGATTAAAGAAATTATTATAGTATATTATGAATGCTCAATGCATATTATGAATTCACAAGTTATGTCTCGTGTTATTTTCTATACCCTACACGTGTATTAATTTCATGTTGATTGATTAAGTAATTAATACGTGAAAGCGTAACAAACCAACAAATTAACAAACTCACTTTCAAATTTATTATGTTGATTATTAAAGAAAATGGTTCTTTAATAAAATACATTATTATTGGATTTTTTTATTTCTTATTTATGTTGGAAAAAAAAACGTATCAAACGTCAAATTTGATCTCTTTGTCAATGTCTAATAGATTTCAAATCTAGACAAGTCAGCATTCATTCACTTCCAACGTCTTATTGCTTGTAAAAAAGGTTTTACTGTTACTCAGACGTAAAAAATGCCATAAGTTCTTTAATAGTTCAGTAGTGACATTATGTCAGTTAATTTAAGATTTAATATTTTCTTATTTGTTGTCTATGTACAATAAAAAAATTACAAAGCTGTAATTGTACGTAATTTTTTTTAAAAAATATTGCCGGCGACATCATGTTGAGCAAAAAAAATGTATTGAATTTATTTCGCTGTCTTTTTTAGTTCTAGGCTGTTTTTATTTCTGAACATGTTCTATTACTAGAAAAAAATATTTAATTTCCGTACCGTACCGTCACCGTAACCCGTGAATGTCCCACTGCTGGGTTAAGGCCTCCTATTCCTTTTTGAGGAGAAGGTTCGGAACTTATTCCACCACGCTGCTCCAATGCAAATAAAATTTAATTTAGGAAAAGATAATATGGCTGAACTTTAGAACTTACTTATAATTAATGACTGAATTAATTATAACACAACTTAAAATAATAATTCGTTAGATATTTTTGACAAGGGAGGAATTTCGTCTTTTAACGTATTTTATTTCAATGAATATAAATACACATTATTTACACGACCAAAGTCAAGTGATTCCAAAAAACAAAATAATTATTAACATATCTAATGTGCATTAAATATAAAACTAGTACCGGCTTGCAATGATAATGCTACCGATAAGAGTATTCGTACTGTTGCATTATCTTATTTAATTATCATTGCAAGCCGGATTAGCATTAGCAAATACTTTTTTCACTAATATTGTTCGGCAAATAGCTTTGCGAAGTCGTAAACGTAGCCCATTATTAATTTAATTAATTTTCATATAAAAATATAAGTTAAATTAGGTCAAAGAAATTTGTATTACAAGCTGATCGTTCTAAATATTTATAAGGACCTTTTTCTTAGCATACATATAAATCTTTTATATTTTATTTTCTTTTATTTTTATTACATATCAGATTCTCTTGCACACATATAAGGATATTTCATTACAATCGTAGAGTTACATAGATACGCATATTTAGACACGGTCTTTATTTTTCAATCAAAATAACAACGGATGTAGGTTACTTTTTGTTTTCTAAACATTTCTAAAGATTTTTTGAGAAAAATTCTAATGAAGTGTGAAAGGGTTCTTGAATTGAGTCAAAAGGTTTTGTTTTCTTATCGAACGTAAAAAACGTGATTCAAACTAATGTAAAGTGTTACCATATGTTATTAGACAATTAATATATTATAATTGTTTTTTTTAATACTGTATAGGTATAAAACTCTTTAGAGGCTTTTAATGGAGAATAGTTTAATTATGCATAAGTGCATTGAATAAACATTTTTAATATTGCTCTATTTTATTCCGAATATTTCATTAATAATCATTGCATTAATGAAATATCGTGTTAACATAAGAAAGACCAATCACGACAAAACCTACACAAAATTTACATTGAGCAAGGATTGAATGTAAAACTATTTGATCAACTTTGTTTTTTTACTTGTTTTTTTGTTTGTTTTTTACAAATTGGGAACTTTTAAGACGATAATGCTACATTTGAAGTAATTTATCCCAAAAAGCCTAATAAGTTTAATTCTCAAGCCAATTATCGTCTCATATATGATATTTATATTTGAACAAAACGTAGTTCATAGCTCATTAGGAAGTTTCTGTGTAAACGACAAATTGAAAATTTAGTCGACGTTAGGCACATTTTGCCAAATGACAAGATTCTTATCGCACAGAACCTTGCGTGATATTAGTAGTAATTATATTAAACATATTCTTTAAACTAAATTCATTTCAATACTTGTTATCGTTTTTAGTCTCACACATGGAAAAGAGATAGCAATATTATTAATTCTTTCAAATATTTCGATTTTCTATAAAATAATAATGTCAGAATACAATATTATTTTATTATTAATATTAAAAATTACTATTGAATATTGTAAAAGTTGTGCTCGAATACATTTGTGACTTCAAGTTCTAAAGCTTTTCGAGTGTTACCTATTTCTTTACCAAGTTTAATAATAATAAAATAATTAACGTCTATATATGTATAATATAAATCGCCTCCTATATAATATAATTTTATGTAAAAATAAAATATTATAAGTAAAATATATATTTATCTAAATCGCTCATTAAAAAATAATTTTATGTATTATGTGAATACATTTACATAATTTGATATAACTTATAATTACTTTTATAATATTTGTATACTATTTCAAGCATTCTTTATATCATATATCTTTATATCATATGAATAAGACCCTCCAGGCAATATTAAATATCTTAAAGTGAACTACTCTGCGCCTGCGCCGGTGCGTTATTGTTCAAGAGTCACGACACGATAAAATCTTAATTTACGTAACTTCGTTGTTGTATATCGTAGATAGTTTTTAATATTGTTATTATAATACGGAAAATAACATCAACCTTGGCTAGTTTTAGTTACTGTAACAGCCTGTTAATATCCCACTGCTGGGCTAAGGCCTCCTCTTCCTTTTGAGGAGAAGTTTTGGAGCTTATTCCATCACGCTGCTGCAATGCGGGTTGGTAGAATACACATGTGGCAAAATTTCAATGAAATTAGACACATGCAGGTTTCCTCACGATGTTTTCCTTCATCGTCAAGCACGAGATGAATTATAAACACAAATTAAGCACATGAAAATTCAGTGGGACTTGCCCCGATTTGAACCCATGACCATAGGTAAAGATTCACGCGTTCTAACCACTAGGCCACCTCGGCTCTTACTTTTAGTTACTAAATTATATTGTTTAGGCTCAAAATTGCGATGTTAAATGTGTAACATGTTATGTAATTGTAAGCGGATCTCTATCTTGTTTTATTATGATAGAATATCTTGGACAATAAATTATATTACTTCCTGTCCAAGCTTGTAATGACGGCTAGACCCTGTTTGCGTTGATAATAAAAAAAATATTACAAAAACTAAGTCTCTTATTTTATATAGTAAATGCAATTATAGTAAAAAGTTTTTAACAAATTTGTTATTTAAAAGTATCTAAAATTATAATAAAGATTTAATAGCTTCGTTCTCAGTAACGTTTGATTTTACGTAACGTAAAATTTAATTAAAATTAATAAAGCGGTTTTCGCGTTTTTCTATAGAAAGTTACAGACAAATATTTACAAAAATTGTTTTAGCTCAAAGAATGTCTAAAGTTTATTGTTTTTTTAAGCATAAATTTAAAATTTATTTTGTAAATCAGTTAACAAATAAAATTATAATAATATAACTGTTTAACTTATTATCAAGGCTATTTCATAACAATGTACTCAAATCCTTAATGACGCCTCGCCTAGAAAATAATCAAGTCGAAAAACCAGCTATGATGTCGTTGAGATAAAAATCTGTATATTTTGGAGGTAAATTCGCTTGTCTCGTGCTCTTTATATACTATAGCGTTAACAGTTTCATTACAAGTTTTCGTAATAATAAAAAAACATTGAAACAATTTTGTGTTAGTAATTTCACGATTATTATGCTATTGCTTATAGTTTTTTTTATTTTGTTTCGTTGAGTTTTAATGACGTATTTAATAGGTTTTTATTTTGACGATATTCTATTCAGACTCTGATATGGCTCTTAGCGGTTAGTAATTGGATTTTCAAGAATGAAGTAATTTTAATGTTTATTCCAGGATTTCACAAGTATCAGCTAAGCTTAGTGATTACAAAAAAACATCTTAGAGATGTTTCATTTGAGTTTCTTGGTTCAAATTAAATATTTAAAAAAAAAATTGATACATTACTATAACTATGGCTGTAACTTTGGGCACTTCTGGTGCTGTTGTGATGAATGTCAATAATGTATCAAATATTGCCGCTAAATAAAATCTTGTTTTTAAAATAGTTCCTATATAAACCTATTTTACTAAACTATAACACTGACAACACCAATTTTCATTCTAATCTATAGAAGCACATTAACAGAAGCCACGTAAAAAACAATGCGTAAATAAAAAAAAAATGCAGTCGATAAACGTCTTCGAATTAAGAATTTACTTATTACATTTTTTTAAATGACGAGTGTCTGTTCTAAGTACAAAAAGTACTGATTAAAATTAAATTTGCAATTTAAATTTTACTTTTACGCTGTAACTAATTAACATGTCTTTGTTCAAGTACTTAAGTTAGGGAACTTAATGTTAAAATGTGATAAGTAAATTTGATAGAAGAAGAATCTATAGCTAAAATAAAAATATAAAGAAAAAAATGAAACGTGCCCAGGTTCGAGATGCGATTGGTTGGATGCTTGTTGCTGCCGACAGATATCCGGGCTTGTCTGTACGAACCAGGAATGGGTGAAAGCCGTGTTTAGCCCCGGGTTGAGGCCTGGCCCAGGCCCTGGTAGACCCATCACACCAGGTAGCCCGCCAGGCCGCTGGTGGTGGTGGAAACCAGCGGACGCCACCGCGTAGTCCATTGCCACCGCTTGGTACGGCAACATTCTCACACACTTTAACGTTCTTGCGATTACTCCGATCTGTCAGTTCCACTTTCCCGCGCTGTCACACGCATTTTGTCCAAAATAGTCTGTATTTAAAGTTCCATTTTTAATATTTACGCGCACTATTTTTATTTATTTACGAGCCCTTGTGACACTAGTTCGAAATTGGAATGCCAAACATTTCGCTCCTAAGTTCGTTGTCACAAATATTCACTAGAAGCAACACTGCAATGTCTATCGTTTCAGGCGCAGACGTTTTCAGTTAACAAACAAGTCGTCCTATTTCCGCGACCGATCATTTACGGGGCTAGCTATTCACAGGAGAAAAGTCACGCACAGCCACCCACTTAATAAATATTCTGGGCATATATCCGTTTTTACGCAGACGTGACTGGCAGTGTACTGTCCGATTTTCACGTACGGAACGCGCGGCCGATTATCGAAAACAGTTGCATGCGTCCCCCTCTTTCGACCTCGGACGTGCAACTGAAACCAAGCACGCGCCAAACGCGACTCTATCACACTCGGCCTAGACACGGGGTACGGCGCCCGCTCGGGAATCGAAACGAGACGTCGCTCTACGGACGAGCGAGAGACGCATCGATCGGACGTCATCGCGAAGTTAAAAGCCTGCGTCGTTACACGGGCCGTAATAGGCGGTTACGTGATTGGGCGTGGCCTGGACTATTAAGTTGAATTGTCGCGCTCTGATTGGTTAAAATTGGTAGTAGTCGCCTACGTGATATGTTCAGGAATACGTTTATAGCTCGCGCTCATAGAATATAATAAGTGAGTTGTAGGTTGGATGCGCGCCAGTTGCGAGTAGTCTTCTTGTTGCGGTTTCGCTCCCGATCCGCGTAAAGGTTTTTAATTATTGGCAAAGGAACCGTTAATAGGTTACCGTGTAGTTATCCGATCTTTGAATAATAAAGCACGTTTCAATGAACGTGTGGGTGCTGGGTGTGGTTCACACCTGTAGGTTACGTATTGATTGACGCGAGCTTGAGAATATATGGTATCTTGAATAGCATTATAGAGACATATATCAAACCTTTACTATGAATCAGAACAATAAGCTGTTAAGATATATAATTAAAGACATATAGGTATTCTTAAATTAGGTTTAGCTTTTGGCAAATACTAAAAAAAGTAATTGTCTATTGAATTGTAGGTATGTGATAAATATTTTAACTACCATTTAATACTTACCATATTTAGTCACATACAAATTGCTGTTGATAGAATTTATAATAATTTGAAAATTAAACTTAAGTAGTTACGTTCTATCGGAACTAAAGTACGTTTCTAACATAACGATTCATAAAAAAACACGTGTCAAAAACCACATCAAAAGGATAGCCTTGACTATTTACCCATATACAAAAAGTATCAAAAACGAAAGAGTCGCAAAAACTATAGAAACGAATTCCGATAGAGCTGTCATTGTTAATTTGAAGATTAGTTGTAAAAAATTTCGTCATTCGTTTTGTATTTACGAAAAAACGCTTTTTATTTCTTCTAGTAGGTATCTTATAATAGTGGCTAGCTTATAAATCTACAGATCCCGAGGTCCCTGGTTGGAATCCTGATTGCAATGAAAATGCACATATGTTTATGCACACACTTATGCAATAGACTATTAAGAGCAAGAGCGCAGATCAATCGTCTTTCTGATTTGTGACTTGATTTTAGTATATAGAATGTTATTTAATTACGTAATACCTAAACACCTTTCATTCGCTATCCTATAAATAGTAATTTAAATTGAGAAATAAAAAATCTAAGATGTCATGTACCATGTGCCTGTAATTACACAGGTTCACTCACATTTCAAACCGAAACACAACCATACAAAGTACTGCTGTTTTGCGGTAGAATATCCTACCCATACGAGCTTGTACAAAGCAGTACCACCAGTGAAAGTCTAATGTCAATATTTTAACCATAAACATCTAAATATTATGAAAAAAAATAAACTAGGTCCATAAACAATTCGAGTATGTTAATAAATCCTCTGCTTACATCTTACTTACAATAAAAGACAAAAGCGTCTGCAATGATTAATTTATACCTCAAAACAAACATATGGACGGCCATTAGATTTAAATATATTTATTTATGGGTAATTCTCCAATAAATCCTTCGTCAAACTTCAGTCAGATTGGGTTGTAGGTAGGTAGCGTAGGTACTAGCCCCGCCCACGGCGCGTCTAAATCAATACATGCCGCTAAGAATATTCCTAGACAACTTCACACACCTATCTCGTCTGTAAAACTGTTCTATATTACACAAAGCTCTAAATCACTTATACGCTATTTTGATGCTTATATCCTTTAAATGTTATAATTATTATAATCAATATTGCATATCATATTTTGACGTTTCACGATATTTTACGTTAATTGATCTCACAGAACAGCTATAATGTAATCATAATTAGAGCCATTCGGGTGAGATTTAATTTGTGTGAATTGAATTTAATTATTAAATGCGTATTCAAATTAGTATCTGTTAATAATAAAAGAACACTTTTGTAATTTAAAATGCCTCAATAAGATAGATAAACTTATTTTTTTTTTATAGAATAGGAAGGTGGACGAGCATATGGGCCACCTGATGGTTAGTGGTCACCAAACGCCCTTAGACATTGGCATTGTAAATAAAGAAATGTCAACCATCGCTTATAGCCAATGCGCCACCAACCTTGGGAACCAAGATTTTATGTCCCTTGTGCCTGTAATTACACTGGCTCACTCACTTAGAATATCTGATGAGTGGGTGGTACCTACCCAGACGAGCTTGCACAAAGCCCTACCACCAGTGAAATTGTTTAAATTTGCTTAAATTGTGTTTATTTATTCATCTCGTTCGTACTCAGCGGCGAACGAGAACATCGTGAGAAATCATTGAGATGAATTAATGCCACGTGTGAATTAGAATATTGTATTGGAACAGCGTAGCGGTATAAACAACAGGGAATTTATTCACAAGATATTTAGCTAACATTATTACTATATTTGTCAACTAAGTCGGAAAAAATCGTGCGAGTTGGCGTGCGCTGTGTTAATCTAAAATTATATGCAAATAAAATATGTAATGAAGTTGTTCTTTTCAAACAACGCTAAAATAAAGATTACGATATTATATTACGTATGTACCAACTTAGTACATTTTTAGTAACCTATACCAACTTAATGCTACCCGTGCGAAAAAGTGGGTTGCTATATACTAGTTTATGCCCGCAGCTTCGCCTACGTATGAAAGGGGGAGTTCTTTACCACCCTGAATCCTTTTTCTATATCCCAGACAATGTGTATACATTTCATGACGATCGATTGTGTAGATAACACGTGAAACTGTAATAAACAAACTCACTTTCACGTTTCTTTATTTTATAGGAAACCAATACATATAATATGTATTAAAAATTAACAATTTTAAACAAAGACATTTAGTAACACCATACATCGCAATTATAGGCTAACTCATCATGCAATTATATAAATCTAGTTACACAAAAACGCAAAAATCCAAGAATATTTAATAATAATTTTTAATATTAGTAAAAAAGCATTAAAATAACATTAAGTCATTACAAGCTATTGTTAGTCTTATTAATATAAATTATAGTAAACATATTTTTTTTTTGTAAAACTCATATCTAATGAATAATTAAATTATTTCATTTTAAAGTATTTATTTGTAAAGATATCGATAACGAAAAAACTATTGTAGCGTAATATTCAATCACAAACAGCAGCCATTATTGAATCGAATTTAGCGAATTATCCGCAGTCCTGTTAGCCGGCTTAGCCGGACGTTCATGCGTTTGTGGCTTCCGTCCGTTAGCCGACGCCGGCTAGCAATTTAGCTGTTAGATCAGTAGTGAATTACACCATCTGATTCAATCATACAGTTAGCCAGCCATCACAATAACGTGCTGTTTTAAAAAGATAGCTCATCTTATATTTAAAAAATAATAAAAATATATAAAATACTAGATTTCGCACGCGCATTTAGAAAGAGGCCGTAGGTATTATATAAAAAAAAATTATCATATATCCTACCTTGGGCCTCAAGCTTGCTTCGTAACGTATTTCATCAAAATCGGTTCAGTGCATTAAATGTGAAAGCGTAACACACAAACAGAGCTACTATCGCATTTATAATATTGGTATAGATTCAACTCATTTTATAAACGCGACAACGACAAATTCTCATATTATATTTTGTTTTCCGTCAGAAAATCTCAATAAATTTTCATCGTCCCGAGCTGGAAATTGAACAAAGGAACTCGCGACCTACCGTGCATTTTTGAAACCTATATCTACATATATCACTGCACTCTACACGATAACATTGTAATAAATATATACAATCCTATATTTTATTATTATTATTTAACCTAACTATATATATATAATTATTAATATATATATTATATATATAATTATTTAACCTTATTATTTAACCTAAATGTGTATTATAATAGTAAGATGCATGCATAGGGTTTATTTATATCAAAAAACTATTTCTTAAATATCAAAATATCTAAATCGTTGTATGAGCTTCACGACAAATTCCAAACGAATCGATCGGATACAACTTTTGTTTCATCATAGCGATGTTTTTGTTTTGGCCATAGTTACGGTAAACAGCTCCTGGTCATAATCAATAAAAAGATCGTTCGGTGGACACGGTCACGCGACGCTAAGACGCGCGGACGCATTGGTACGCGAGGTGAGGCTGTACACGCAAGAGATAGCGACAGTACAATAAATTGTTTTTGTAACACTTTGTTTAATGGATTTAAATAGTAATATTTCCATGAAACGAAATAATTATTAATACTGGCTATCCTAGCTAAGTTAATTCAATAACTTATCCATAAATGTTATAACAAACTTTATTTGTTTTTAATGATAGCTGTCATCTGGGTTCGCTGTTGTTTTGGTATTAAATATCTATGTTGGATTTTTTATTTATACTCTGTTTCGCCATAGTATTTAAATTAATTAATTATGCATGTTCAAATTCTAATTTTATTATTCAATATAGACGTCATTATGTCAAATTTATAACTACTACCGGTACGCATTATGTGATGAGCTATTATTACTAAAATATATATAACTTTTTTAATGTATTATTTCTATTGTAAATTTATTGTATCTAGTGTGGGATGTCCTAAGTAAATAAATAAATAATGTTTATTCGCAGCATTATATAGACTAATTTTAATATTAATTCGCTTCGCTTCTCAACGAGACCCCAGCCGAACAACATTCAACCAGAAAAATGCTTCTTATTGGATAATTCGTGATTTTCATTTTTTTTACTCCCATCAGGTGTTTGAACCTGCCACGATCTTGACATTGTAAGCACATTGAACATTTCAGGTATTTATGATGCACCAATGGCGTCGCGGTTCAACGAACGCAAATTGTCTATTACTTACTGTTACGTATTTAAGCGCTTTCTGCGCTTACTAACTGATTATTATGATTGATAAATAATGTGGTAGCGCTTGGCCATTCGTAAGAACTTAATTATTATTATAATTACGTAACGTTTATAAATAATAACGTTTATAAACGTATATAAATAAATAGGCATATTAATCTTTCTTTACAATTAATCGTAGTAAATATGACCCTGTGAATAGAACACTCAACATTAACCGAAAATTGCAGGTTCAAACCCGGCCAAGCCACTGAAGTGTCATGCATTTAATTTGTTTATAATTGTGTGTTTATAATTTATTCACATATGTATCGACCAACCCGCATTAAAGCAGCGTTGTGAATTATGCTCCAAACCTTCCCCTCAAAAAGGAGGAAGCTAAACCCAGTACATTTAACATTTACAGACTTTTACTTAACTGTATACTTTTATAATTAATCTTATTATTATATATTTTATCTATATTGTACATGTTGTAGACACGCACGAAAACGGTTTTAGGCTTTTTTATATATGTTTGGTATATTGCATTTAACTATTTACAAAACAAATAATGAAAAAAATGATAAGAAAAATTAGTTTTCATGTTAACATGTATGTAGCCTTATTAACATTCCTTGCACATATGTATCAGGATAATTTATACGAACAACGCTAATTAAAAACAAACATACTAGTCAATCAATCTTGTTACTTTGAGGTAGTTTGTTGACTTTGATGTATGCAAATTGACCAGGAGTACTATTTTGTTACATACGAAGATACTTTGAAGTTATCAAATTTCTATTGATAAATCTGATACAAGTATTCGCCCGGGGCTTCAGTCGTTAGGGAAGGGGGATCTGTATCTCAGGTGCTAGATATAAAGTAAAGCCTATTTCCTTCTTTGAAGTTTAAGCTTTCTTCATACCAAATTGCATCAAATTAGGTTCAGTGGTTTAGCCGTGACAGCGTAACTGTCAGACATACAGAATTACTTTCGAATTTATTATATTAGTATGGATATTTTTAAAATCTTAATAACAAATTTTCTAGTAAAACTAACTAAGAACCATTGGTTTTTATTTTGGTTTTGACTACAGCTGCTTAACAAATTTTAGTTTTAACTGACAACGTGGGAAGAGTTATCTTGGCAGTCATGGGGAATGGAGCGTGGTAGCGGTCGGTGCGTACCATTTTATTTACTAAGTGGTAAGGTACTTTACAAAATATACAAACTTTTTACGTTTTTCTCAAATATATTTTAGTAGCAGTACTTATTATTGACATATTATTAAATTTGAAAATATATAGATTATAAGAGAGTAACTATTTTTTTTAAGCAAATGGTCTACTTGAAAGTAAGGTCCGTCGATTGGCGCTGTAAGAAATATTAAACGTTCATTTCGTCGCCATCGACTCGACAGCACTTTTTAAAATATCTTATATGTAACATGGAAGATCTAAATTGAATATTTGAATACAGAAACACGCATAACATAAGTCCAAACAAACTACGACAAAATCTTGTGTTGTATCTCTTTCTTGTATATATAATATTAATCAGTCATTTGGAAATGAGCTCATGACTATTGGCGCAAGAGCCAGGTATCGTGTCCATTACGCTTATTATCGTCTAAGCTGTAATAATGCAGCGCATAGATTCGACTTCAACGAGGGGCAAATGAGCTTGGCTCTTGGTCACATTCAGCCTTCGATCTATGAAGGTCGCCGCGATAGCCTTCTTTAGTGTAAGTAGTGTACTAGTGACGTCGCTAATCCCCGCACCACGATACAGCCGATACGGAATTTTAAGCAGCATCGATCGCCTCTGCCCTACATTCGACAAGGGACGCACGTACAATGACCTAACCATTATTTTATTGGTAGGGTGTCAAATAAATCTTCGCCTCCAACAGTTAGTGCATTCGTGGCTTGAGAGTCTAATTGATGTTTAACCTTAACTGTATTTCTCGGAAACCCGATGAATAACAGAAGAAACCAGTGCCAAAAATTTCAGAACTATATAGTAAGAAAATAAATTTATTTTCATTTCGAAGATTTTCATCTGTCTTTTGCTATTGGATATTCCATCTTTTGATATCGAACCGAAACGTAAAATGTAAATAAAGTAAACACTACTGTATTTTTCGTCACATTTGTAAGTCATTACAATGATGCCGATTTTAGAAGTTGATTCTAAAGTTTTCGATGAATATCCACCTTTCGATCGATTCCTAGAGTTTTATACACACAAGATCTAACTAAACTTATCCCAATAGTAGCTACGTCTAATCTTGCAAAGTTACTTAAAAACAAAACCGGCATTATTGTTATAATATTCACCCTTTAACCGTGCTTTAACTCTAAGCGTAAAATTGGTTATTGGGTATCATATCTTATATATCAGCTCGCTATGCACACACACTGCCTTCACTTCGCGCCAATTCCAATATATATTCTATTTTCCCGCGCTCCACGATGTGTGTCATCCGAGATGACAGATGGATAGATACACAGATAATATATATAAATATTATAAATACTTATTAATACATTATTGTAGATGTGTTTACACTATAATTGTATTTCAAACTGCATCAAAATGTATGAAATACTTTAGACTAATCGTTGGCTTGTTCAAATTTCAGTTGCATAATTACCCATACTAACAGGTGTACTGCCCAAAATATCAAGACCAAGTAAGTACAGCTAAACAATGAGATACCATTACAACATATTACAATATACTTTGTCCTAAAATGTGTATCTACCCACATAAATTCAGAACACAAACATTCACTTACACAAATAAACATGTCCGAACGACGCGGGTTTATCTCAGCATTACTGGAATTAGGGAGCACACATTAAGATGGCAACCCCGATACTTTGATATGAATTAAGATATTCTAATTTTAATTGCGAGTGTTGCAATATTACTATCACGGAAATTAGCTTGTTTTTATTAATAATTTTTGATACTATACAAGAAAATTCTTAGTTGCTTGTTTATTATTTATAATAAGTTTTACTAGGTTATTTACCTACCCAATTAAATATTTTGTTATATTTTGTTCAGGTAATTACTTTGAATACAGCTCCGAATTTATACCTTGGCTAACAAGCCACCGCTTAGGGGCCCAGCCAGACAAGGGCCTACTTAAACAAAACTAATATAATTTTATTGTAACAATTTCGAAATGGGGGCCTCAAATGTCTAAGTGCCGAGGGCCCTGGATTTCTTCGTTCGGGCCTGTTTGTTTTTAATTTTATTTTGTTATATTTCAAAAAGAATTACCTAAACAGCAAATTTTATTCTTAAAATGTATATAACAAAATGTCTTTGAGAACAATATTGTAGTATTATTTACCCCTTGTACATAATACTACAATATTATTCTGTATGTAGGGTACATTATATTTACTACTATTCAGATGTATATATACATACTTTTTAAATTGTTTTGTTAATATCAGCATACCGTTAATTTTTTATTTAGTATCAAACATTAATATAATACGACCAAAATGTAATGTTAACCAAATTCAAAAGTTATTGTATTAAATTTAGTCTTCATTTCTTAGCATCATAAAACGAGATATCCGTAACAACCCCACCAAGAAAATGTATTAAGCATTGATAAAATCAGGGCAAAACATTAAACTCTGCATATGGGGCCAATTATGATGAAATTTGTATAATTTCGAAGATACGCCCGTAAATAAATTAATAAAACAACCCCTAAGTGAAGGGTTAAGTTGCGAGATATTATCTTATAACCCTTTTATGCTTACTGTATGGGATATTTAAGAATAAACATTGTTTAAAGAATTTTACAATGCAATGTCTATTATAAGATTATGGTGCATACTTTAGTTAGATTTTTATTTTTATTTAAAATAGGTATAGTCAGGTAGCCCAATTGCCAGAAATTTCTGGCAATTGGGCTACCTGATGGTAAATGGTCACCACCCATATCCATGACTAGGGTGTGGGAAAACATCGTGAGGACACCTTTATATGTGGGGTGAAATACAGTCACATGTATGTCCATCAACCCTTTTGGAGCAGCGAGGTGGAATAAGCTCAAGGACTGGAATGGACTGAATTTACTGATGATAGGGCTTTGTGCAAGCTCGTCTTAGTAAGTAGCACCCACTCATCAGATATTCTACCGCAAAACAGCAGTACTTGGTATTGTTGTGTTCCGATTTGAAGGATGAGTGAGCCAGTGTAATTACACTCACAAGGGACATCTTAGTTCACAAGGTTGGTGGCGTATGGGTGATGTAAGCGATGGTTAACATTTCTTACAATGACAATGTGTATGGGCGTTGGTGACCACTTGCGATCAGTTGGCATATATGCTCATCAAAAAAAGAACATGAACGGGTTTCTACTTTATTCTTATAAGTAATTTTATACTATGAGATACGATTACTTACGAAAATTTAAGGGTTAATACTAAGTACATTTTTATTCGTACGTATGAAACGTACATACGAACGTTTAAAAGACATATTCATCTATTTTTTAAGTCGGTTTATCCTCATCAAAACTCAAGACCAACCTTCACAGAAAAACATAAAAACGAGGGATCCTCAACCTCTTATTTCATCAGCGAAACTCAAAACTTACTCAAAGGAAAACAAAGTCGTTAACGCTATATTAATCCACCTCTAAAAATAGCGAGAAGAACCGGATATGAGTTTCGGAGTTGAATCAAGTATTCTGATCACGTGACGACCCCTGCGACGAATGTACCATACATAGTTATATACACATAGCAAGTGAATAGAAAATCGATTTTTATCTTAAGCTTAATATCCTATTTAAGTCCGCTTGCCTCAGTGGTAGCAAAGTTGGTTTTATTAATAAGGGTTATGACTTCAATTACTTCTATATTAGGTGTTGTACTTGCTTGGATGATCAATTATAGCTTAAATATTTTATAAAAGGGTTTTTTTTCTAATTCGGTTCTATGTTCTAAAATTAAAGATAAGGATAAATTAAAAACAACATCTTGTTGAGCATAAATTGTAATAAATAAAATAAAATAGACAATTTTTTTTTTCTATTTTATTAAATTGATGGAAAAGATATATTGAGTTCCTTGGCGATTCGTCCGAGTAGAATTTACAACTGGTGGTAGTTTTCAATTAAAAATCTTGTTAAAAGACTAACAAAAAATATATATTCTTGTAAAATATAAATAAAGTTCGCGCGATGCAGCAACGTCGCAGGAGTATAACCCTAACTATTGCATCAGAATCATTTCATACAGAAAACTTAAAATCCAATTATTTAATTTTAGTCTCATTCATAGTGAGTACATTTATTGGAAACAAGTTTCACATCAAAACTCCGAAAGAAGTTTTTATTAATTGAACATATTCGAAGAAGTCTTTGTGTTATTATTACGTACTTAAGTTTTATTTACAATCAATAATATGTATCGTAATCGATGTACAATGGCGTATCTGCAATTCTTTAATATGATAGGACAGCGTTTTAAAGTTTAGAGGAGGATTTATTTTGATATTCTCTGATTGACTAATAAAGAAAAATCGTTGAATACAATTAAATGTTTGCCATTAAATTTAGATTCTATCTTTACTTGAAAAATAATCTAATCATTTGCAAAATAGCCTTTGTTCTACTACTGAAAATATAATGCTTAGAACCGTTTGACTAAAGAGGTCGTCTTCGAAATGCAATTTCAACAAATTGCCGCTTACACTTTAAAAGAGCTAATTGTATTAACACCCTCTGCAAAGAACATTTTTCTTGCTTCGGTGCGTGCATTTCTTCACCGTAGCCAATAAAATACGCGTAAGTGAATTTTTTTCCCCTGGAAACCTAATAACGTGGGTAATTTTTCAATTGCCTTTAAAGTTAGTTTCAAATGCCATCGCGGGTCGGTATTATGCAATCGATACATAAATCAAGGATATATTAAACAAAATATATCTATAATTGTAGCATTAGTAATTTAATTTATATAATACATATATATAAAGGAAAGAAAACATTATATATCAAAACTATATTAATGAATTCAACGATTAAAACGTCCTGCGTGAACAATATAACAATTGTCTTAAATGTGGCTGATGAAAGTGCCTCATATTCTTAACGGCATCATTACAAATGTTTAACCTAATCCATCAATCAAATGATTAACCCAACATGGGTGCATTCACTTATGATGGAAATGTTACTTATATATGAAAGACAATTAGAAATTCTTTGGTTCTATTGCATACCATCATCATTTCCAGCCATTACATACACAATTTTTCTTAACTGGGTTCCTTGTTCTTTCAATTTCGCAGTCTGAAAAGCTTATAAACAGTCTTCCTTACAATACTTACGTTAAACATTTCAGATGACAATAACAATAAAAAAAAACATATATTATTTAGCCTAAATGTTTTAGAGTTCATTTTTAAAAATAGAATATTAAAAAAACAATTCTATATTTTAAAAATCGTGCCCAATGGCTGACATGTCAACTAATTCAACTATTGTATCTGACTCCCGCATGGTTCATGTTGACGACGTGTTGACAGGCGACTGAACTTGCGACCCAGCATTGCATACGCCAATGAACAATGAAGAATTGCTAATGAATAGACTTGGAAAAAATATATACAAGTTGGATTATTATAACTTAAATGTGTGTTGATATCGTTTCTAAACAGTTGATGCCTTCTTCTTTTGAGTCTTTGAAAAAATATTTGTTAGTGCAACAGGGCCAATAAATTAAATTTTAATTTAATTAATTGTTTATAACTAAATAAATAAAATGTTGCCTCGAGTTTATTCTTACATACATCTATTTTTATTATACCAAAAAGAAAAAAAAAACGCATGAATTTTTTAATAAAAAAATGTGTTCTATCTATACTTTTCGCAAGTCTATCGCCCACCCCTCAGTTCACTGTAACAAACTTAAGTTTGTGGGTGACTTTAAGAAAAAAAAGAACGTTTAAAAAAAGGTTCGAATTAAAAACATGACTTGTCCATTATGGCGGGCGACATTTCGACTTATAATAAGGTTATAATTGTGATAAATGTTATGAAACGGAAAACTATATTTTTATATGAAACGATTACGAACATAATATAACAGATTCGTTCGCAAGGCTTGAGGCAAAGACGATATAATGAAAAGTTGATATATACACATATATTTATGTAAGGAAACGAGGAGGAGGCTCACTTGGTGTAAAGTAACTACCGCCCATGGACAATCTACAACATCGAAGGGCTTGAAGGTGCGTTACCGGCCTTTGAATATATATTTTTTAATAATATCCTGGGACATTTTTCACACACGGCCATCTGATCCCAAATTAAGCTTGTACAAAGCTTGTGCTATGGAAACCAGACAACTGATATACTACATTTCTTTTGTAAATACATACGTATATAGATAATTACACCTATACTTAAAAATATAAATAAAACTTTTAGCAATAATGGAAGATTACAGTGCCTGTATACTTTATAATTTCGGTGGTACCACTTTCTGTCAGTTCAATTCGACGGACAAAATTAAACTGCCATTGTGAATTTGTATTTTATTATTATTTCACTCATTAACGCATTCCGGTTTTCATACATTTTACATGAATATATATATTTATTGTAAATTATTATTAACTAAGAGTTTTATTACCTAATATTGATTCAGTTCGTTTGCTGACTTAAAAAAGGGTTTGGTATTTTTTTTTTTAAGACCTCTTTATATTATTCAATGTACGATACGAATAATAAATGAACTATATTTTCTATTATGATACATTTCCTATAGAAAATTCTTCAAAAATAATTAATTTTTGAATAATAAATTAATTATTTAAATTCTCAATGTAGGCTTATCAATATTCCTTAACCAATTTTCATACCTTATACCTACTCCAAAATACATAAGGAATTGCATTTATTTTATTTCAAACACCAATGTCCTATCTCATTTTTAGTGTAAGGAATATCTATAAAAAAATATAATATCGTATTTAAACATACTTGTCAGTAAAACAATGAATGAGTTCAATACAGTAGACAGTAGCAAAGGTATGCGTCTTTGTCCGTCAAACGTGTAGCGTGTCCTTTTAATCGATGCGTCTTGATACTTAATTTTTTTTAATTTAAATAAGGTAATACCAAATCTAAGTATTGAAATATTTCCAATTTAATATTTAATGTCTTGTCAGTAAGTAATAATATAACGTAACATAATTATGTAATTGCGTCATATCAAATGAAAAACACTAATACAGCTTAAATGATTTTTCATAGTAATACTTATTTAAAGAAATGTTTTCACAGTATTTATAATGTAATTTATAATGTAATATAATGTTTGGCTTAGTAAAAAAATATTTTTACTAAGCCAAACATCGAATTTTAAATGAACTCATTAGTAGTTATTAGCTCACAGTATTTCAATCTTTCTTGAAAAAAAAAAGAATTATTGTATAAATATAATTAAATAAAACACATTACAAACAAAAAACAAGTTATAACAGCCTTACGTATTGAAACGTTGTTTTTTAACTATTAGTAAGAAAGAAGAATCCGTAACAGCCTGTGAATGTCCCACATCTGGGCTTAGGCGTCCTCTCTCTTTTTTGAGGAGAAGGATCTTATTCCACCACGCTGCTCCAGTGCGGGTTGGTGGAATACACATGTGGCAGAATTTCAGTGAAATTAGACACATGCAGGTTTCCTCACGATGTTTTCCTTCACCGTAAAGCACGAGACGAATTATAATCACAAATTAAGCAGATTAATTAAGCACACAGCAGAATGAAGAATACACGACCGTATTTATTTAATCACCCACAAAAAATCGTATATTATTTTACTATAGTTAGGCCGTAAGTCTTCATTAAAAGTTTTTGACGATTTATTGTATTTAAAACAAACTTTTTAAATAGTTGTAAGAAAGTTGAGGGACTTAATCGAATTCGGATTACTGTTCTTACAATTTTAATCTAAAAAGATTTGAAAATACTTAAACTTATAATGGAAAAGAGTGCGTGATTAACTTTGTATTGATGAATAAATGAATTTAATAACAATAATTTGCATAATATTAACAATAAACAAGATGTATTGTATGTATGTATGTAACACACATGTAGTGAGAATAATAACAAGTATCAAAATCAACTCTACAGCGATCTCAAAGTCGAACTCAAAAGTCACGTAAAGGCGCGGTCGTCACCGCACGTACACCAATCATCTGAATCGCGCCCGTGACCGTACCGCCGTCCCTTTCGCTCCAAACAATATCCCCTCGCTCTGTCCCTGTCACTCGCGTCGATCCACCGGGAAATCTGAATGGTATGAAGCCATCGTCGTCGAATTAGGTGCTTTGACATTTCTGTGTAAGGCGTTGATAGATTGTATTTGATATACACTTTGGTAAAGCAAGGTGAAATGTAGGAAGATGGCTTTATTTTAACATTTATATGTTTAAATATATATAAACGAAATACCACTCATGACGCGCACAGAATGTAACGGTTCGCAAATGTCCCTTAATAGTTGGGTTTTCGTGTTATTTATCTTATTATTTATTTTGTATGTGCATCAATAGCTTCGTCTATTGTGAACCAATTTTAATAATGATTTTTTATTCGCTCCGTTATATCTCAAGATGGGTGGTTCCACGGCAATTAGTGGTATGAGGGTAAAAAATAAGTTGATATGTCAATTGTTCTGTTTTTATTCGAACCGATTTCAATGATTATTATTTTATCAGTTAGGATCGCTAGTCAGCGCTATGAACGATAATTTGTT